>NC_090709.1:51860103-52165692 GCF_040954835.1 Lepisosteus oculatus | reverse complement strand
GAACCGACTGCACCTGCTTTTTCTGAGATGCTTCCCCTCTCATGGCGAGATCTCGACTTCTTTAACACCTCTGGATAAAGATCTTCTGTGGAGCAGGTTTCAGACCTCTGCGTACAGCACCCTTGATGTCATTTTATTTTTACAGCAGCCGCATCCGGAAAGTTGTGTCTTTTACGTTTTATTTGAACAACAAAACTACATACAATACAAACAAGAGCACATATAACGTATCAAGAAAATCGTCAGGGGCACATGCTATAATACAATTACACTTTATGAAAAACGATTACACAAGGTAAATAAAGATAAGGTCCGCACAGCTTGTTCTTACATTTCGAAAGAGTCCGTAAATACCCCTTGACGTCTATTTTGAACTGTTCAAACGTAGGACTCTTCCCAGACCATTTCACTTTATACCACATTCCTAAACGAGGATGCTTCTCCTGTTTTAGAACTATTTTGGGCGGTATGGCTTATACAGCACACCCACAGTATTCTAATGGTGGACTGCAGATCTGTGCTATAGTTCAGTCGAATTCAAAGGATCCAGCAATCGTACTGGATTTGACTGGGATTCTGAAATGTCTCTTGCAAAAGTATTCGGGTTTGCTTGAACCTTTGATACAAAAAGTGATCTGATCTGAAACTACCCAGCTTACAATCTCTGAGGTAGTTGTCACTAAACTCGGACGTGATGTGGCACACATGTGCCGTGTGCCTTTACTTTTGTAAAAAACTGGTATCGGGAAAAGTTTCTTAATATTTCTTTTGATTAGCATGCAAGAAAATGTGATCATTACCTATGGAATTTCCCGCCAGCGTGGAGCTTGAATTCACAACCTTGAGACTCAGTGTTCAAGAGTCACAGAAGAGGTCAGCCTGGTCTTCAGTTTGCCAACGATAAGCTCCGGCAGTGCTCCTCTGTAAAGCAGATTGTTCGGATCGGTTATGTGGGACGGCACTTCGATACTAAGATCATTTGCAGCACACGCATGGTTTCCCCCATCACGCAAAAAACATAGACGAAGGAAGCTCTATTGTCTTGGGCTGCTGACTCCCGGATTTAAAGCGCTCTGGGTGCCAGCTAAGTCTCTAACAAGCACACTATAAAGACAGGAATTACACTTTGCGCACGTCACGCATGGAATGGCGAGGCTACTTGATCCAATATTATCTAGTCTCACCTCATATGGTGCCGATTCCTGGTTTTCATTTAAGAAAGAGCACTGCAAACACCGTAAACAGTGCAAAACGTGTGATGAAAGAAGTCTTTTCCCCCCTTTGTCTAAAGCAGAACACAGCGGAGTCATGCCGAGGGTTGTGAGATCAAGATTTCAGTGGAGCACTGTCGTCTACGTCTTTAGCTACATGAGTTGGACATCCTCTTGTACACGGAAAGCAGATTGAGATCCTCTGACATGAAAAGTGCCAGATAAAAGCCATTTCTCATCCTTTCTCTTAGTGGTGGAGCTATCGCATGTAAATGAGGAAACTTGCAAGGCGAGCAGGCTCGGTGCACACCGAATGCAGATGTCTCAGAGCAGTTGAGACGTGTCCATGTGGCTGTCAAAGGACAGCACTTTGCCGGCGCCGTGGCTTAGTTGGCTAAAGCGCCTGTCTAGTAAACAGGAGATCCTGGGTCCGATTCCCAGCGGTGCCTTTCTTCCTGTCTTACTGTACAGAATTTATCCTTACGGGCAAATCCCATGCCTTTTAATTCAGGTGAATGCAAGTGTTCGTTTCCTTTCTGGAACAACTTGTTTTGAAAGAAATCTATACAGCTTGAGAAAGATGAAACACAAATCTTGCTTATCAGTGAAGAAGAGGTGCTCCCAGCAGGCCAGCTAATACCAGCAAGTTTTTTTTCACCCTGACCCAGAGAATGGAGAAAAGCGAGGCGCCTGTGGCTCTGCAGTGTAATCAGTTCGGGAGTTCGGCGGTTAGCTGAAAGAGTGGTAAATGGAGCTCGCCCCAGCCCGTCCTTATTCTTTTAAAGAGGATAAAAAATTAACTTCGCCGCCACTACTACCAGCTTTAAAAGACTGCCATGGGCACGGAAAAAAACACACCACAGATGACTTTTCTGGAACCGAAGCAGAGATTCCTTTACGAACCAACTGATAAAGCTCAGCCAGTGAATACTGTTAACAGAATGTGAAAGCACGATCAACTTTGTAACTGCAACCACAGGAAAAACAGCAAGAAGCAGGCTCCATTCCCCATTTAAATCTGTCGTGCGAGGCATGCTTTTTGCACGCATGAAGTAAATCCCACGATTGCTTTTGAACTTGGACAAAGTACTTCCAAAGGAGCGCTATGCGCAAAGATTTAACAAGCTCAACCCCCGCCGACGATTTGGTGTGAAGAAGCAGAACATTCAAGTTTCACAGACAGAAGCAGCACGCCAGCACAGCCAACATTAAAACGGAGGGCACACTACGATTTGCATTGACACAAAAGTGATCTGGGCAGACGTCGTTCCCTGCATAACGCAAAAAGTGGCAAAGCGCTTTTGGGTTGAGAGGACGCAAGAAGGTTTTTGTTTTGTGCCTTGATGTCAAGCTGAGAAAGTATCTTTAAACACTTTGCTTAGTTTCTCGAGAGACTGCCAAAAAGCAGTTCCCTCCCTTTCGTCTGAAGCCAGCTGAAAGGGGGTCTCGACAGAAGCACCTGGCAGCGGTGGGATTCGAACCCAGGCCCCCGAAGAGACTGGAGCCTTAATCCAGCGCCTTAGACCGCTCGGCCACGCTACCCGCTGTGTGTGGTCTCTTTGTCTCATTACTTGCCCGGAGGAAGCCGGGTGGGTTTTGCTCTTGTCGCCCGAATTAGTGGCGTTATGACCGTGGAACCGACTGCACCTGCTTTTTCTGAGATGCTTCTCCTCTCATGGCGAGATCTCGACTTCTTTAACACCTCTGGATAAAGATCTTCTGTGGAGCAGGTTTCAGACCTCTGCGTACAGCACCCTTGATGTCATTTTATTTTTACAGCAGCCGCATCTGGAAAGTTGTGTCTTTTACGTTTTATTTGAACAACAAAACTACATACAATACAAACAAGAGCACATATAACGTATCAAGAAAACCATCAAGGGGACCTGCTATAATACAATTACACTTTATGAAAAACGATTACACAAAGGTATTCGGGTTTGCTTGAACCTTTAAAAAAAAGTGATCTGAAACTACCCAGCTTACAATCTCTGAGGTAGTTGTCACTAAACTCGGACGTAATGTGTGTAATTGTGTCGAAACCCAAAACAGTAACATATTTAAGAGTAAATGCCTCCTAATAGCTAGCAAGCGCTCCTAGTTAGTAAAGTTGTTTGTGTCCCTGCCAGTCACGCGGGAAACCGGGGTTTGATTGCCGACGGGGAGACAGCTAGTTTTTTTTATGACCAGATTCCAGTCTTTAATGCTGTGTGTGAGAGTTTACGTAACTTTCCTTTTCTCACATTTTCTGACGACTATTCCGAAGGAGCGCCCTGTCAACTCCTAATACTTTTCAAAAATCTACCTGCATGTTTGATTAGTTTTGTTTTACTTAGAAAATGTTCAATATCGATCATAACTAAAGAAAATTATGATCAGAAACAAAAACAAAATGTTGAAGATGCAACTCGATCTTGAATCAGAGCTGGGTGACATGGGCTAACTTGTCCTGCACTGATCAGACTAATTGAAATGGTCTGATTCAGAGCCTGTGCAGCTTGTGCTAATACAACAACGCCAGTATTGAACCCTCAGCACCATACTGACTACTGAGCACAAGTTCAGCTGCTCTCCAGCTTTGTTACGCATGGTTTTTTATTGCAAATGGAGCTGATCTCCAGACAGTACAGTGTTAGTCAGCAGCCTCTACTAGTAATACATCGCCCCTGTCCAAAATCTCTAGGTAAAAAAAACACATTTTATACATTTGTCTGTTTAAAGATATAATCTCTTTAAAAAAGACAAAGGGTTTGTGTGTCAATTGTTTCGAATTAATTTCGAACGCAAAGAAAAGTAGTTTTCTTCCAAGAAATCACACATTTGTCGCATCCTCCATACTATACTTCTCTCTTGTAGTAGTAAAGCATTTTGATTTAAACTGAACAATATATTAAATGTTTCATCTATACACTTACGATTAACATAGGCAGCCTTGAACGGATTGCGGAAATCAAATATACAGATGGATTCAGAGTGTGCTTTCCAACTTTTGTGTAACATTTTCCTTTGATAGGGCGGAGTTGTTTTTAAAATCTGGATTAAATAAAAAGGAGTGACGTCAGTGTAAAACAGCTTTCCTTCATGGGGAACAACAGTTGTGTTCCATATTTCTAATTATTTTGGTTTCAAGATAGCAATTTAGTATGAAACATAAAAGCCAGCTGGATAAATCTGTTACACGTCATTTACAATGGTCTTTCAACTAATAGCCCGTGCAGGGATCAAACCCCAACTGTTGTTGCGAGTTGCATAAGGCTCTGCAACATGCAGATGAGAAACTAACCTCCGCTTCTTCATTATATACACAGTGAGCTATATTTGCGAGTCTACTGCCCCCTGCGGGCTCTGTATTTGATTGCGGTACAAGACCGGCCGTGGAGATAAAGTGAGACGGGTGTGTACATTAAAAGGCTCATAGCGTCCCTGGGAAGGCTCAAACCACCACCCTTTTTGTTAACAACCGAACCACAAAGACTCATGTACAGCTTAACACTCCTCGGTCTCAGTGAAAGTGATACACTCCATAAAATTTCTGGAGAATCATTTGTCAGTTTCCCTACGGGATTAATAAAGTATTATCTATCTCTCTTAAAGGAAAATCGCCAACAGTGGCCGATATCTATTGGAGTTTTTTTCATTCTATACTGCAATTTCTGAAGGGTACAGGCTTGGGGAATTGGACCTTATGGTGAAGGCTGCGGGCTCAGCAGCAGCAGAACCTGATCAGTATCGGTTGACTCCGATATACTTTGACAACTTAACTTCTGGATTTAGAGACATTTACCTTAGTGTCGGTATACTAAGATGTTTTGGTAACGAGGAAGGACGGACAAAGCAAATTGGCAGAATGTGTGCTATTTTGTTGACTACAAGTCCTCACATGCCAGAGGGTCAATATTAAAAAAAAACGTAACAGTATAATCTCTTGTACTTCAAAATTTAATAGTGTCTGTTTCATTGTGTCTCACACCTCAGTCTCAGAATTGTGAGACAAGTTTGTAATCAGGAGGGAGGGCAATAGCAATTCAGCAGAAATTGCATTCACCTTTTCCCAATGCATTCTCACATGCCATTTTCTCACAAGCTCAGAGGGTCATATTTTTAAAATGGTATCATAAAATGTCCTGAAGTTCAGGATTTTGACAGTCTGTTATATTGTGTCTCACACCTTGATGTCAGAAATATGAGATGATTTTAAAATCAGGAGGGAGGGCCCTAGAATATAGCAAACATTGCATTGCATTGACAATGTATTCTCTCGTGCCATGTTCAGAGGGTCATATTTAAAAAACGGTACAGTAAAATGTCCTGAAGTTCAGGATTTTGATAGTCTTTTCCATTGTCTCTCACACATCTGTGTCAGAATTTTTAGACATTTTCATAACCAGGAGGTAGTGCCAGGAAGTGCCAGTGAATTTACATTTTGCCTTTGTCTTATTTACTCGTGGTATAACATGCCAGTTTGTTTTATTGTGAGTTGTGTTTCTGAAATGTGTTTCATACAAAAATGCAATTTGGACAGTCTCTACTTACATATTCCACTTTACTGAGGAAATGTACAATAATACATCCGGAGAAGTATTTTTAAAAATGACTGTAGAGAGCCATCTACAGGCGAAAGACGACATAACATCACAGCAGTCGCATTTAAGATGGAACGAAAAACACAAAGCAGCAGCTGGCGAATAAGAAGCCAACTTCAGCCTTGTTAATGCAATAGCATTAGGTGAGGTGGAAAAATATTTCTTGCTCTGAATCTTAACATTTTTATAGGAGGTGTTCTAGGACCTCTTGCCTCAGAAAAAAAAACTGCCAGTACATCAGTTATTTCTACTCCATCAATAGCAGCAGTGTTATCAGTACTGAGCCCTAAATGTAGGTCCTATCATCATATAAAAAGTCGAAAGTATCGACTGCATTCAACTGATAAAATGTATCTTCTATGAAAGTTATATCTTTATCCAAAATACATCGGAAACAAATTTGCACGTTTTTTGGGGGGGATCCTGAAGACTGAGACTCAAAACTTTTTTTTCCTTCTTTCCAGGAGGAAGGATTATTCAGATGCAAACATTGTCCCAAAATCGATGTACTCTTCAATGATATTCAAATCCTCAAATTCTTCATCTGAATGTCGATATTGAAATATGATATCGTACAAATTGTGGTTTTCTTTTTAAAGCAAATTTTATGCTTTAAATTAAATAAATTGTATTTATTATGAATGTGCCGGAATTTTTTCAGTACTTTAGAGGGTTCTGCCATTTTAGATGTTATGCTGTTCCTGTCTGATTTATCAAATGTGTCATTTAAATCTCCCGTCATTTCTATATCAGCCTGAAGGCCTTGAAGTAAAGATTGCAATTCATCCAAAAATGCAATTCATCCAAAAAAAGTTTCCCACTGGTGATACATACAAGGAAATGAATGTACATTTTCCCCCCAAATCAACAAATTTAAAATCAAATAACTCCCTCATCTGCAGGTGGAGAGAATAATGTCAGAATAAATACAGGTTTAAAAGTCAGGAGCATTGATAGTCCTATTTTAAAATGACACTAAAATGCTCACAATATATTAAAAAGCTCTGTAAAATAATAAAAAAATTAAAAAAGGTAAAAAGAAATAATACACAGTTATAAAGCTCAGGAATTATCAATGGGAACTTACAATGGGTTGATATGATTTAAAAAATAAAATATTTGAAAAAATCCACTTACAATATGCTAAAAATGGCAAGAATACTTAAAACAGGTTTTAAAATTTTTAAAAAATAAAACAAGTTAAAAATAAATACTAAATGGGTTTAAAATTCAGGAATGTGATTGGTCAGATGCTTACAATGAGTGTTGCTGGTGTTTCGTGTTATTTACTGAAATGAAAAAATATTCAATTTAAAAACGGCAAGAGCTCGTATGAAAAAAAAGTTCTTAAGTATCTTTGTTGTAAGAGCTGCACCAGAACTAGTGTATTCATATACATCAGAAAAGTAGCTGAACGTGACTGGTTTATATTCAGTTATATGCATTGGGGACGAAAAGGAGACTTACATGGATTTTATTAGGTTTTAGGAATCAGAACATTTATTTTTACACATTTATGCCTACGAGCAGAAATAACTTCCTGCTTTCAGCGCTTTTATTGTTTCTGCTTGTAACCACGAACAGAGAAACCTAGTACTGACTCACAGAAACGCCCCGGAGTTTCTGTGTTTCTGGGATTTAAGAGGGATGTACTGTATGAAGACAGTAAAGGGAGTTTTTTTTTTCCCGCTGTAGAGTATGAAGGCGGTTTGATGAGTCTGGAGGGAGGAGACGAGCATTCCGCACGGGGAGCGCAGAACAACGAGTTTCACCTGCAGCTCACCGAGTCCTGTCCTATATAACCGCTGAGCCTGGGACACACTGAGTCTCTAACCAGTGTTCGAGATGTAAAGGGTTAAACCCAGAAGTCGAGAGTGGAGTTTTTGTATAAGTGTAAGATTAAGGGAATAGGGTTTTGGTGGGTTTGGTGCACAGCAGAGGTTTCGGTTTAGGTTTAGTTTGCTTTTGAAACATTTGTAACGGCCATGGCGGCCTGTAGGGTCGGCATGCACCGTTACTTTTGCTCACTTTTGGTGTATAAGGGTGGTGAGGGTTCGGCTCACTCGGGTGATATTTCACGGTTGGACTTTTCAAGGAAGGTGTTACAGAAAGGATTAAGGCATTAGATGTCAAATGCTTAATCACTTTGCTGAAGGGAATTGGTTTTGACATTAGTTTCAATCGGTGAAGTTACTGGAACAATTTTGGATAAAAATAGAGTAGAAAAAAAGATGTGGGCCTGATTAGAATGTTTGAATGGCAGAAGCTGATGGATCTTTCTAATGTGGTGTGAGCCTGGTCAGTACCTGGATGGGAGACCTCCTGGGAAAAACCAAGGTTGCTGCTGGAAGAGGTGTTAGTGGGGCCAGCAGGGGGCACTCACCCTGTGGTCTGTGTGGGTCCTAATGCCCCAGTATAGTGACGGGGACACTATACTGTAAACAGGCGCCGTCCTTCGGATGAGACTTAAAACCGAGGTCCTGACTCTCTGTGGTCATTAAAAATCCCAGGGCGTTTCTCGAAAAGAGTAGGGGTGTAACCCCGGTGTCCTGGCCAAATTTCCAATTGGCCCTTACCAATCATGGCCTCCTAATAATCCCCCCCTATGAATTGGCTACATTACTCTGCTTTCCTCCCCACTGAGAGCAGATGTGTGGTGAGCGTTCTGGCGCACTATGGCTGCAATCGCATCATCCAGGTGGATGCTGCACATTGGTGGTGGTGGAGGGGAGTCCCCATTACCTGTAAAGCGCTTTGAGTGGAGTGTCCAGAAAAGCGCTGTATAAGTGTAAGCAATTATTATTAATTAATAGGACTGTGATTGTTCGTATGTTTAATGAGATGGTGATGAAGGAAGATGTTGTGACATGGTTGTCTAAGTATTGTTTAGTGAAAGGTGAGCTTCAGAAAGTCTTGGATGATGATGGCATCTGGAACTGTGCATGGAGAGTACCTGTTTCATTGCATGAAGACAAAAAATGGTTATGGTGGATTTAAACACATTCCTTCTTTGATTGGATTAGGTGAAAATAGAGGCCTTGTGTTCTACCAAGGGCAGCCAAAACCGTGCAGGAGATGTGGGGAGCTGGGTTACTTTGTGGATGCCTGTACAAAGGTGGTGTGTGGTATGTGCAAGGAAATTGGACATGCATATACTGAATGTACAAGCGTGAGGAAATGTAATCTCTGTGAGTGTGAAGGTCATGTGTTTAAAGACTGTCCAAATTCCTTTGCAAATAGAACAAAACTGGGAAGACCAATGCTCTTCCAATAGCCTGCCACCTGTGGAGACTGAAAGTGCTCAAATGAAATGTACAGAACAGAGGGTGCAGTCTAAAAGAGACATTAGATTTAGAAAATGATTTAACTCTGAGCAGAAGAGTGAGGGAAGATCATTTTCCGAGTCCTCAGGTAGGTTCTCCCATGGGTTTAGATGTCTACAATATACAGTGCCTTGCGAAAGTATTCGGCCCCCTTGAACTTTTCAACCTTTTGCCACATTTCAGGCTTCAAACATAAAGATATAAATTTTTTATTTTATGTGAAGAATCACCAACAAGTGGGACACAATTGTGAAGTGGAACAATGGGTTTAGATGTCTCCAATATATGTGATCTTACTGACCAAGCTTTAGAACCAGAGACTCAAGGAAGGCAGGTGGAGATATATCCTATGGATTGTGGGGGTGGTGGAGGAGGAGACAATTAATGCAAAAGGGGGGGGAGGCCTGTATAGTAGGTGTCACCTACTGAATGATTGTAGCCAGAGCTTTAAGTCTCCCCTGGTCCTACTTAAGTATGGCTCTTAATATTGTGTCCATAAATGTGAGAAGCATTCGCTCCAAGTTAAGGGCAAGGAATATACTATCATTTGTGAGGAAGGTAAATGCTGATATTGTGTTGTTACAGGAGTGTGGGTTACCCTTTAAAAACTGCCATAAGGATATGGAAGAACTGGGGACATTGGGCCCATCAATCTGGAGTGGGTCCAAAGAAAATAAATCTGATGGTATAGCTGTTCTAATTAAAAATAAGATGGTAGAGGTACGTCAGCACCTTGTAGTGAAACCAGGGAGAGCACTGGTGGTGTATCTGGGTTTCATGAATGTCTAATTTAAACTCTTAAATATATATTGTCTGAGTTGCTCACATGACAGATATGTCCTAATTCAGGAACTGAGTATATTTATTGGGATGGGAACCAGTGGTTTTAGCTGGGGATTTTAATTCTCTTTTAGAAAGAGAAGGCAGAATGAGGGGCAAGAGACGGGTCCCATTTGATAAATCATCAATATTATTGCAAACATTATGTAAAGATTTTAAACTGAAAGATGGCTTCAAACTTCATAGTCAGGGGAGGGCAGGTTTCACATGGGACTAGTCTAATGGGACCCAAGCCTCACGCATTTTGTTTGATACGTGATTTTACTTGCACGACCGCAGGCCTAACCCCTGTTTTTTTTTCTCTGACCATTGTCTGCTGTCATGTACAATTTCTATTCCAACAGCTGTTACTGTGGGGAAGGGTGTGTGGAAGCTCGATATTTTGCTTCTGGAAGGTGAGGAAGTGACGCACAGGTTCAGGGAAAGATATAAGGAATGGCAGTCTTTGTATGACCTGTTTGACACAAGAGCACAGTGGCTGACCCGCTCTGACCCCCAGCTTCTCTCCCTGTCTCTCCCTGTCTGTGTGTCTCATGGAGTTAGAAAGACTACAAGCTGTGCAAACTTCCAAATCTGTAACATCATTTCAAGGGTGTATGATAGATCGTTCACAAGATCAAATGGCTGTTTATTATTGTAAGAACTGTAGTTCACTACTGTTCTTTTGACTCTTGAGCTTGCATTATACAGCCGTTGAGTGCATTTTGAACCTAAGAGATATCCAACTGATTCAACCTGTCTGATGAATGTTAAATGGGTTGTGACTTTGTGACTTTTGGCAAAGTTTTTTGCAACATTATTTGTTTCATGAATACCATGAATACCATTCATCTCTATAACAACTTTCCTGTACCCTGTACCCTGTACCCTGAACATATGTTTTAAATTGCTTGATCCCATTTGGTGCAACCTTTCCGTTGTACTCTTAATGTGTTGTTTGCATTAGGAGTGTGTTAAATAAGCAGAAAAGAAGCCTGTTTCTTCTACTGCTTCTGATCTTATACAGTGGTCAGAATCTCTCATCCAAAAGCTGATGAGAGGGAGGGGGGGAAATTAGTGCAGATGCACAATCCATAAAAAAACATTGAAGAGCATAAGGGTTTTCATCACATGGACTTGTTTGACTGTTTAGGATTAATGTTTTGGTGGCAGATCAATTAAAGGACAACAACCAGAAACACTGGTTCTCAGACTGAACGCATTCTCCTTCAAAAACTTTTTTACCAACAGGTGAGTGGAGTTGCCATGGGCACCAGAATGGGACCCAGCTATGCCAATATCTTTGTTGGCTGGGTAGAAGAACGCTTCTTCACTTCCTACACTGGCTATGTCCCTGACCTCTACAAGCGATATATTGATGACTGCGTCAGTGCCGCCACATACTCCAACGATCAGCTTAAGTGCTTCTTGCACCATTTCACCAACTTCCACCTGTCCCTCAAATATATAGTTAACATATCTTCCACTACTCTTGAGTTTCTGGACATCAACTACCACAGACTCTCCACTTCTGTTTATTACAAACATACGGATTCACACAGCTATCTCTTGTATAGCTCATTTCACCCCAAACATACTAAAAATCTCTCCCTTTTTCACAGTTCCTTCGGCTACAACAAATATGCAGCGACGACATCGAATTCCAGAACCAAACCCTCAAAATGTAATCCTTTTTCATCAACAGAGGATACCCCAGCAGTGTTATTGACAGGACCCTTGCCGAGCCAAAAACACCCCTCGGACCATCAACCCAATCAGGAACTCCCACCATAACAACCGCATTCCTTTGGTGCTTCCCTAACACACTTCCTATCCCCAGGACTGTTAACGACAACTTTTCCATCCTACAGGAAGATCCCTCTGTTGGGGCCCTCTTTTCTGACCGCCCCATCATCTCATATCGCCAATGACCTAATCTGCACAACCTTCTTGTTCACAGCTCCCTTGACCGCCCTCAGCAACCATCCACACCAGGTACTTTCCCTTGCAACAGAGCTCACTGTATCGCCTGCAAGTACACATCCAACACCACACTCATTCGAGGCCCCTCAGGACAATTCTGGATCACCCAGATGGCATCTTGTACCTCCAGCAACCTTATTTACTGTATCTCTTGCAGTAAATGCCCAGTTTCTCTCTATATTGGAGAAACAGGAAGGAGACTTGGAGACCGCTTCAGAGAACATGTCAGGGCTGTGAAGATTAAAGATCTCTCCAAAAACCATTGTTTCTCATTTCACCTCTGATGGCCATGACCACTCTAATCTCTCCGTCTTTGTTCTCAAAGATGGTTTTCTGAACACATACATTAGAAGGAATACCAAAACCAAACGTATCCTGCAGCTAGGATCACACCTTCCCTCTTCTCTAAACGACAGACTACTATTCTACTAAATTTTCTCCATTCATTGGAAGTTTCATTTCACACCTCTCAACACCTATTCTGACTTCACACCTCTTGATTGGCCTCTCTTTCTGTCCCCTGCTCCCGCCTCTCACTCCTCCTCCCTCCCAGCCTTTGTTCTCCCATTACATTACCTTTGCCTACTGCCTTCTCTCTCTCACACCTGAAGAAGGCTCCATGGCCGAAACATTGTTTTCTCTCTTCTTTTTTTTCAGCATGGAATAAACCTATTACTTGTTCCTTAACAACCGGAAACAATATCTTCGGTCTTTCCAGAGCTGTAAGTAGTCATTCCAAGTTTATTAACTTGTCTCTGTGCTTGTATGTACTCTTCAATAGCCACTGATGTTATGTACAACAGCTATTTTTAAAAATAAATTTGCATTTTTTGGGACTTCTTTTAAAGAATTGGCACATTTGGCAGAGCGGCGGCTCTGTGGCTAAGGATCTGCACCTGTGGCTGGAAGGTTGCTGGTTTACATCCCACGGTCGGCAGAGGAATCCTACTCCATTGGGCTCCTGAACAAGGCCCTTAACCCCAACTGCTCCAGGGGTGCCGTATAAATGGCTGACCCTGCGCTCTGACCCCCAGCTTCTCTCCCTGTATGTGTGTCTCAAGGAGAGCAAGCTGGGATATGCAAAATAGGAATTTCTAATGCAAGATATTGTATATGGTCAATACAGTGATCATATCTTATTGGCACATGGTAATCTCCGAGGAACAAGTAATACGTTTATTCCATGCTGAAAAGAGAAGAAGAAAACACAATGTTTTGACCATGGAGCCTTCTTCAGTTAAGATTTGATTTTTTACAATCATACCCACACAAACTTTGCAATTTTTAAAAATCTTGCAAACACAACCCAGATATGTTGACTTTTTAAAAAAAACAAAAACAATTTGGGGTATTTTTTTAAAAGAAACACATACTTCTTTTCTAGTTTTTTATGTGGCTGTTACGAACCCTGGCTCCCAGCAACGGAGGAGGCAGAAGAAGGCGTAGCCCCTATCTATCAGTTCACCTATCAGTTTTCCCATTCACCAACACACCCCCGTCTCATCCTACTTAAACACCTGTCCTTCCCTAACTCGTTGCTCAGTATTGGTTTTCCCTATCGAGCTTCCTGGTTGCGCTTCTTCTTCTTCTTCTTCTTCTTCTTCTTCTTCTCTGTGTTTGTCTTGGATTTCGGCTTACGGTTTTTCCCTTTGGACTTCGGCTTTTCGGATCTCGGCTTGGATTGGTACTTTCGCTCTGTTTAGGATTTCTGGCTACCTTTGGATTCTCGGATTGCTCTACGGACTACGACTTCGGATTACTCTTCAGCTTCGGTGCACGTTCCCTTTCGGATATCTTGCTCCCCCTGGACTCTCGGCTCGTTCCTACGATTACGGTTTGCTTTCGGATTACGACTTGGCTTTGTTCGCTCCTGCAAGTGGGTTCACACACTCGTTCGGTCCCTATTACCGAACTCGTAACAGAATACTGAGCCATTAACATGGACCCAGCGGAGCAACAGGAGATTCGCACGGCTTTGGATCAGCACGGACAAGCCTTACTCCAGCTCCAGGCTTCTGTCCAACAGATCTCTGCGCACCTGTCTGCAATGCCGCCCATCGGCAATCGAGGAAGCAACGCTGGAGCTGCCGCTGCCGCTGCGGCTCCGCCCCCGCCAGCTGCTACACCTGCCCCTCGACCTCTTCCACTAACTCCACCTGACAGGTTTGACGGCAACCCTACCAAATGCCGGGGCTTCTTAGCACAGTGTGCGCTGGTTTTCAGGCTCCATCCGGAAACTTTTTTTTCTCCTCAGGACAAGATTGCCTTCGTAGTTTCACTGCTAACCGGCCGCGCTCTGGAATGGGCTACTGCTCTGCTTGATCGCGGGGCTCCTGAAGTTCAGGATTATGATTTTTTTTTAGAAAAATTTAAGGGGGTTTTTTGTCGCCCCGTAGTTGGCCAAGACTCAGCATTCCGCCTCTCCTCCATCCACCAAGGCCGCCGGTCTGTACATGATTATGCTATTGATTTTCGAGTAGCGGCAGCAGAGACTCACTGGGACGATGAGGTCCTTATTTTTCTTTTCCGTCAAGGACTCAGTGAAGAAATTAAGGACCATCTGGTAAATATGCCACAATTGGGCAATACCTTGGAGGAAGTTATTTCACAGGTTTTGCAATTGGAACTCAGAATTCGTCATAGGAGTGCTGAGAGATCCCGGTCCTCTATACTAGAGGCTCCTCGGCTATCACCTTTCAGATCTGCCGACTTGGAACAGCCTATGGAAATAGCCCGCACCCGGTTAACCCCTGAAGAACGTGAGAGGCGCCAACGATAGGGTCGCTGCCTGTACTGTGGGAAACTTGGACACTTTAAAGCGGCATGCCCTGCTGCATACTCGTCATTGAGGCGCCGCCCACCTTCTCGGAATCCTAAGGTGAGTGAGACTACTCAATTCCCTCAGTTTTCCTCAGGATTTTTTATTTGTTCTACCCTATTCTGGGATAATGAAAGGAGACCTCTTCTTGCTTTTATTGACTCGGGGGCGGCAGGAAACTTTATAGACGCCTCCGTCGCTCGAGCTTGGAAATTACCCTTGACCCTGGTGTCCACCCCTCTTCGTGTCCAGTCTATTGATGGCTCCCCCGTATCTCCAGGACTTATTAGGTGGCAAACGGAAATTATAAGCCTGCAGATAGGCGCCACCCATGTCGAAGACATCTGGTTTTATCTCCTTGAGACTCCTACACATCCTCTGGTTCTAGGATTTCCTTGGCTACAGCAGCATGACCCACACATTTCTTGGTCCCGTAAAGAGATTGTAGCTTGGGGACCCAGATGTATTAGAAAATGCTGTCGCCTACCAGTGAAGATTGCACTCATGGCGACGCCCCCTTCAGGGGTTCCTACCATACCCCCTCAATACTCTGATCTTCAGGAAGCCTTTAATGAGCAGGAGGCCTTGGCCCTCCCCCCTCATCGACCATACGATTGTGCCATTGACCTTTTGCCTGGTACTATCCCTCCCAAAGGTCGTATTTTTCCACTCTCCAATTCTGAGTCTGAGGCCCTGAAAGTCTATATACAGGATTCTCTGAAGGCTGGGCTTATACGTCCATCCACCTCACCAGCATGTGCCTGCATCGACTATCGTGGCCTCAATGAGATCACCATCAAGAATCGGTACCCTTTGCCTTTAATTCCAGCAGCACTTGAGTCGGTGCATGGAGCCAAGATCTTTACTAAACTGGATTTACGAGGGGCCTATAACCTAATCCGCATTCGGCAGGGGGATGAATGGAAGACGGCATTTATGACAACCCATGGACATTATGAATATTTGGTCATGCCCTTTGGTTTAGTTAATGCTCCAGCAGTGTTTCAATCTTTTATTAATGACATCTTTCGGGATCTCCTACAAAGATTTGTATTGGTTTATCTAGATGACATATTAATTTTTTCTGATTCCTTCCAGGATCATGTTCTCCATGTCAGAGAAGTACTCTCCCGGCTCATTAAGAATAAGCTATATGTCAAACTAGAGAAGTGTACCTTCCATGCTTCAAGGATTCACTTTTTAGGGTACGTCATCTCGCCGGATGGGGTGGAAATGGATTCGAGTAAAGTCTCGGCGATTACTGATTGGCCCACTCCCAAGAATCTAAAACACATTCAACGATTTCTCGGCTTTGCTAACTTTTACAGGAAGTTTATTCGAAATTTCAGCTCGGTGGTCACTCCCATAACCTCTTTGACCCGTAATGGACCTAAACAAGGCAAATGGACCCCTCAAGCCGAAGAAGCATTTCAGCGTCTGAAACATCTGTTCACTACAGCCCCCATCCTAAAACACCCTGATCCTACTTTGCCCTTTGTGGTCGAAGTGGATGCTTCTGGCCATGGTGTGGGTGCTGTTCTCTCCCAACGTCATGGAGAAAAACAGATTCTTCATCCCTGTGCCTTCTTCTCTAAGAAGCTATCACCTGCCCAAATGAACTACGATGTCGGCAACCGTGAGCTCTTGGCCATTAAGCTGGCATTGGAGGAATGGAGGCACTGGTTAGAGGGTGCTCATCACCCTTTTTTAATTTACACTGATCATAAAAACCTGGAGTATCTGCAGTCGGCCAAACGTCTTTGTCCTCGCCAGGCTAGGTGGTCCCTTTTTTTTTCCAGATTTAATTTCTTGATCACCTACACTCCAGGTTCCAAGAACGTCAAGGCAGACGCCCTTTCACGGATCCACGACCCCCCTGAGGCCGAATTGATTCCAGAACCTATCATCCCGTCTGGTAAGTTCCTGGCAGCTGTAAGATGGGACATTGAGGTAATTGTTCGACGAGCTTTGGTAGGACAGACGGTACCACCTCAGTGCCCTCAGGACAAGTTATTTGTCTCTAATTCCGTCAGATCGGCAGTTTTACAATGGGGACACGACTCCCGCTTCGCCGGACACCCTGGATTCCACCGTACCTTGGATTTCATCTCCAGAGACTTCTGGTGGCCGTCTATGGCCAAGGATGTCAAGGAATATGTCCAGGCCTGCTCTATCTGCTCCCAAATAAAGTCTTCCCGGATGAAGGCAGCGGGCCTTCTTCAACCCTTACCCATCCCGGACCGTCCTTGGACCCACCTCTCAGTAGATTTTATTACTGACCTTCCACCCAGCCATGGACACACGACTATTATGGTGGTGGTAGACCGTTTTTCCAAATCTGCCCATTTTATTCCCCTACCATCCTTACCGACAGCTCGGGAACTAGCAGAATTGTTTGTACAACATATCTTCCGACTGCATGGCATCCCTAAGGATATTGTTTCTGATAGGGGCCCCCAGTTTGTCTCCCGATTTTGGAGGGCCTTCTGTAAGTCGCTGGGCGCCTCAGTCTCACTTACCTCAGCTTATCACCCTCAGGCCAACGGTCAGACTGAACGAATGAATCAGGAACTGCTGACCTATTTACGGACTTATATCTCCTCTACCCATGACAATTGGGTGTCTTTGCTCCCATGGGCAGAGTATGCACACAATTCTCTGTATACTACAGCTACCGGCATGTCTCCCTTTAAGTGTGCTTTAGGTTATCAGCCTCCTCTTATCCCTGACTCCCACCACAACACAGAGGTACCTTCGGTTCAGGACTACATCTCTAAACTGAAGACCTTCTGGAGGAAGGCCAAAGCCACCCTTCTTCGCACCTCAGCTCAGCGGAAGAAGGTGACTGATCGGCGCCGTCGTATCCCACCCAGACTTCGTCGCGGTCAGTTTGTTTGGTTATCTACTCGTAACCTTCCTCTTAAGCAACCTCTGGCAAGCTTGCTCCCAGGTACATTGGTCCTTTTCGTGTCCTCGCCCAGATCAACCCTGTGACTTACCGACTGGCCTTGCCTCCCACCCTGCGGATCCACCCTACTTTCCATGTTTCCCTCCTTAAACCCTTTCACAGATCCACCCTGTCTAAACCGCAAAAAAAAACCCACCGCCTCGAGTAATTGATGGACTCCCTGCTTACACAGTCAATAAAATCCTGGATTCCCGTTGGTCTCGTGGATCCCTACAATATCTCATCGATTGGGAAGGCTACGGTCCGGAGGAGCGCTCGTGGGTCTCGGAGAAGGATATTCTGGACCCCAACCTCATCCAAGACTTCCACCTTAACTTCCCGGATCGTCCCGTTAGGGCGTCAGGAGCCACCCATAGAGGGGGCGGTAATGTTACGAACCCTGCCTCCCGGCAACGGAGGAGGCAGAAGTAGGCGTAGCCCCTATCTATCAGTTCACCTATCAGTTTTCCCATTCACCACCACACCCCCGTCTCATCCTACTTAAACACCTGTCCTTCCCTAACTTGTTGCTCAGTGTTGGTTTTCCCTATCGAGCTTCCTGGTTGCGCTTCTTCTACTCTGTGTTTGTCTTGGATTTCGGCTTTCGGTTTTTCCCTTTGGACTTCGGCTTTTCGGATCTCGGCTTGGATTGGTGCTTTCGCTCTGTTTTGGATTTCTGGCTACCTCTGGATTCTCGGATTGCTCTACGGACTACGGCTTCAGATTACTCTTCGGCTTCGGTACACGTACCCTTTTGGATATCTGGCTTCCCCTGGACTCTCGGCTCGTTCCTACGATTACGGTTTGCTTTCGGATTACGACTTGGCTTTGTTCGCTCCTGCAAGTGGGTTCACTCACTCGTTCGGTCCCTGTTACCGAACTCGTAACACTTGTGTTTTTAACCATTTCAATCTATTCAATATCTTAGAGCGTTTGGTTATACTATTGACACCTTTATTATTCCATGTCACAATGTTGAGAATTATCCATTAAACATAAACAAATACAGTGTAAGAGTGAGAGAGTATGTTACAATGTTGTATATCCCAACCACCAAAGTGATGACTCCAAAATGCTGTCTCAAGCTTCCACCCTCCATTCCCCTTCCCTTAATGATCATGAAGCTGAGAAAAAAAAACCTTGCTTTTTACTCACCCAAGTCAATCATTATACCAGTATCTAAATGTATTCGTTATTAGTATACAACTTCACAAAATAATGTACATAAACATTATTACATTTCATATCTTGAAACATATTGTACTCTGAGGGCAAGGCTATCTTTCCAAATTTCAATGTGTTTAAACAATACACAAAGCACGTAAGCTGCTTTAACACAACATAGCACAACATAGACACAAGCAGAAGAGATTATAAATTCTATCCAGTTAAATGAAATACATAGGCATTACACCATGTAAGAGTGGGGAATGAGGTGGACAGATTTCACAGACGTCTGCTCTTTATTGTGCATAACTCATAACAGACACAGAACAGCAAAAACCCGCCAAGGCACCCAAGTGCCGCAAAGTGGTAAACCCCAAAACCCAAAGTGCCACAGCATCATAAACCCCAAATGGACGCTGTGTATGACAACCCCATCCACCCATCAGAAGATGAAACAAACACAGTTCTTCCAGACATTGAAAAGCCCTGCTGGAAGTAGGGCTGGCCAGCACAATAAAAGCTGTAAAAAATCAGTAATAAACACATTAAGCCAGGCTGGTCTGGACCTGACTCTGGCTGGCCATGGAGAAGGAGCTATGGGTTGCTCCGTCACAGGAACAGACGGCTCCACCGGGACTTTGACCTTTCGCCTGGGAGTCCAGAAGGGGCAGGCTCGGCCTCCACGTCAGAGTGTGTGGGCGCTGTCACTCTGCGGAGGCAGCTGGCGTGCCATCAAAAGAGAGGCAGAAGGTGGAGGGACCCAGCTACTCTGTGACCTGTAAAGGAGAACACAAAAAGACTGCAGCTTGTGCTCCCAATTGGGCCTTCGGATCCACCTGGACAACGATCCCAAGCGGCTTCATTCACCCTGTGCGACATGTCATTCCACCTTTCATGTGGCGCTGGCGTTCGGCCACCCTGCTGTGGGTGCGTGCCATTTTTGAGAGTCTGGATCACGCGTTCCACACACCCGTTTGCCTTCAGGTTGTAGAAAACAATGCGAATGTGTCAAATGCCTTGATCAGTCAAAAAAGACTCAAACTCTCCAGACACAAACTGCGGCCCATTGTCAGCGGTGATCAGGGGAGCCCAGTCAGCTGTGTGATTTCAGGCCAGTGAGATTAGAGCAAAGCACACAGATATGTGTTAGACAAACAGTGGTGAAGTTACTATAGTACAAATGGTACCTGTGTGGCTTTTCCTCTTATTACTGCGGTCTTACTGTAGACTTTTTCTTGGTTCAAGAGGCTGTTATTGCTATTCCTACAGAGAAATATAAAATCCAGTTAACAGTGTAAAAATACATAACATGATCGATTCTGAGTGTTACATTGCTCTGATCTGTCAGTGTGTGACCAATACTGTGTGTTACGCTGCTCTGGGCTTTCAGTGTGCGATTGATATTGTGTGTTACACTGCTCTGATCTATCAGTATGATTTATGTTTGCTCTCCAGTCAAACAGACCACATCCTCACAGTACAGTACAGTAAAGCCCAAAGAGATCAGGATAAAATCACAGTGTAATGCAATAAAACCAAGTGATTTCAGGTAAAAACCCAGTCTGTGGAGTAAACCCAGTGAAATTATGACAAAAGCACAGTGCAGTAGAACCTATGAGATCAGAGTAAAAATGCAGTGCAATGAAGAAGAACCTATGAGACCAGGGTAAAAACACAGTCCAGTGCAATGAAGCCCAGTGTAATTGGGGTATAAAACAGGTCCAATGCAACAAAGTCCAGTGAGATCAGAATTTAAAAGAAGACTGTCGGGCCGAAAGTGTTCTAGCAGTAGAGTCTTTCATAACAATTTCTGTGAACCCTTCTGAGTGAGCAGCTCATAATTGATAGTTCTAATTTCCTTAAATGGAACATCTTTCACTTTCACTTCAACTCTGCTGAAAAAGGAGCTGCTGCTTTTGGTGAGTAATACAAATTAAATCTTCTCATCCACACAGACAGGGATCAGGAGAGCCCAGACAGCTGTGGTATTTCAGTACAGCCCAGTGAAATTAGAGCAAATCGTACGGATGTGTTAGAGTAGCAGAGCTGAAGTTATTATCATCATCCAGGTGGGGCTGCACACTGGTGGTGGAGTGGGATTCCCCATTACTTGTAAAGCACTTTGAGTGGAATGTCCAGAAAAGCGCTATATTAAGTGTAAGCAAAAATTATTATTATAGGACGGACTGTGTGGTGTTGAGTTCTGTGTGGCTGTTCCTCTTATTATTACTGTCTTACTATACTTCTTCTTGGTTCAAGAGCCTATTATGGCTTCAGAGAAATTTAAAATCTATTTAACACTGTGAAAATACTGGACCTGTATCTGAAACATAAATACTTAGTAATGTGATCAGTGTTAAATATTGCTGATTTTCAGTGTGTGATCACTGCTGTCTGCTACACTGCTAAGTAAATGTCGGTGTCTGATTGTTACATTGCTCTCATCTGTCAGTATGTAATTGATACTGTGAGTTACACTGCTGTGGGCTGTCAGTGATTGATACTGTGAGTTACACTGCTCTGATCTGTCAGTGTGTGATCGATACTGTGTGTTACACTGCTCTCATCTGTCAGTATGTAATTGATACTGTGAGTTACACTGCTGTGGGCTGTCAGTGATTGATACTGTGAGTTACACTGCTCTGATCTGTCAGTGTGTGATCGATACTGTGTGTTACATTGCTCTCATCTGTCAGTATGTAATACTGTGAGTTACACTGCTGTGGGCTGTCAGTGATTGATACTGAGTTACACTGCTCTGATCTGTCAGTGTGTGATCGATACTGTGTGTTACATTGCACTCATCTGTCAGTATGTAATTGATACTGTGAGTTACACTGCTGTGGGCTGTCAGTGATTGATACTATGAGTTACACTGCTCTGATCTGTCAGTGTGTGATTGATACTGTGTGTTACATTGCTCTCATCTGTCAGTATGTAATACTGTGAGTTACACTGCTGTGGGCTGTCAGTGATTGATACTGTGAGTTACACTGCTCTGATCTGTCAGTGTGTCATCGATACTGTGAGTTACACTGCTCTGATCTGTCAGTGTGTGATCGATACTGTGTGTTACATTGCACTCATCTGTCAGTATGTAATTAATACTGTGAGTTACACTGCTGTGGGCTGTCAGTGATTGATACTGTGAGTTACACTGCTCTGATCTGTCAGTGTGTGTATTTATAAATGCTATCGTACTTGAATTGGTCCTTGTTCTTGTTTTTATCTTTGTCTAAACAGGATTATTGTGACTTGGGACAGTCAATGGGGAATTCTCAGTGCCCATCAGAAAAAAGGTATTATTATGATTTAAACTTAAAATCATAATAATGTGTTTAGAAGACAACTCAGTTCCAGGACAGCTGGTCCTGCCATCCAAGTCCTTTTCTGTCTTTGGCTGTGGATTGGCTGCTGACTGTGTCTCGGTCTCTCTCTTCCCTCTGCTCCAGCATGTCTTCGGCCTGCCTGATGTCCGAGCAGCAGCAGGAGGCAGTAGAGAGCTCTCTGTTTCCCGATCTCGAGCAGGAGGACATAGGAAGCTCCTTGTTGTCTGAGCCTCAGTGCTCCATTTGCTTGGGCAGTTTCTCCAAGCCAGTGATTATCCAGTGTGGCCACGAGTTCTGCCAAGACTGCATCGAGTCCTTCTGGGTCGACCTCGTGGTCACCTGTCCCCAATGCCACAAGGTGTGTGAGCGTGCGAGCACAGTCAAGAGAGAGGAGGTGAGTTGTAGTATTGTTTTCTGCGAGGGCTGCAGGGTGACACAGAGGCTGCGTCTCTTTTTCCATTAGAAGCTTTCCTGACAGTCAGGCTACGGGGAACATTTTGAAACCCAGATACACTTGCTGGAGAATCCTGGTGTGGCAGGTGCACAGTGTACACTGTGAGATGGGTAGACTTTAGATGCCCTGTGCTCCTGGTGCAACAGCAAACACTCTGACCTGGGGGATGTCAGAGAGAGATGCCCGTCCAGTGGGCATCAGCACTCTGCTCCACACTTCCACTACCCTCTGTGTAAAGTTAAATGCCTCCTGGTCTCAGTTCTAAATGTTGTCTCCCACCTCCAGGGCTCTGGCAAGCCCATTCAGCTGGTCCATGTCAGTCCTGATGGCTCCCTCCTGTTGAAAGAGAATGTGCTTCGGCAGTGTTTCCTGCGCTCAGATGTAAGGGAGACTCCACTCTGTGTGGTGGCCATTGTCGGGGAGAGGAGGAAGGGCAAGTCTTTCCTCCTCAACTACCTCCTGCGCAAACGGGACTTTACACAGAGAGTGGTGGGGGTGGGATGTCAGGGCTGTATGACACTGCTTTATACAGAGAGCACCCCACCCCCTCCGCTCTCTGTATAAAGCAGTGTCATACAGCCCTGACATCCCACCCCCACCACTCTCTGTGTAAAGTCCCGTCTTATGACCATGGTTGTGAATGCTCCTTTACCTGTGAACACAGGACATCTGGATGAGTGACGATGAGCCTCTGCGAGGGTTCGAGTGGCAGCCTGGAACTGAGACCATGACGAAGGGTGTGTTCATCTGGAGCCAGCCTCTGTTTCTGGAGACACAGGAGGGCAAGGCAAGGGCTGGGCAAGCTGGGAATTCATCTGTTGTAGGGGGCGCAACTGCGCAAACGCATGTTTAATTATGTGTTTTTTAATCATAATCAGGCTAATGCATTTCTACATTTTCTGTATTTTCTGTACTTTTACAAAGACGGTCAATGAAAAAAAGAATGTTGACCAGGGCAATACTTTGAGTTTACACTTACAGCTTGTCCAAGGTCATTCATTACTAATACTATTAGTAATATCTTCATTAAAGACTGATGGCCACAGCTCAAACATGAGAGGTTGAGCGTTATTAGCTCCACCTTGCGGAAATTCCGGATACTATTATTTTGCTTGTCGTATTATAGGAGAATTTACGGTAACTCGCGGTATTTACCGGTAGCTTGCGGTAGACTGCGTACAGCATACCGGAAAATAATGCGGTATCGCCCGCGCATTTTGAATGGCTGCATCTGTATATATAACCCTGACCCGTGCTGAGAAAGGCAGAGACATACTGATACTCTAGACCGGTCAGGAGCTACAACACTGCCTCATACAGACAACTACAGGCCACAGACTAAAGAGAAGCAGTTCCTTCAGTCTGTCAGTGTGGGACACTCCTTTTGGATTAAAAAAGACTCTGTTCCTCCAGCTTGGCAGTGTGGGACACACCCTTCAGACTAAAGAGACTCAGTTCCTTCAGACTGTCATTTTGGGACTCAAGACTAAAGAAACCCCCTCCAGAGCCTGTTCCTTCAGGCTCAGAGCTGCATTATTTTAGACACAGAGGGATGGGATCCTACCCCTTTCCTGTCGTCATGTCTGTCTGTGCTTTCAGCGCTTGGAGGAGTCAGGGACAAACAAACAGATTCTGAGGATCCTCAGGGAGAAGAGCCCATGCTGCCACCTCATGCCCTTTCCTGGGGACCGACTGCTTTGGAGTCAACAGGGAACCATGCAAGGTAAAAACCGGACACCTCCACTCCCAGAGCAGCTGCCCAAATCTTGTAGACAGGTGTTCTGGTCAACCACAGGGAGGTACTGTTGAGTAGCAAACCAGCTACAGGTAGCTCCGGGTGGTAAAGTTCTGCAATGCTGTGAGTTTGTTAATGGCCTGGAAGCATGTGTGGTACAATGCAGGGAGTGTTTGGTGTGGAGGGTGGAAACTCGGATTAAGGAAGACACGTTGCCATGGAAACCACACCAGACTTGAATAGGTGAATGAACTGCAGCTGTAGAAGTGGTTTAAAAGTGGGGGGACATCCAGCAAGAACATAGTGTGGCTGTGGCTGCAGTAGTGAAAGGACAAATGTGGAGGCTCTGCTGTGGGAGAGCCGGGCTGAAGCTTGACAGTAGCGGCTGTGAGCTGCTGTGAGCCGCTACTAGTCGGGACGATGTTAGAAGAGTGTGCCGCCATGTCTAGTATGAGTGAATAAAGAATGATTCGCTGATGTATTAACCTTGTGAGGGGGTGGAGACGAATGACAATTCCAGCGGGGATTATGAGAGGAATAGCCTGCGGGGAAAAGAGTGAAAACGTCAGTCTGTGAGGAGACTGACAGAAGAAACTGAGCTTTATGAGATCATAGAAAGATTTAAAGGGACAGCATCCTGCTAGTGTGTGAGAGCAGGGCTGTCGTGTCCACTATATGTGTGAGTTGTGAGTTAGTGTGTGTGGATCAGAGAGGGTTGTGTGGTAGAGGGACCCTCCCCCTGGCAATACATTGTTATCGGGGAAGCGAGTGGGGTCTATCTAGTTGCACCCTCTGGGAGATAGTGCGGTGGTGGCTGGGCACAATGAAGTGAGCTGGCAGCTACGTAGGTGTAACACAGTGGTGCGCTGGCAGCTGTGAGTTCATTACCTAAAGGTGTGAGAGTGAGAAACCAGAGAGGTTGTGAGTGTGTGTTAGAGAGGGACAGTGTGTTGGGTCTCGGCACAGTGTGTAGTGCCGAATAGACTCTGTGATGTAGGTAGTGTGAGCTTGTGTGAGCCACCGGGTTGTAACTCAACCTGGTGGCGTCAGGGGAGGACATCATGGCTGGAGGTGGACCTGGGAATCTGAGGCACCTGTTGAGTCTGAAACAGTGACCTAATGGAGTAGAAGCATGAGGCTCTGTGTTGGGGTCTGGAAGCAGGAGGTTCCTAGCAGTGAGGAGAAACGGATGAACTGGAGACTCTGAAGTCAAAGGGCCCAGATGTAATGGATTATGGATTTATGTATCCTGCTACCTCAATGATGTGGTTAGTGTGATTGCCACCCTCAGTGGAAAGTGTGTGTATGATAAAGAAAAGAAACCCCAAAGAGCTTATAAAGGAGTGTGACAGGGAGAATGAGAGCCTGATCATGCCCAATGTGGTGTTAACTACCCCCATGGCACCACACAGGTTACAAACAAGAGGAGGACATCCAGCTTCTGTAGTAGATAGCAGATCATTGATCTGAGAATCTCATCCAGCTGGATAGCTTGTGTCACACTCTCACTGCTCTTTGTGTAAAGATGCACCTTCTGCTCTCACTTTTAATGCACTTGTTTCCATTTGTGTCTGGTTGGTGGTTTAGTGTTCATTTTGAGGAAATCCACTGGGTTGCATGTGTCAGAGTTTGTGAGGATTGTGAATAGCAAAAATTAGTAGTCTAGTCTAAATTCAAGACTAGCTTCTATTACTCATTTGTTTTCTCGTGTTTTTCTAAGAAATGAATGAACAGTTTCAGCACTGCTTGAAAGAGTACATCAACCACATTGTCCAGGTCCTGCAGACAATACAGTCAACTGTGACAGGAAAGACACTGGCAGAGATATTCAAGGTAAGACATTATTCATTGAACCAGTCAACAGCCATCAATACACCACTAGGGTAAAACACATCAAAGATCATGTTAAAAAGTTAAAAAGCAGTACAGTGCAGTAAAGCCCTATGGACTACAAGCCATACAGTGGATACAGTGTGATATGAACTGTTAGTTGTTCTGATGTGTTGTCTGTCAATTATTGAGAATGAATTCAGAAACCTTATTCATTTATTACAAAAAGTACAATACATTTCTCTTGGTGCAGGTATTGACATAAATTCCAATAACACAAAAGGAATATCTATATATATATATTTAATGGCACATTCTACTGATATTTTCTGTAAATATACACAGTATTAATTTTACATTTTATTACTTAACTGTGTGTATCGTTAAATTGTACATATCACTTTTTATCTGTAGATTTTGTTTTTGCACTACAAATGAAGATATACAGCTGATCACAGAGGAGGGATGAGAGGAGTGTCCTTGTTTATAAGAGTTATGGCCTGGGGGAAGAAGCTGTGTAGGTGTCAGTCCCAATTTGACAGAACTGGGGGTAACTAGCACCTGCATAGCCTGTGATGGAAACTGTGAAGCTGTGACCCCACACTACACAATGAAACCACACTGAACTTGTTCTTGTCTTCACAGGAAGTGGCACATGTGATTCTCACAAGCACATACAGAATTTCCTCTCCTGCAGAGGTGTGTCCCTCTCTTCCCTGCTGACCCAGAAAACCTTTTCAACTGTTCTCTGTTCCTGTCTTCAGTTCCTTCAGAATACAGAGACTCAGGAGGGTATCTGTCAGGACAGATCATTCCTTGAAAAGTGTGTTTCATTCCAGAACATCTCTATCAATGTCAATTAAATCGGTAACTCCTTTGCTTCCTCCTCCAGCTAATCCATGCCCTCAACAAGCTCACTCTCCAGCATGTGAAGCAGGAGTTCACCATCTTTCTGAATGAGCAGGTAACAGTGTGTGAAAGTGTGTGACAATGTTAGTATAAAGGTGTCAGAGAGTGTGTGTGTGTTTGAACTCCTGGGCTTGTTGACCTTGCTCCCCCTTTCTTCAGAGAATGATCATGCACAACACCACACAGGGGATGAGGAGGACTGTGGAGCTGAAAGAGGCTGAGCTGAAGGCCCGTGTGCAGGGTGAAGTCAGTCAGCAGGATTTCCAGAAACTCTTGGAGATCCTGGGCTCTGAGCGTGAGACATTCCTGAAAGAATATACTCTCCTCATCATCACGAGGGAGAAGCAGGAATTCGCCAACTTTCTGAATGAGCAGGTGAGTGTGTGTGTGAGAGTGTGTGTGTGTGCGTGTAAGAAACTG
The DNA here is from genome assembly GCF_040954835.1 of Lepisosteus oculatus. NCBI lineage: Eukaryota > Metazoa > Chordata > Actinopteri > Semionotiformes > Lepisosteidae > Lepisosteus > Lepisosteus oculatus. The sequence goes on along the minus strand of NC_090709.1, from coordinate 52,138,164 downwards.
GGGGGGTGTGAGACTGTGTGTGTGCATGTAAGAAACTGGAGGGGGGAGGGTGAGAAACAAGGAGGGTGTGGAAGACTGAGTGACATGGGTTTAGACAGTGACGATGCGCAGGAAAGGTTTTCTGTTTGCACCTAAGACTGCTGTCTTTCTGCAACTAAAGCCTGTATTCAACTAGAGATAAATGGCATCTTCCTGTCCTGTTTTGTTTATGCTTGAAAGACTTCTGACACTGTCTTTTCCCTGTATATTTTTTTGATATGTTAAAGTCTAGCCTACTTTTAATGTATAATAAGGAAAGTGTAACTTCAGTTAAGTGAGCATATCTTACTGAGTGCTAGGAGAAACCCATTCTCTGTGATATGCTCCCCTTCGGCTTATTGAATTAAAGATCTCTGTTTGACAATCTTCTGACAATCTTGTCTGGAAAGCTGAGTGAAGACTGAGTTTTTTTCTTCGAGGGTTTGTGAATGAGAAACAAGGAAGGTTTGTGTGTGAGAGTGAGAAACATGGAGGGTCTGTGAGTGATGAAGAAGAAGGGTATGAGAGTGAGAAACGAGGAAACAAGGAGGGCGTGAGAGTGTGTGAGAAAGAAACAAGGAGGGTGTGAGAGTGTGTGAGAGAAACAAGGAGGGCATGAAAGTGTGTGAGAGAAACAAGGAGGGTGTGAGAGTGTGTGAGAGAAACAAGGAGAGCGTGTGAGTTGTGTGAGAGAGCCTGAGGAACAGTGAGTCCGTCTTCCAATAATGCTCCAGCCGCCTACAGTATATGTCAATATTATATAATATGTCTTTGTTGTAAATGTCTGTAACATGTCTGTAGATTTTATTTTACTTCTATTTTTTGTTTTGTTCTATGTTAATTTTATTATTTTTATTTGCTTGTACCCATCGGTCATGCTAATAAAGCACCTTGAATTGAATTGAATTGTGTGTGAGAGAAACAAGGAGGGTGTGAGAGTGCATGAGAGAAACAAGGAGAGCATGTGAGTGTGTGAAACAAGGAGGGTGTGAGACTATGTAAGAGAAACAAGGAGAGCGTGTGAGTGTGTGAAACAAGGAGAGCGTGTGAGTGTGAAACAAGGAAGGTGAGAGGCTGTGTGTGAGAGAAACAAGGAGAGCATGTGAGTGTGTGAAACAAGGAGAGTGAGAGGCTGTGTGTGAGAGAAACAAGGAGGGTGTGGGACTGATGAAGAAGGGTGTGAGTATGAAACAAGAAGTGTGTGTGTTTTCTACTTATAATCCTTCTGTTTTCTTTTTTTGAAGTATATTATTCGGAGACGAAATACTACAATGAAGGGCAAATACATATAGACTCTGCAAAATATTACAAAACAACATCAAATGTATTAACTAAACAGCAAAGACAGCCAGCACATTATAAACGTTACATTAGGGGTCACAGAAAATAATTAGGTTCCATGCAACAAGATTTGTGTAAACTAGTTTTCCAAGAGCATTTTTAGATTGCAGGCAGAAGACAGGGTACTCCCAGCATTGGAAGCCAGTTTATCTACCAGCATGTCTTTGGAGTTTGGGAGGAAACAGGAGCACCTAGAGAAAACCCACATGAACATGCAAACTCCACCCAGATAGAGCCCCAGGACCAGAACTGATATGAAGGCACCAGCGGCGCGAGACAGCGATACTAACCATGGGTCCCCTCATCTTTCTGAAGATTTGATATTTTCACACTCCTGCTTTCAATCTGTTGTGCAGCAATGTCCTCTCTGTGTTTCTCTTTCCCCTAATGTTTTCATTACAGTTCAAGTCCTGTGACTGCTAGAGGTATTTCAAGAACCTACTGGTTCTGACCTACAGCATACAGCAACAGAATTATCAGTTATGATCAGTAAGAATTTCTTTATTTTCCATTATTGTTACTACAAAGCAATCCTACTTCTTGTCTGTCACAATATCAGGGAGCAGGGTGTCACAGGGAAGGCAGGAGGGGTGCCCAAGTTAGTTATTTTAATACAGAACAATGGCTCGGCCACAATAGCATTTAGGTGCAAAAGTGATGATTTATTAGGACAGTGCTCCCCACAAACCAACAAACAATTATATATAGTGGAAAAGTAAAGAAATGAAACAAATATACACAAAAAATAATAAACCCTTCCTCTGATAATTACAAACCAGGAGTCCCAACACACTTAGGCCCTATCAGCTCTCTCACACAGCTAAGTACAAATAAACAGAAATTATAATGTTAGCCCTTCAGAGTTTGTGTTTGTGTCTGATTTACTACAGATAACAGGAAACCGATTTTAAAATAAATTCTGGTAATGTTTTGCGTGTATGAAATGGGAAACTGCCAGCCAAGCCACGAGGGTGCACCCTCATGAGCTAGCTAACTGACAGGAAAGTGGATGCACAACAGATGTAACTTGTGGGATAATGTGTGTCGTGTACTGTACCGTCCGTAAAACCACACAGGGTTTTAAAAGGACCTAAGATTTGAAAAGGTTCTGCTTGAAGTCAGATCTTACTCTCTGACTTCTCTCAGATCTTAGTCTGTGCGCTCTATGTGTCTTAGATACTGAGACAACCTGACTTCCAGAAAACCATTTACTCCTCTGAAAGCTCCAGTAGAGTTTATGGCTCGCTCCCAAACCTCAAGAAAGAAACATTACCCAAAAATGTTCTCGGACATCCCTACAATGGTTCACCTTGCAGACAATATTGCGAGGAACTGAGGATCCTTTGATATGTTAAAGTCTTGCAAGGAGGGTGTGTGAGTGTGTTAGAGTGAGAAACATTGAGGGTGTGTAAGAGGGAGAAACATGGAGGGTGTGAGAGTGTGAGAAACAAGGAGGGTGTGAGAGTGATAAAGAAGGGTATGAGTGTGAAACAAGGAGTGTGTATGAGAAATGAGGAGGGTGTGAGTGTGTGAAACAAGGAGGGTGTGTGAGAGTGAGAGTGTGAAAGAAACAAGAAGGGTATGTGTGTGAAATGAGGAGTAAGTGTGTGTGATTGAGGGTGTGAGAGTGTTTGTGTAAGAGAAACAAGGAGGGTGTGTTAGTGTGTGAAACATGGAGGCTGTGAAAGTGTGACAACCAAGGAGGGTATGAGAGAGTGTTTGTAAGTCACATTGTCTGTGTATTTTACTGGATGCCACTGGGATGTCTTCTGCTTGTTTCTGGGGTATCTTTGGGTGGGCTTCATTTTGTTTCTGGGGAGTCCTGGGCAGTGCAGAGGGTGTAGTGTGATGCCCTCCACTCTAAAGTGACTCTGCACTCTGTTTCCTCAGAGAAGGTTCATGCCCGACCCCACACAGGGGATGAGGAGGACTGTAGAACAGAAGGAGTTCGAGCTGCTGTCCCATGTGCAGGATGAAGTCAGTCAGCAGGATTTCCAGGAGCTCTCAGAGATCCTGGACTCTCAGCGTGAGACATTCCTGAAGGAATACACTCTCCTCATCATCAAGAGGGCGATGCAGGAATTCACAAACTTTCTGCATGAGCAGGTGAGGGTGTATGTGAGAGTGCGTGTGTATGAAAGAGAGTGTGAGAGTGAGAAACTGAGAGGAAGTGAGAGAGTGTGTGTATGTAGCCCGGGAAAGAACACCGTACTACAATAAACTTAAATGGGGATTCTTTTTATTCTGGATCTGCATGAAATCATAAAAACTAGTGGTTGTATTATTTTCTGTTACAGAACTTAGATTGGATGCAGTATAACCTTTAACTCGAAAGCTTTACATAGATATACATGGAGATATACACACACCAGGATGCACAAAGTGCTACTAAAATAACAAAGACAAAAGAAAAAAATACGGTAGTGGCAATTTCCCTAAGGAAAGAAATACTCCACATTAGTCTGAATGCCACATTCTTCATTGGTCCCATTACATCACAGAAATATAAAAAAACTAGACTACTCACCCTTTTATCTCGTCTAATCCAAGACGCACAGAATATCACAGTCTTCTTTTAACACGCTCTGAACAATTTAAACAGAATAAGATCATTCTCAAAGAACAAAACAAATCATTTCCTCCACAAACGATGGTTAAAGAAATGCAAACTAACAAAAATGTATGACCATTTACCGTTACGGACATTATTCCCGCTAACCCACTCACACAGCACTGGAACCTCATGGGAGTCGGGATCACTTCATCCCTAAACATCCACCACTTTTGTCTAACTAATATATCACCCTCCCCTCATATATCAACAATATACATTTCATTTTTGATAGCTACACCATCAACTAAATTCTGAACATTTACCTCTGCATTCACATCACACGGAACCACACACCAAGCTCAACTTTACGATGTACACTTCCACAATTACTGGTGCACTGACGTCACTCATACGTGCATGTCTTAAAGCGACAGCTACCAATTTCAGTGTCAGATTTCAAATATCCACTCCATAGTGTGATTCTCTCTGCTCTAAAATGACCTTGCACTCTGTTTCCTCAGAGAAGAGTTTCTGGGGTGTACTGGAATGTTCAAAAGATATATGGAGCTATCCTTTACTCTGAAGTGTACTTACCCCTCAATGTTCTGTAGAGCAATAACATGCTGAAACGTCCAAAGAAGATGAGGGAGATGTTGGAGGTAAAGAAGACAGAACTGCTGGACTATGTAAAGGACAAAGTCAGCCAGCGGGAGTTTGAGGAGCTCTGCGAGTACACAGCCACTAAGAGTGAGAAGTTCCTGCAGATCTATCAGATCAAGTTTGGCCTGACTGTGGGCTGTGTGGTGACCATACCTGTGCTGACCGTGGCTGGGGGTGTGGCTGGAGGCGTGGCTGGGGCCTTCTTGGTCGGGGGCGCTATAACTGTGCAGGCTGGGATCGCCACAGGAACTATAGTCGGCACTACGGCCAGTGTATGGGTGGGTAGAGCAGCGTCAGCCGTCTACGAGCGGATCAAGAGGAACAGGCCATAACAGTGATACCTATCCTCTCAAACACTGAGCCACGGCTGGTGAGAGAGGCACTGCACTCTTTATCTTCAGGTGTCCTGTCTTGACTATGGCCACAGCTACAGGGTGCACCAGTGCAGACAAGGGAACCACTGTGCACTGTGCAGATGGGTGAACGCCAGGGGGTGCTACAGCATCTGGCAGAGTTTTCAGTAATGAGGAAATATCCACCAGTAGCCATTCCTGGTGCTGACTCTCTGTCCACAGTGTCCACAGAGCCCAACATTCCCCTACAGAGCTGGATTCACACCCTGTACATTGGCCTTCCTGGATGGGGGGGTGGGTAGGAATCCTCTGGATTTCTCTCCTGCATTCAAGAGCCAAGTCTGCTTCGCCTCTTACAGAGACTCAAAACCAGAAAAAGCCTTTAAACATTTTTCTTACTCACTGGTGCAGAGTAACTCCTCAGGTCTACAGTCTTAATTAGTGCAGGTTAGCTCTTCTCAGGTCTACAGCTAATAGGAACTATGAGCCTGCCCGACTGGTCTTTGAACTCTAGTGCAGAGAGGACTCCTTATGTACTTTGTGTCAAGCTGATTTTGACTTTCAGAGATTAAAGTCATATTACATATCCCGGTCATCTGTGTTATTTCAATCTGATTCTATGTCAAAAAATAAATTTCCCATCAACTTTGAAATATCTCTGTTGTGTATCTTAATAAAGAGCCGTTCTAATATTATTTTAACTATTTTATTAACTACACAGATCACGCCCTTACACCATATATTCCCGCCTTCTACTCTCTCGTTCTGTTGTCTCGCAATGTCTATTCACTAAACTGCATCCCTTCCTTTGTTATTTTTAAAGTCATAACTTTACCATACAATTGTAACAATTCTATATCAACAAACAGTAAACGGTTATTAACTATTACAACAAAATGTATGTAAAACCTTCCATTTCTATTCAACACCTACAACTTTTTTTTTCAACTATTTCTATGCGTACCAACTCAAATTTTAGTTCAATTTCTACTTAAGTCACTTCTAAATATCACCTCATTTCTAGCAGTCTAAGCAACATCTACTGTACATAGATAACACAAACAAAAAAGGGCCATTTAACATTTGGAGAGCTATGCAAGTCTTATATTTTTAAATGTCTCTGTAACGAGCCGGTTTCCTGATAACCCTGCCACTTCTGGTTGTTACTTCACTTCTGGGCAAAGTTACTTGCTCTCCTATGGATGTACTCTCCACTATCTGAGAACTTGGCACTTCCTGCACGTCAGAAAGTCCAGTATTCTCAACATTTTCTGTTTCTGCAGATTCAAAATCAAGATCCAATGGAGGAGCTGTCACGCCCGACATCCCTCCCTAGAGGGCGCTCCACTGCTCTCATTATTGTTCGTGTCATTTAGCTCTCCAGGTGTAGCCTTTTAGTGTCATTATTTAAAGACCAGCTCCTCCAGTCCTCGGGGCTCATCATTAGGGTAAGATGTCGCGAGGCCCGCCTAGCACCAGGAAACCCTACGTCCGTCTCCTGAGGGCATAGGCCTCATCCCCGACACCTCCCGTTTCCTGAGCCCGGGGTCTGGAGGATCTCGCCCCGTCACCCTTGGACCTCCATGTCTCGTCTGTCCGTGTGCTCCCCCCTCCCGGGGATTTTAACTTTGTCGCGTCCCAGGATGGATTTCTAGTTGATGGACTCTTGGACTGTGCTTTGACCTCCCCTTGGACCCGTTTGGATTTGGATGCCGTTTTGTCTTCCCCTTTACACTGTCTCACGGACTGTCACTATTATTTTGTGCACTATTAAACCCCTGTGTGTTCCTTTTTACCACGCCTCCTGTTTTCTCCAGCTCTTACCGCATCACATAGGGTCTTCTATAAGATCTGACACGGATTCCAGTCCATCTCCGTTACAGGAGCGTGTCGAAGATGTTTTACATTTCTCATTATTTTTGAGCCATCTTCCACATTCACTAACTCAAAAGACTTACAAGAGCTGTTTCTCAATAACACATAGCGAGTGTCTTTGAACTTGGCATCCAATTTACCGTTGTCTAGGCCAGCCACAAACACTACATCACCGACCTTGAAGTTGTGATCCCTTTGATCGATGTGTCTCGTCTGCATATAATTTCATTTTGTGTGCGTACTCCTCATGATGTCTATGGAAATATTTTGTCTATTGAATGTCCCTTGGCTCTTCTTCTTTCTTTTCCACGTTTGGTAGTTTAGTCCGGATATCACGTCCAAAGATACGATTAGCTGGGGTTTCTCCAGATGCCCTGTGAGGTGTTGATGAATAAGCCAGCGGAATCTTAGGGAGTTCCTCTCTCCATTTTTTTCCTTCTGTCGCAGCTGCTCTCAAGGCCTTTTTCAGGGATCTGTGAAATCTTTAAATTTTGCCATTACTGCTCGGATAGTAAGGTGATGCACGGATGTGTTTAATTCCACAGTTAGTCAGAAATGATTCAAACAACTGAATTGCCTGCCATTATCTGGTACTACCTCTAGTGGATAACCAAATCATGCAAAGATGTTCATCAGCTCTCTAATAACTGTGGCTGAAGATATGTCTGATACAACAACCACCTCAGGGTAAGAGGTATAATAGTCTATGAGAGTCAATATGTATTCATTCTGAATGGGACCTACCAGATCAATGCCCAATTTTGTCCAAGGCCTTGGTGGTAATTCAAGTGGTTGGAGAAGTTGATCCTCCTACAATGGCTGTTTCAACACACAAGTGGAACAATTCCTGACTAGTCTTTCAACATCACTGTTCATGTTGGGCCAGTAAAATTTGCTTCTCAGGTACTGTTTTGTACGAATCACACCCTGATGTGTCTCATGTGCTAATTTCAATGCTTGTCTGATTTTTGTTTTCTGTAACACAATCCTCTGTCCTCTTAAAAGCAGTCCATCATATATAGATAACTCCAACCTACACCAGTGGTATGGCTGAAGTTCTTCTGGAATTGGATTAGGCCATTGTCCTTTTTCCAATATGGACATCAACAATTTCAATGTGCCATCTTCGTTTGTTGCTTGCTTAAGTTCCTCAAGTGTCAGTGCATGCGGTTCATAAGTGCTGATTGAAAGCACTCTATCAACATAGGTGTCTACATAACCAGTGTCTTCTGTGTCTGGTAAAGGAAGACGTGTTAATGAGTCTGCGACACTGGTTTTCCCTACTATGTGTTCAATTTTGTAATCATATGGCCGTGATCTCAATCCAAGTCTTTGTATCCTGGGTGGTAACAATGTTGCCTTTTTGGGATTGAACATGTAAATGAGGGGTTTATGATCCGTTTGAAGTGTGAACTTGTCTCCCCATAAATATGTCCTAAAATGTTCCACTGTCCAAACACAACCCAAGGCTTCACGCTCTATTTGCGAGTAATGCCTCTCTATTGGGGTAAGTGAGCGACTTGCATATGCCACTGGCTTGTTCTGTCCATCTTCTTGTCTTTGTAGGAATACTGCTCCAAGCCCTACAGGACTCGCGTCACTGATCACTACTGTTGGCGCATCTAGTTTGAAGTATGCCAGACACGGTTCAGTTACAAGTGCTCTTTTCAACTCGGCAAAGGCTTTCTCAGTTTCCGATGTCCATTCCCACTTCTGTCCTTTCCTCGTTAGTTTTCTAAGGGGTTCTGATATATCCTCATAATTAGGAATGAATTTCATCAAAAATCCACAAGTGCCTAAGAACGAGCGCAAAAGTGCAACATTCTCAGGTCTCGTGCACTGCAAAGAGCTGTCACCTTTTTTGGGTCTGGTTTTATTCCTTCTGCAGTGACCAAATGTCCCAGTATCTCGATCTCTTTCAGGCCAAATATACACTTATCTTTATTTAAAGTTAAGCCTCTGTCTTGGAATCTTTGGAATACTTGCTTGAGCCTCTGTTCTAGTTGTTCTTCATTTTCCGCATGTACTACAACATCATCCATATACCATACAACACCTGGTATTGCACACAACATTGAGTCCATAGCCTTCTGACTAGCCTCTGGGGCACTAGACAAGCCAAAAGGAACTTTTCTGAAAAGGTAACAACCCCTGTGTGTGATGAAGGTAGTCAGGTGTCTTGATTCCGGGGCCAACTCAACTTGCCACAACCCTTTTCAAGCATCTAACTTTGCAAAAACTTTGGCTCCTTGCACTGCTTGCAATATGCTGTCAGCCGTTGGTACTGGATATCTCTCTCTGATAACTGCTTTATTCACTTCTCGCAGATCCACACACAGTCTCACTTCCTTGGTGTCTTTTTTAGGCATTATCAGAATATTTTAGATCCATTCTGCATCTTCATTCACGTCTTCAATAATTCCATCATCCAACATTTTATCTAACTCCTGATTAACAGCTTCTATCATTGGATAGGGTACTCGTCTCAGACTTTGAGCTACTGGCGAAACTTTCTCATCTACTGTAACCTTGTGACTGTAACCCTTGATCTGTCCTAAACCTTTAAAGAGTGACTCATATTCCTGTGCTAAGCGCTTAAACCTCTCTGAAGACTGGTCAACTGCATTGACAGTGTCTCCTACATTCAGAATCTTCAGATCAAAACAAGCTTTTCTTCCCAACAATGCTTCTACATTTCCTTCAATTCCATAGGCTTTGTCCTTTATTACATTTTTCTGCCATTTCAGCTGTGCCTCGAAGTAGCCAACACACTTAAGTGGACTAATTTGTGCATAGGCATAAAATTTCTTCTTAGTCTGCTGAAGTTCTGTTCTGTGTGCAAACACTTTCTTGAAAAGTTCTACTCCAATGAAGTTTCTTTGACTTCCTGTATCTATCACCATTTTTATCTCTTGGCCATTTATTCGAACAGTTTCTTTACCTTCAGGGTCAATGGAATTAACAAATTCATCTGAGTCTGAAGAAGGTTCTTGAATTGTTCGTAGTTTTGTCCCTTCCTTATTTGTATTAAGTTTCTTTTCCTGATGGGAACCGTCTTTCTTTCTACACACTCATGCATAATGTCCTGTTTTCTTACAGTGTAGACATTTTGCTGTTCGCGCTCCGCATTCATCTGCTTTGTGCGTTGTTAGTCCGCACCTGTAACATGTAATGTCAGCCGTCCCCTGTTCTGTATCTCTTGCATGACTGCGTCCTGCTGCTCGGCTTTTGTTTGTAAATTTTGAGCGAGCGCCCCGTTCAGTGTCACTTTGTCACTGTGGTCAGAAAGCATTCTTGATTCTGCTTGAGCTGCTTCATGAATTCTAGCGACTGTAAGAGCTCTTTCTAAAGTCAGCCCTTCCTCCTGCAACAATTTATCAAGCAGTCTCTTATGTGCACATTTTTCCACAAGTTGATCTCTTAACATGTCAGCTTCCAATACTCCAAAGTCACACGATTTAGCCAGTTCTCTTAGTGCATTCACAAAAGCATCAACAGATTCGTCCTGAGACTGAGTTCTCTGCCTAAATTTATGCCATTCCAAAACCACATTTCTCCGCGGTGTAAAGTAAGCGTCTAAGGCAGCTACAGTCTGTTCATATGTACCTTTTTCTCCAGGGAGGTTGGCGAAAATCCGCTGCACGGGAGCCCCGATACAGTGCAGTAATGTAGCCCGTCTCACGGCATCTTGAGCGTCTGTAGATCCACTGGCTATTTAAAAAAATATGTACGACTCCATCCATATCTTGTATTCCGTATACAAATCCGGGGCTCCGAGGTTCAGTGGAAGCGGTGGAGAAAGCTGGGCATAAGCAAAGCTTCTCGGCGCGGCGGCCATATCTTCCATGGCGCAAGCTAAACGAACAGTCCGAAAAATCAAATGTTCTTTTCTACCAGCAAGAGAACTAAAGTCAGCAGTATTCTGCTCGCATTGAGTTCGTCAAGCACTCATCTCTTGTCGCTATAAATGTAAATAAAGAGCTGTTCTTATATCATTTTGACTATTTTATTAACTACACAAATCACACCCTTATACCATTTTTTCCCGCCTTCTACTCTCTCTTTCTGTTGTCTTGCGATGTCTACTCACTATACTACAAGGATGCTGTTTTGCAGAGCCCCAAGAGAGAACCTGGAGTGCACACTTTGAGGGGGGCGGGGGGCTGTGTTCGCGCTTTGCCCCCGGTCTCTTGCATGAGTACTAAATCTCACGGCACCAGTCAGCGGCCAGGAGACAAGTACAATATCGTGGGACAGAGGGCATAATCATTGACTGTTACATATGAGACGGGGATTAGGAGGAGACCCCAACTGATTGGTAAAGGGGAACACTGACACCAGAGTAACAACCCGGTGTCTCTTTCTGAGAGACGCCGTGGGATTTGTAAATGGCCAAGGAGGGTCGGGACCTCAGTTTTCCGCCTCCCCCGAAGGACGGCACCTGTTTGCACAGTAGAGTGTCGCCAACAGGATGCTCGGGCATAAGAAAGCCACACAGACCGCAGGGTGAGCGCTCCGTACTGGTCCCAGTAACACCTCTTGCAACCTGAGCTTTTCCGGGGGGAATCTCCTATCCGGGTGCAGACCAGGCTAACACCTGCTGTGCTGCCATGGGTGAGCGCAGTCGTGAGTCGCAGGGTGAGATCTAGTCACCGGGGAGAAACGATACAAGCGGAGGATTACTCAGCTCTCGGCACTTGAAAAGCACAGAAGGCAGCAGGCTCTGGAGAGCAGGTAAGAGACGGAGCCTTGTGGGCAGGCGAGCAGGCTCGTTTTTTGGAAATTGCTGAAAAGGCTCCAGTGTTTGTTTGGTGTGTGGCAGGCGCATGTCGCGAGCTTGCGTAGCGATCTGCCGGTCTGGTGTTATGCAAATGAGGCCGAATTGCATCCCGGGACATGCTGCGAATGCAAAATGGTGACTGCAGATGTGTAGGAAACGGCGCGCTCGTTTTCTCGTTTTGCCCACACTTTTGAGTGTTAGTGTGGCGGAAGAGTGGGCACATCAGGAGGCGGGCCGCTTGCAGGGGCTTGTACAACTCATACTTACCTGGCAGGGGAGATACCTTGATCAAAAAGGAGGAGAACAGCGAGGAGAATAGTGACCCCTCCCCCACTCCTGCTCCTCAGAACGAGAAATCCACTGCGACCCCACAACCGCAGACTGCACCAGACAAGCACGAGGGTTTGAAAACCCCCGAGAACAGTGAGGGCCAGTGTGGGGTCCCCCAGTGGAACTGGCCCAGCGATGATACCCAGGATTCAGCGGAGCTGCTTTTCTCAGACTCTGCAAGTGCTAGAGATGCCCTCCTCTCCTCCATCCAGTCCATCACGGAGGATCTGCAGCAGCTGGTGGGTGAGGGGGAAGAGGAGACTGGTGCATCGGCTGCACCCCTTTCCCCTCAGTGCTCCCAGGAGCTGGACTTGAGGAAAAGGAAAAATGACTCTGTTTTCTCCCCAAGTGAGGAGGAAGGAGAGCATGGCGATGGGGACAGCTGGAACCCCTCCACCCCTCCCTCTACCCCCTTCCTTGAAATGGACTCCGTGAACGCTTTTACTGCTGCCACCCTGATGAAGGCTCATTCAGAGGATGGCTGGCAGGAAATTGGTAAGAAGAAAAAGAAGAAGGTAACAGGTGAGACAGAAGAGAAATGTGTTTTGTAAAGACTGGTTCCACTTTCTTATGTAATATGGCTCTAAACATAATTTCTCTGAACACCAGAGGTATCAATGACAGAGTTAAATGCCAGTCTGTCTTTGATTACCTCCAGCAGAGAGAGGGAGATGTGTTGATGTTGCAGGAGTGTGCTTTAGCCTGTCAAGAGAGGTATAAAAGCTTTGAAGATAGGTGGGATAAAGGGCCTTCTGATTGGTCAGGAGACAATAATAACAGAGCCTCTGGCGTGGCCATTCTTTTCAAAGGATGGGCATTCAAATTGAAAAGTATTCAGAGGGTTATGGGGGACCATAAAACCTGCGTCTAATCAATGTGTATTGTCCTACTGACTTGGGAGGAAGGGTGGAACTACTCAAAGCACTCTCTCCCCTATTGTTATGTAGCACAGATGTGATAGTGGGAGGGGATTTTAATTTTATCTTAGAGCACACAGACAGGCAGTCTAGCTCTCCAATAAAATTGGATTCCAGCTCACTGGCCCTGCAAAACTTAGTTCAAGACTTTAAACTCTCAGACACATATAGATATCCCACAACAGCAGGATATACATGGTCAGGGAGGAATAGCAGTTCCAAAATTGACTACTGCTTTGTCTCAGAGAGAGTGAAAGTTGTTGGGGTCACTCTTCAGCCTGTCTTCTTCTCAGATCATCAGGCTTTAGGGTGTAGAGTGGAACTCCAGGGCGGGACTGTCTTTGTCCCAGGCCTCTGGAAACTCAACACAAAGCTGCTAGAGAACGAGGGGGTAGTATCCCGCTACAAGGAGAAACTATCAAAGTGGCTGTCCTTGCAGTGTCTGTACGGGTCAGTAGGAGAGTGGTGGGAGGAGGTGAAGGTGAGGACAAAGGCCTTTTTCATTGCTGAGGGAAGGAAGGATGGTGCCAGACGGAGAGGAGTGCTAGCCAGGAAACAGGCAGCTGAAGTGTCTCTACACGATGCTGCACAGTGGCTTCGATGTGCTCGAGGATATCACCCTTTTAAAAAAGGATGTCCGGAGCATAGCGGAAGAAAGTAGTCGAGGAGTGCTGTTAAGAAGCTGAGTGCAGTTCTTGGAAGAAAATGAGAAGTATACTCGCTTCTTTTTCAGGAAAGTGGTAGGCTCCAAGTCTGTCATGGAAAGTGTAGTTGATGAGGAGGGACGAGAGAGAACAGAGCCGAGTGCTATCCTCTCCTGCACCGAGGCCTTCTACTCAAGACTGTACAGCTCTACAGAGGTAAAGGAAGAAGAAATTCATTGTTTTACCTCAAAGCTAGAAAACGTTTTGAGTGAAGAAGATAGGGAAGTACTTGAGAGGGATTTGACAGTAGAAGAGCTGAGACAGGCTATGGAGAGCTTACAGAAGGGGAAAACTCCAGGTGCTGACAGGCTCCCTAAAGGGGCGTCTGCTTTTACTACTTGCACGAATGAAGGCAAAAAAAAGCCAATCGATGTGAACGAACGGCGCTTTACAGAGGAGTACTGCCTGACTGGATCGTTGATGAACGACAGAGGCCACTCCGACCTCTTCTCGGTTTTCTTCAATGACTTACTAAGGATCTTCTTCACATTCGCCCATGCAGGGGAAGCCAGTTACACCAAAGCAAACGCAGGAAAGTGCATTTCAAGTAGAGACTGGGAGGGCCTTGTTTACACCGAGAGTGGTCGGAGAATGGAACAATGCCCCCAGCCCTGTTGCTGGAGCCGATTCTTGATGAGCTCTTGGGCTCACTAAGAGGCCCCCGCTGGATGCTAATCTTTCTGTTGTTCTTGCAGGTCCTTCGCTGCTTTTGAGCCAACAGAGCTCGTCCTGGTCTGTCGGCACAGCCCAATTGCAAATGATCGGCTCCGCGTACAGAAGGAACGTGCGTTTGGTACAAGAGTGCACGAAGGCACCAGAAATACATTGGGAACAAATGACCGGTCGCTCAATACCTCTGTGAAGTACAGGAGCGTGCAAAAAGAGGCTGTTTCCACCCGGTCTCGAACCGGAGACCTTTCGCGTGTTAGTCGAACGTGATAGCCGCTACACTACGGAAACCTGCAAGGACTGCTGCTGGTGTCTTGCTTGCGTTTCGGGCTGAGAAAGGGAAGTGTCACTTTAGGAAGGGGGCGCTGGAGAGAGGAACAAAGGGCGCGATGAAACAAAATGCCAAAACCCAGGATCGAACCAGGGACCTTTAGATCTTCAGTCTAACGCTCTCCCAACTAAGCTATTTCGGCGGTGTGCAAAGCCCACAGCCACCTGCTCCAGCCTTCCTGTGTTGTGGCATGAGCGCACCAAGAGTAGCGGGAGAGTGTTACAGGAACGTCACTCAGAAGGAAAGCCACCCAGCTGTGCCCTCTGAGCTCTGTCCAGCGCATCTTCCTCGCATGGACTCCTGCCTGCGACGGGCAGGAAACAATTAGCAAGAACAAAACGACACCCCATGGGTGTCTCATGACCGCACCTTAGGTTGTGACACGTGCAGGTGTGAGGGTTGCCGGGCTACTTTGGAGCAGAGCTTGGGCGGAGGGGGGGCGGGAAAGCAGACAAAGAGGTGACACCTCAAGGTCTGCACGATCACAGCTCTCCGCCGCCCCAGGCTTCCGCTCGATAAGCTACTGGACACACCCGCAACCCCTCACACAGACCGTGGAAAAGCCCGCGAGTGGGAGGGCTCTCTCTTCCTCCCAGGAGCTCTTGGACACGACGCACAGACAGGGCGCGGGGAGCCGCCGCCTGCAAACACAGCTCCAGGCAGGACTCCGCTCCTCAGGAGCCGCAGAGCAGAGGAGATGAGGGCAGCTTAGCTCCTGTGCAGAGACCTGAGCTGTTGTTGCTGTGGATGCTGTCTTTTCTGCACTCGGGGTAGGAGTGAATGTTGAGTTTCCTTAGAAATGAAGCAGAGCACTTCAACGGCACGGGTGTGTGTGTGCGCCCTGGTGATTCTGGGAGACAGATTGAACCTGGGCTAAAAGAGAGGGGGCTTAGCCCTCTTCCATTTGCTAGTTTAAAGTTGTACAACCCATTTGTATCTGCTAGGCGGCGCAGTCGTCGTGCACAAAGAACGCTTTGAAAAGCGTCAAAGGCAAGTCATTCCGAGTTGGTCGTTTGTGTTTTCCGTTCAGACGCGAAATGCTGAAATGATCTCTCGGCTCCTCGGTTGTCATTTCTGCTCCGTAAAGGAATCACAGCACGCGTCGGCTTCCAGCACGGTGGGTCGGGACACGATGCCGGGGGTCGGAGAGAGCGATGTCTTCCTCGTTAGTATAGGACCTGTCACCTGTCCCCACCTGTCACGCGGGAGACTGGGGTACATCAGGACGCGCCTTGAAGTGAAAGCAGGCTGCGCTGTGACATGCACTGTGCAGATCCCGCCACACTAAGAGGTGGGTCCAGTGGGTCTGTTCGATCACAGCGCTAGGCGAATCCCCAATCCCCTTTTGTGCCTGGCGACAAAAGATGTCTGTTTCCGCCCGGTTTCGAACCGGGGACCTTTCGCGTGTGAGGCAAATGTGATAACCACTACACTACGGAAACGGTGGTAAGATGTGCCCAGCGGCCCAGCGCTGAGCTTCGCCAATGCGATTCAGCTGCTTCCAGTGCCTTTATTGGAGTGCGCTGATGGACCGTGCTCTCTCTCCAGAGACCAGCACGCCTGTCATGGACGGAGCAGGAAAGGCGGCGCCACATTCTACAGCCCTCTCCACGCAATCGACGAAATCGGGCTACTGAAGTGGAGAAAATCGCCTCTCCAGAAAGTGCAAATATCATCTTGGAGACTATAAATCCTATTGCCGAAGGTCAGCCCTGTCTACCAGAGTAACCCTCCCACAGCGATGATCAGCTCGTCTCACACGTGAGAAGTTTCGGTTGGAAACAAGCGCCCCCTCTTCTCGCACGTTTTGCACGTTCGAGTAGTTTTAATGCGGCTCTTTCGTACACGGTCCTGATCTTTTGGAAAGCAGGAGGCAAAACCGAGTCGAACCGCCTGGGTTAAAACCAGGAACCCTAACCGCTAGACTATATGGCAGCGAACAACCATGCTGTTCCCGGCATCATGCAAGCAAACTACATAACTATGAGAAAACACGCAAGAGAGTTGTCACTCAGAGTGTCGAAGGGTCGATGTATACTGGGGCTCAGTTGAAATGCAACGTCAGGACTTTTCCGAATTATGTCACACGAAGAGAGCACAGCCCTTTCCGCTCTGCCGCGTGTGTCTCGGTAACTCGCTGTGATCGTATAGTGGTCAGTACTTTGCGTTGTGGCCGCAACAACCCCGGTTCGAATCCGGGTCACAGCAGAATAGGGGCGTCTGCTTTTACTACTCGCACGAATGAAGGCAAAAAAAAGCCAATCGATGTGAACGAACGCCGCTTTACAGAGGAGTACTGCCTGACTGGATCGTTGATGAACGACAGAGGCCACTCCGACCTCTTCTCGGTTTTCTTCAATGAGTTACTAAGGATCTTCACATTCGCCCATGCAGGGGAAGCCAGTTACACCAAAGCAAATGCAGGAAAGTGCATTTCAAGCAGAGACCAGGAGGGACTTGTTTACACCGAGAGTGGAGAATGGAACAATGCTCCCAGCCCTGTTGCTGGAGCCGATTCTTGATGAGCTCTTGGGCTCACTAAGAGGCCCCCGCTGGATGCTAATCTTTCTGTTGTTCTTGCAGGTCCTGCGCTGCTTTTGAGCCGACAGAGCTTATCCTGGTCTGTCGGCACAGCCCAATTGCAAATGATCGGCTCCGCGTACAGAAGGAACGTGCGTTTGGAACAAGAGTGCACGAAGGCACCAGAAATACATTGGGAACAAATGACCAGTCGCTCAAGACCTCTGTGAAGTACAGGAGCGTGCGAAACGAGGCTGTTTCTGCCCGGTCTCGAACCGGGGACCTTTCGCGTGTTAGGCGAACGTGATAGCCGCTACACTATGGAAACCTGCAGGGACTGCTGCTGGTGTCTCGCTTGCGTTTCGGGCTGAGAAAGGGACGCGTCACTTTAGGCAGGGGGCGCTGGAGAGAGGAACAAAGGGCGCGATGAAACAAAATGCCAAAACCCAGGATCGAACCAGGGACCTTTAGATCTTCAGTCTAACGCTCTCCCAACTGAGCTATTTCGGCGGTGTGCAAAGCCCACAGCCACCTGCTCCAGCCTTCCTGTGTTGTGGCATGAGCGCACCAAGAGTAGCGGGAGAGTGTTACAGGAACGTCACTCAGAAGGAAAGCCACCCAGCTGCGCCCTCTGAGCTCTGTCCAACGCATCTTCCTCGCATGGACTCCTGCCTGCGACGGGCAGGAAACAATTAGCAAGAACAGAACAACACCCCATGGGTGTCTCATGACCGCACCTTAGGTTGTGACACGTGCAGGTGTGAGGGGTTGCCAGGCTACTTTGGAGCAGAGCTTGGGCGGAGGGGGGGCGGGAAAGCAGACAAAGAGGTGACACCTCAAGGTCTACACGATCACAGCTCTCCGCCGCCCCAGGCTTCTGCTCGATAAGCTACTGGACACACCCGCACCTCCTCACACAGACCGTGGAAAAGCCCGCGAGTGGGAGGGCTCTCTCTTCCTCCCAGGAGCTCTTGGACACGATGCACAGACAGAGCGCGGGGAGCCGCCGCCTGCAAACACGGCTCCAGGCAGGACTCCGCTCCTCAGGAGCCGCAGAGCAGAGGAGATGGGGGCAGCTTAGCTCCTGTGCAGAGACCTGAGCTGTTGTTGCTGCGGACGCCGTCTTTTCTGTTCTCGGGGTTAGAGTGAATGTTGAGTTGCCCTTAGAAATGAAGCAGAGCACTTCAACGGCACGGGTGTGTGTGTGCGCGCCCTGGTGATTCTGGGAGACAGATCGAACCTGGGCTAAAAGAGAGGGGGCTTAGCCCTCTTCCATTTGCTAGTTCAAAGTTGTACAACCCATTTGTATCTGCTAGGCGGCGCAGTCGTCGTGCACAAAGAACGCTTTGAAAAGCGTCCAAAGCAAGTCGTTCCGAGTTGGTCGTTTGTGTTTTCCGTTCAGACGCGAAATGCTGAAATGATCTCTCGGCTCCTCGGTTGTCATTTCTGCTCCGTAAAGGAATCACAGCACGCGTCGCCTTCCAGCACGGTGGGTCGGGACACGATGCCGGGGGTCGGAGAGAGCGATGTCTTCCTCGTTAGTATAGGACCTGTCACCTGTCCCCACCTGTCACGCGGGAGACTGGGGTAGATCAGGACGCGCCTTGAAGTGAAAGCAGGATGTGCTGCGACATGCACTGTGCAGATCCCGCCACACTAAGAGGTGAGTGGGTCTGTTCGATCACAGCGCTAGGCGAATCCCCAATCCCCTTTTGTACGTGGCGACAAAAGAAGTCTGTTTCCACCCGGTTTCAAACCAGGGACTTTTTGTGTATGAGGCGAACGTGATAACCACTACACTACGGAAACAGTGGTAAGACATGCCCACCGGCCCAGCGCTGAGCTTCGCCAATGCGAACATGTCTCTCAATAATGATAACCTAGTGCGGAATGTCCTGTCCCAGTCTGAAGAACAAACCGTGAGCATGTCTCTCAATAATAATAGAACAGCGTGTGATATTCTGCCCCAGCCTGAGGAACAGACAGTGAGCTTGAATTCGCATGCACACATGCGGTTTTGCCGTCGTGTGTGCAACCATTTCTGCTTACGTGCAAAAAAACTTTCCTGGGTTCTTCTGAAGCACATAACATTATTTGGAGATATACATTTGTCTTGTTTTCCTCTTAGGCTCTAGAATTGATAACTTTTTTTTTCATTTTTGGCATTTTTCATCAATTTCCAGAAAGTGGTTGCAAACCTGATATCATGCGAAAAACCTTCAGGATTCGGGGATCAGTCAATGGATTTTCTTCAAAGTTAGATTTTTACACTCTGTGGACCAAGAGATAATGCTCTATAATGTTTTTTTTTTTTCAAATTTAAAAATATCATTTTTTCATGGAGCTTTGAAGGGGATGGATTCACCCTCCTTTAGCCAGGACAGAGCTCCAGGAGCCTGGGTAGGATTCTAGCTTTCTCCCCTTGCAGGCACCTGGAATTGAAGACATCATTTTTTTCCTTAAAATATTTTTTTGGTGTTCCTTGTTGTTCCAAACTTAATTCTAATCACTTTTAATTAGAGATTATATTTAAAATAGTGCAATAAATGACTAATTTCACGAAAAATAATGTAATATAAAACGGATGTTTTTAACTTTATTGTAGTGTTTTAGAAACTAATATGTCTTCAAAAATTGTTATTTTTCACTCCTAGGAATGAAAGCTGTTGTTATATGATGTTTATTTTCAAATTTTGAAAAAAGGATTCTAGCTTTCTCCCCTTGCAGGCATCGGACACAGAGAACCTCATGGTTTTCCTAAAAATCTTTTTTTATGTTCCCTGGTGTTCCAAACTTAGTTTTAATCAATTTTAATTTGTTATTATGTTAAAAACAAGGTAATAACTTCTTAATTGGACTATAAATAATGGCATATTGTCTGCTATAAAACTGATGTTTTCAACTCTATAGTAGAGATTCAAGAATCAACTAATAGAGAATTGAAATATAAAAAGGGCATAAGAACACAACAACGACCACAAGATAGAGATATTGTCCAAAGAGGCAAGAAGGGCAAAGCCGCAATAAGGTAAAATCCTTTTTTGAAAGAGATTGCTGTCAGAATGCACATCCGTATCCCAAACAGAATCTCTAGTAAAATATGATCATTTGTGAAACAGACAAATGAGTGTCTGCTACAATATGATTGCAACATATCTGCATTTGTTGGTTTTTAAGGAGTAAGAGTGCAGGGGGTTTAAACCTGCGATCCAGTGTGTTGAAGAATTTCACAACACTACCTCTAGCACATCTGGAAATAAATCCTCAGGCTGCTTACTGCCCTGGGCATATACCAGGAAATTACAGGAGCACATCTATATATCACTGCGTTGAAGCAGGAGACACACAGTCACTGCAAACACATCCTAAATACAGCGTTTCAGCACTTTTGACCTCATCCAGAACGTATCATTTCTTGAAAGGGATTGCTGTCCGAATGCACATCTGAATCCCAAACAGAATCTCTAGTAAAATACGATCATTTGTGAAACAGGCAAATGACTGTCTCAGGGGCCCATTCCTCATTCTCAAGACACATGTATGCAGTACGTACACCATGCATTGAGCAATAGGGACTGAAGACACCACAGGTAAGGTTAGATGTCATGTTCTATGATCATTTCATTCAGCATTAGGGACTAAATATAGTAAACGTATGATGCTAAAATGTTATTTTCACATATATTAATGTAATAACTGATTGCTTATGCTTTATAAACAAATCTAATTAAAATAAAAGCTTATGTTTTGTATTTATCTTGTACCATAGAACATGATTTTCTTTCTATTTCAAGCCCACAAAGTGTCCAAATGTTCTATGATTATTTCTTTCAGCATTAGGGACTAAATATACTAAACGTATGATGCTAAAATCCTGAAAAAAGGATGTGCTCCATCTCGTCAGTAGATTGGATTCCAAAACTGATTTGGGTCAATATACATTACCTTTGAAGATAAGGTACAGTCTACTGTAGGGAACCATCAACTTAGAAAGCATTGGCCTTCCCTGGGGGGCAGGTAGGTGCAAAAGATAAACCTTTATCCTATCTTTATCTTAAGATAAGTGGCCAAGCAGTATTTTTCCAAGTTTCACCAAGCTCATCATGTTGCATAGTAGACAAAGTTCTATAAAATGTTAAATAACTTTAAAAAAAAGCATCTTGGTCTTTCAGTACTGTACAAGGTGAATTAAACTGTCACTGGTAATGCAAAGTAATTAGAAGCATCCCAGAAACTTTATCTCTAGAAACATTAGCTGTTTTATATCATGTAATTTAGTGTGATGTTCAAGGACATTCAAGGACATTATCACACACAGAAATTGGTTCAGTTAAATCTAAAAAACACAGCTAAACATGGGTTTAAATGTAAAATAGAAGTCTTACCTATTGTCAAAAGATTTAATTCAAGAAGTGATGTAATAAATTATTGCTTATGCTTTATAAACAAATCTAATTAAAATAAAAGCTTAAGTTTTGTATTTATCTTGTACCATAGAACATGTTTATCTTTGTATTTCAAGCCCACAAAGTGTCCAAATGACGCACTACATGATATAAGGAAGATTATCACATGCATATCGGTATTATCTTTCTTATGAAAATGCATTCCTTTCATTACCTTTTACTTTTTAAAATGAACTCAAATTGTGTATAATGTAATAATTTAAGTAGAATAGATTCAGGTAGAAAATATAGAGTCATGATGTTTATGGCTAACATCATTTCACATGGGTGAATTTTAAGCTAAGAAATAAAAACATTTACAATGAAGATACCATTGCTTAATTTTAAATGCCTTTAAAAAATAAATACCTCCTGAGAATAATTTGCCACTACCAGATCCGTGGTAAGGTACTGTTTGAATCCAATCAGGAGAGGAGCATCCATCTATAGAGTCCAGCTTGGGCCGCTCTCTTCTGGAGAGCCTGCTGATACTTTTTAACTACTTGGGGCCTGTAAGGATATAAAACACCGGTTTAAACATTTTATACCTATAAGACAAATTAGAATTTTAGTAAAAAATAGATCTGAAAATTAAAAAGTCTTACTGCTGATAGAGTTCTTCAGATCTCACATCTTCCCCTTCCTTATCCGCTTCTGCTTCAGTTTCTAGAGCAGCCTCTGGCATCTCTTCCTCCTGGACAGTGGCCTCTTGCTCTGGGCCGCTGGAATGCAGGTAGATTCTTTTCAACATGCTTTTACATAATGTGTTGTAACAATGATTTCAAAAAGAAACTACAGAAGCCTTACAGATTAATAATATCTCACCTTGCCAATGTGTCTTCAGGCTTCCCACGTACAAAAAGGCCCAAGGACTCTAGCAGTCTTACAACCGCTATCCTGTTTGCCTCACCAGACACGATCTCTATTCTGTTGTAATCCACGATGACCCGTTCTTCAGGTGATTTATCATGTCCTTCCTCGCCTGTTGAGAGGCCATCCTGATCTCTTCTGCCGTGGCGTGCTTCATACACGCCCTCTTCAAGTGAGCAGGAAGCTGATCAAAAGTATTCAGGCACATCTTGCACACCAGGGGAATCCTCGCGGGTTTCCTTTGAAAATAAATAATACCATCTGTGTATAGAAACAAGCTAAGACTGATTTCTTAAATTATCCTTAATTTTCTCTCTCATAGTTTGAACATAATGATTTTATTGCATTTATATAAGAAATGCTCATTGCTCCAAAATAAATAATGGTTTCATAAAAAAGTGAACACTTACTTGGTCTCAGTCACAGACTTTCTAATAGGAGCCATTGTGGAGTTCAGCAACTGCAGGTCCTAGAAGTGGGGAAGGAATTTTAAAAGAGAAATTGACTTACAATACAGAAAGAATGGCTGAGGGATCACTAAAATATATATATATACAAATTCCAAAGACTGAGTCCATATAGAAACAACTACCTTTCATATTCAGTATAAGATGGAGAGATGAATTGGCCCTGAAAATCCACTGCAATGAGAAACTGCTCCTGCCATTGTGTAAGAACAAACATACATTCTCATCTATATTAATTTGCAGTTACACTATTGCAATTAATCTGTATCCATTCTGCATTCATATCTACTAGAAACAGCTCTCAATTAATTAAATGCCCCATTGAACTGGCCCTGATTATACAATGCAAGGAAAAGTCTTCTAAGCCAATACTTGTAACCAGAAAGAGGCTGTATTTCAATTATACAATATATAAAACAATACCATTTAACACAAAGATATATTCCACACCTCAGCATGCACATGATGAGATTCTTGATATTAGATTAGTAAAAACAATATCAATGCACTGAGAGATGCTTAAGAATAAAGATGCATCTGCCTGACTGCATATTAGTTTTAAAAGGTTATCAGCAAATGCATTTAAAAGTAAAAATGTCAAGTCTTACCTCTTGATCGTAGTGGTGATTCAATATCCAGGACCTTAGTCAAGTCTCAGAGTTACTGTACCTCCTGTCTCGATTGCAGGTGAAAAGTGAAAGGTATATTGCACTCAGCAGAAAGTTACCCCGAGCAAAGACTCCACCCCTCCCAGAAAACAGCACTTCCCTTTGGCAAAGCAGTGGGTGGATGAAGCCTTTGCTACCATTATCAAACACAGAAATCGTTATAATATAATTTTAAAAACATGGCTAAGCATGGCTTTAAAGTATATTCAACAGTGCAGGTGCATTCAAAGAAACAGAGTTTCCCAAGCCCTCGGAAAGAATGACCATTTCTAAAGATGTCTAGTTTCAAGCATTAACATCTGAAGTACCTGTCTTAGCTGGGGCAGGAAGTTTGCCAAGCCACCTGAAAGAATTACCATTAAGAGTGAGATTTTTTATCAGAACTGGAGGGAGCCAAAAGAAGGACATGATCTAAGGCTGCAAGAGAAGAGAATTAAGGTCCTGGGGGTGTATTTTGGAGAAGAGGTGGGAACAGTAAATTGGCAGAACAAATTGCCAATCTTAAACAAAAAACTGATGCAATGGAAGGACCGAGACCTCACCATGACAGGGAAGGTGCTGGTCATCAAAGCCGAGCTCTTGCCTGTCTTGAATTTTCTGGCTTCTACCTTCCCAATCCCACACCGTGTTGCGGCGGTGCCAAGGAGATTGATGTTTCAATTTCTATGGGGTGGGAAGCAGGAAAGACTCAGAAGGGAAATAATGTACAGGCCGCTACCCTGAGGGGGGAAGTCTGTCCCAGATATTCTTACGAAGCTGCTGTGCATTTTCCTGGCCTCTGTGCTGAGAGGCATTGCAACAGCACTTGCAGCACGTACCTGGACTTATTTTTCCAGGCTCTGGGTAGATAGGGAGGTGTTCAGAGTGTGGGGTGTCAGACCCAAGCTTGATGTCCCACTCTCTGACACATGCCCTGCAATTTATGGGACAGTTAAAAGTTTTCTAAGATCTCACCCAATTGGCCATATTCCCCTCCGAGATGTCAGCATCCAAAAACTGGAAGATTTCGTTGCAACCCAGAACAATGGGCAGACCCCTGTGGGCATTTTAACATCAGCCCAAACAAGGAAGGTGTGGAAACACACATCCTCTAAGTTTCTGTGCAACATTCACAGAGATTTAGCCTGGAGTGTCGTCCACCAGTGCTTACCGGTACGAACTTTCTTGTACCGTAGGGGCCTCACCCCCAGCCCTCGCTGCGTTAGGGTGGGCTGCGGCGAGGAGGAGACTGTGACCCATCTCCTGTGGTCCTGCTTTTTTGCTAAGGCCTTCTGGGCACAGTTTGAAGATTGGTTGCAAGCTCTCTCGCCCCAATTTACCCTGACCGCTGCTTTTGTCATATACGGCATCTCTCCTGACAAACTTCCTCCTGACGTGTTTGACATCTGGGCCATGGTGAACAGTGGGAAAGACGCCCCGTGGAGAGTGAGGAACATGGGGCTGTTCAAAGGCATCAAGGTCCCAGTCAAGGAGCAGGTAGCCTGGCCCTGTTCATCACCCGAGAGAACTATTACCTCAGAGAAGGGAGAGAAGGGAGGGAGGAAGCAGAAAATCTGTGGGAAATAGAGAGCATAGGTCAATATCTCAAGAAACTGTGAAAAACATTATCATGTTTAAGTAAAGAATGTGATTTGCACCAGAAAAAAAGCAATTGTTGCTATGTAACTGGTACCGTGTCAAAATGTAATGAGATGTGATCATATATACTGTTTTAAGTATGTATATTAATGTAAAGCTTTCTAATTTGTGATGTCCTGTATTTTTTTGTGAAAAGAAAATAAAGTTCTTAAAAAATCGATTCACCCAAGGCGAGGCTCGGCCATTGCACTCCGGCTGTGCTGACCCCTGCGAATTCCCCAAATGTGGGAATCTCGACTGCATAATTTCTGGTATTGGGGGACTGCGTTCGCGCTCTCCCCTGATGTGCTTGGTCCAAAATCAGATACGGAAGAGTTACGACACCACGTGCTGCGATAGGATCCCAGTTCGAAAGCCACTGCTGGTTCCCGGTTTCTTTTAGTTAGAGGTCCGGAGAAGCATTTCAAGCTGGTTACACTACTCCTTCCGGACATTCATTCCCTTTTCAAAGTCAGTCGTTTTGCTGTAGTCTGCATTATTAAGGCCAATTTATTTGGTCATGGGGGCCTCGGTACTGTATGCTAATTCTCAAGACAGTTTCACCCGTTTTCTGATTGCTAGGTTCTGTACCAGTGCAGACATGTCAAACAGTGAATGGCTGTACCTCTATTGGATCTGTGCTCAATGAATGAAATCAGTAATAAATGAATATATGTATAGTTATACGAAAAACAAGTGGTTTATCGACTCATCTTCATTTGCAGATTTAGAAGCAGCTTCGATATTCGTTTTACAAACGGGTTTTTTTTTATATGGGTCACACACATGCCATAGCAACAAAACATCTCTAGGGATGAGGCTATAGATCACCTTTCCATCCTCCAGGTTTTCCTCCCAAAGCCTACGGCACCAACGGCGACCCCTGCTGGCCGAGAGAGCAAAAGCTTGCAGCACCTGGTATTTCCAGGAAGTCTCCCATCCAAGTACTAACCAGGCCCAACCCTGCTTAGTTTCTGAGATCAGATGAGATTGGGCACATTCAGGGTGGTGTGGCTGCAAGCGAAAGCCATGGCCCCTGACTCGTTACTTGAAGCTGTGTGTGGCTGGGGCTCTGTGCCCCCCGAGCGGGACTGAAGGATCGTTCGTGTGCAACTCTTTGGAAAGGAGCCTCTTTCCAAATCGCATTGCGTACCTGGATGTTGGCAAATGTGCTCCCTTGTGTTGGCTTGTCCCGCACTGGAGGAGAACAAACAAACTGCACGGAGGAGCACAAGGCAAGTCTTCACAAGACAAAAACCTCCAGTGCACAGCACTCTGAAAACATTTCTGGGCTGTTGCGTGTTTATTTCAGCACATAAAGCGCACCAGTCCAACACGTTGGCCGGGCGCGCGGCGCCTCCGCCCTCTTGTGGCCTTGCGGCGTCAGAGCAAGAGGCTCCTTCTCGTTGCCTTTTCGCTGTGTTGCAGAGCCCCGAGAGGGAACCTGGAGCGCACACTTTGTGGGGGGCGGGGGACCGCGTTCGCGCTCTGCCCCCGGTCTCTTGCGCGAGTACTAAATCTCATGGCGCCAGCCAGCGGCCAGGAGACAAATACAATATCGCGGGACAGGGGGGCCTCGTCATTGATTGTTACATATGAGACGGGGATTAGGAGGAGACCCCGACTGATTGGTAAAGGGGAACACTAACACCAGAGAGACACCCTTCTTAATGGCCAAGGAGGATCGGGACCTCGGTTTTATGCCTCCCCCGAAGGACGGCGCCTGTTTGTGCAGCAGAGTGTCGCCATCAGGATGCTGGGGCATAAGAAAGCCACACAGACCGCAGGGTGAGCACTCCCTACTGGTCCCAGTCACACCTCTTGTAGGAGCAGCAGCAACCTGAGCTTTTCCGGGGGGAATCTCCCATCCGGGTGCCGGCTAGGCTCACACCTGCTGGGCTGCCGTGGGTGAGCCCAGTCGAGAGTCGCAGGGTGAGATCTAGTCACCGGGGAGAAACGATACAAGCGAAGGATTACTCGGCTCCCAGCACTTGAAAAGACCGACAAATGACTCGTTCCCACCGGAGCTGAATGTACCTGCATGTGTCGTGTTGTCTTCTTCCCCCGCCCCGCTGTGTTTGCTGTATTGTCTTTGAAGCCGGCCCCCAGGACGAGACGGGCTGTTCCTGTGCCCCAATTAACACTTTACAGGTGCCATTCCCCGGCATTGTGGCCATTGTCGGTGGTCACACGCGGTAAGATAAGGTGGAGGAGAGCGGGGCATGCCCAGCGCCAGACTTTCGAGGAGGGGGCTGTGCGAGGTGAGGTGAGGTGCGACATGCTGGAGCCCCGACGCTGCTAATGCGGAGCACTTGTTGAACTGGCATTGAAAGGACGTGTGCGCACGGAGCGAGCCTTCCCTGCGGCGGAGCGTGTTGTGTGCGCTGCAGCGATGCCGAGAGAACAGCACAGAAGGCAGCAGGCTCTGGAGAGCGGGTAAGAGACGGAGCCTTGTGGGCAGGCGAGCAGGCCCGTTTTTTGGAAATTGCTGAAAAGGCTCCGGTGTTTGTTCGGTGAGTGGCAGGCGCATGACGTGAGCTTGCGTAGCGATTTGCGGGTCTGGTGTTATCCAAATGAGGCCGAATTGCATCCTGGGACATGCTGCGAATGCGCATTGGCGACTGCAGATGTGTAGGAAACGGTGCGCTCGTTTTCTCGTTTTGCCCACCCTTTTGAGTGTTAGTGTGGCGTGTGAGTGTGCGAAAGAGTGGGCCCAGCAGGAGGCGGTGGTGTGCGGGGCGAGGAGCTGGCCTAGGCTGCGTGCTTTGTGCTGTGGGTGCGGGCCGCTTGCAGGGGCTTGTACAGCTCATACTTACCTGGCAGGGGTGATACTTTGATCATCCTGTAGGTAGAGTAGTTGGATTGTTTTCTTGTTTTGTGGAAGCAGTGTTTGTTTTGCAGTTTACGAAATGGCAACTTTTGGATCCCGCAAGAATCCTGTGCGTTTTGAGCTTTTGGATGACCTCTTCATGGATCGCATGCAGTTCAGCAGAAAAGTGTTGCAGAAGGAACTTGGCTTTGAACCTCGGCACTTGGATTTCATCTTTGCTCTCCCAGGTCAGAAAGCATTTGAGGTTGTTTTTGCTACCTATTCTCTGTTTGAACAATGTGTGGATGTGTTTGAGGCAAAAAGAGGGAAAGTTCCTGCCCTTGAGAAGATCAACTTGCAGTCTCTGACACACAGAGAGAGGAAAACGGTGCATGTTGTTATGTTCTCGGAACTGGCAAAGACGGAGGACATTCACACCTGGCTTAACCAGTACTGCACCGTCCACCATGGAACTGAGGTTAGAGATGTTGACGGTATAAAAACGGGAGCAAGGAAATTTGAGGTTCGCTTGCTACCGGACAATGTAAATGGAGGCTTAAGGCACCTGCCCTCTACAATCCTGCTGGGCGCATGCAATGGCTATGTTTTTTATGTGGGACAACCAAAGGTGTGTCGGCGCTGTGGTGCTGTGGGACACCTGGCATTGTCCTGCACTGTGAAATGCTGCAAGACCTGTGGCAAACAGGGACATTTAGCCTCTGACTGTTCAATGCTGCCAAAGTGCAATTTATGTGGCTCGGAAGGACACGTTTTTAAGAACTGCCCTCACGCCTATGCCAATAAACTCAAAATGAGAAAGGATGAGGCAGTGCTTGCTTCAGCCAAACCGGCCCGAAAATCCAAAGCAAACAACAAGTCAAACAAAGAACCCTTGTTGGACAAAGACTCTCAGCCTCCAGCCAGGATCAGTCCTGCTGTGGCTCCGGGGCCGGTGGAAGAGAGATCCACTACGCCCCCACAACTGCAGACTGCACCAGACAAGCACGAGGGTTTGAAAACCCCCGAGAACAGCGAGGACCCCTCCCCCACTCCTGCTCCTCAGAACGAGGGCCAGTGTGGGGTCCCCCAGTGGAGCGGGTCCAGCGAGGATACCCAGGATTCAGCGGAGCTGCTTTTCTCAGACTCTGCAAGTGCTAGAGATGTCCTCCTCTCCTCCATCCAGTCCATCACGGAGGATCTGCAGCAGCTGGTGGGTGAGAGGAAAGAGGAGACTGGTGAATCGGCTGCACCCCTTTCCCCCTCAGTGCTCCCAGGAGCTGGACTTGAGGAAAAGGAAAAATGACTCTGTTTTCTCCCCGAGCGAGGAGGAAGGAGAGCATGGTGATGGGGACAGCTGGAACCCCTGCACCCCTCCCTCTACCCCCTTCCTTGAAATGGACTCCGTGAACGCTTTTACTGCTGCCACCCTGATGAAGGCTCATTCAGAGGATGGCTGGCAGGAAATTGGTAAGAAGAAAAAGAAAAAGAAGTAAATCAAGAGAGGTATAAAAGCTTTGAAGATAGGTGGGATAAAGGGCCTTCTGTTTGGTCAGGGGACAATAACAACAGAACCTCTGGCATGGCCATTCTTTTCAAAGGATGGGCATTCAAATTGAAAAGTATTCAGAGGGTCATAGATGGCAGGTTGCTGTGTGTGGATGTGGAATGGGGGACCGTTAACCTGCGGCTAATCAATGTGTATTGCCCTACTAACGTGGGAGGAAGGGTGGAGCTACTCAAGGCACTCTCTCCCCTATTGTTATGTAGCACAGACGTGATAGTGGGAGGGGATTTTAATTGTATCTTAAAGCATACAGACAGGCAGTCTAGCTCTCCGATAAAATTGGATTCCAGCTCACTGGCCCTGCAAAACTTAGTTCAAGACTTTAAACTCTCAGACACATATAGATGTATATATCCCACAACAGCAGGATATACATGGTCAGGGAGGAATAGCAGCTCCAGAATTGACTATTGCTTTGTCTCAGAGAGAGTGAAAGTTTTTGGGGTCGCTCTTCAGCCTGTCTTCTTCTCAGATCATCAGGCTTTAGGGTGTAGAGTGGAACTCCAGGGCGGGACTGTCTTTGGCCCAGGCCTCTGGAAACTCAACACAAAGCTGCTAGAGAACGAGGGGGTAGTATCCCGCTACAAGGAGAAACTATCACAGTGGCTGTCCTTGCAGTGTCTGTACGGGTCAGTAGGAGAGTGGTGGGAGGAGGTGAAGGTGAGGACAAGGGCCTTTTTCATGGCTGAGGGAAGGAAGGCTGCTGCCAGACGGAGAGGAGTGCTAGCCAGGAAACAGAGGCAGCTGCAGCGTCTCTACACGAGACAGTGGCTTGGATGTGCTCGAGGATATCACCCTTTTAAAAAAGGACATCCGGAGCATAGCGGAAGAAAGTAGTCGAGGAGTGCTGTTAAGAAGCTGAGTGCAGTTCTCGGAAGAAAATGAGAAGTGTACTTGCTTCTTTTTCAGGAAAGTGGTAGGCTCCAAGTCTGTCATGGAAAGTGTAGTTGATGAGGAGGGAAGAGAGAGTACAGAGCTGAGTGCTATCCTCTCCTGCATCGAGGCCTTCTTGTCACGGACGTCCAAGGGGACTAACCGTGGGGAGCAGGAGGGCGGAAAAAGACCCATATGCGTAGCGGCGAGACGGGAAAAAGGCCCAGGCTCATTAGTGCAAAGAGTTCAGGAATGCCGTATAGAAACCTGTGCGCCCTGGTGCTAGGCGGGTCTCAGGACATCCGAACGTCAGTGCTGAGCGAGGACAGAGTGCAAGACCCTGAAATATTTAGCCCAAGGGAAAGAGAGGGACAGGAAGGACAGCAGACCAGAAACTAGGGACAGGACAGAGAATACCGCCCTCTGGCTGCAGAGGGCGTGACACTTCTACTCAAGACTGTACAACTCTACAGAGGTAAAGGATGAAGAAATTCATTTTTTTACCTCAAAGCTAGAAAATGTTTTGAGTGAAGAAGATAGGGAAGTACTTGAGGGGGATTTGACAGTAGAAGAGCTGAGAGGCTATGGAGAGCTTCAGAAGGGGAAAACTCCATGTGCTGACAGGCTAAAGGGGTTTCTGCTTTTACTACTTGCACTAATGAAGGCAAAAAAAAAGCCAATCGATGTGAACGAACGGCACTTTACAGAGGAGTACTGCCTGACTGGATCGTTGATGAACAACAGAGGCCACTCCGACCTCTTCTCGGTTTTCTTCAATGACTTACTAAGGATCTTCTTCACATTCGACCATGCAGGGGAAGCCAGGTACACCAAAGCAAACGCATGAAAGTGCATTTCAAGCAGAGACCAGGAGGGACTTGTTTACACCGAGAGTGGGCGGAGAATGGAACAATGCGCCCAGCCCTGTTGCTGGAGCCGATTCTTGATGAGCTCTTGGGCTCACTAAGAGGCCCCCACTGGATGCTAATCTTTCTGTTGTTCTTGCAGGTCCTGCGCTGCTTTTGAGCCGACAGAGCTCGTCCTGGTCTGTCGGCACAGCCCAATTGCGAATGATCTGCTCCGTGTACAGAAGGAACGTGCGTTTGGTACAAGAGTGCATGAAGGCACCGGAAATACATTGGCAACAAATGACCGGTCGCTCAAGACCTCTGTGAAGTACAGGAGCGTGCAAAACGATGCTGTTTCCGCCCAGTCTCGAACCGGGGACTTTTCAGGTTTCAGCGTCACTTTAGGAAGGGGGTGCTGCAGAGAGGAACAGAGGGCTCCATGAAACAAAACGCTGAAACAAGAAAGGGAAGCGTCACTTTAGGAAGGGGGTGCTGCAGAGAGGAACAGAGGGCTCCATGAAACAAAACGCTGAAACCCGGGATCGAACCAGGGACCTTTAAATCTTCAGTCTAACACTCTCCACACCCACCTGCTCCAGCCTTCCTGTGTTGCGGCATGAGCGCACCAAGAGGAGCGGGAGAGTGTTGCAGGAACGTCACTCAGAAGGAAAGCCACCCAGGTGCGCCCTCTGAGCTCTGTCCAGCGCATCTTCCTCGCATGGACTCCTGCCTGCGACGGGCAGGAAACAATTAGCAAGAACAGAACGACACCCCATGGGTGTCTCATGACCGCACCTTAGGTTGTGACACGTGCAGGTGTGAGGGGTTGCCGGGCTACTTTGGAGCAGAGCTTGGGCGGAGGGGGGGCGGGAAAGCAGACAAAGAGGTGACACCTCAAGGTCTGCACGATCACAGCTCTCCGACGCCCCAGGCTTCCGCTCGATAAGCTACTGGACACACCCGCCCCTCCTCACACAGACCGTGGAAAAGCCCCCGAGTGGGAGGGCTCTCTCTTCCTCCCAGGAGCTCTTGGACACGACCCACAGACAGGGGGGGGGGGGAGCTGCCGCCTGCAAACACGGCTCCAGGCAGGACTCCACTCCGCAGGAGCCGCAGAGCAGAGGAGATGGGGGCAGCTTAGCTCCTGTGCAGAGACCTGAGCTGTTGTTGCTGTGGATGCTGTCTTTTCTGTTCTCGGGGTAGGACATCAGGAAGCACATTGAAGCGCTGCGACATGCACTGTACAGATCCCGCCACTACTGGGCCCGATTTCCCCGGATCGAAACCGGGCTGAAACAGGCCTGTTTCGTTTGTTGCCACGCACACTGTTTGGGGATTCGCCTAGCGCTCTGATCGAAAAGACCCACTCACCTCTTAGTGTGGCGGGATCTGCACAGTGGATGTCGCAGCGCATCCTGCTTTCACTTCAATGCACGTCCTGATGTAACCCGGTCTCCCGCGTGACAGGTGGGGATACTCGCCACTATACTAACGAGGAAGACATCGCTCTCTGCTTAGTGTGCAAAACACTTACTTGCAGCATTGTGGGTGCTGTGGTTTAAATGCTATTGGTTTGTGAACAGAATACCCCTATCCCAGTGCATTGTGCCACATTAAATAAACGCACGAGAAAAAGAGATTCAGAACGCAAAGCTGTGTCAGTGTTCTGTGTAAAAAATCGGTTTGAACATCATGGGAGCTGTTTTTAATAAGCTGCTGAGTAAAGAATATTTTAATCTTCCTGCTGTCAGTAGTATTGTGCATATAGTTGACCCTTACCTGAATGAAAACAGGACGTAAAGAAAGGGTTTCAGAATTCAGACAAAGCTTTATTTGCGTGCTTACAGTCTGAGTAATTGGAGACTGCACTATTCTGTTGCCTATAGTCATATACGGGTTTTTCGCATGAAGCCGTATTGAACAGTATTTCTCGCGTTGTGATCTTGTGTATACAGCGGTCCCCCAGGTTCCAGTTAGTGCGTAATTACGCATCGATGAAAAACCGGAGGTTTAAAAAAAGATAATTAGCTCACTGATACTTTGATGTAGAGGCTGTGGAAATATCCACATGTCGTGGTCTTTAAAATGTATTTGGTTTGAAGGCGTTCTGTGCTTCCGTTGCGAAGATATGGAAAAAATAATATTCGTGATTGGTCACAAAAATGTCATATAAACGAAAAAGTAAAGGCTGAGAAAGCATTCACAATGTATTTTATACACAAAGCAAGTATTCTCGCGATTCTAAGAGGTTTCGTGTAAACGCTACAGGCGTGCCAAAATCGTTTTCGAACTTCAAGCTAACTTTACTCCGGTGGACCTTTCGCGTGTGAGGCGAACGTGATAAGCACTACACTACGGAAACGGTGGTAAGACGTGCCCAGCGGCCCAGCGCTGAGCTTCGCCAATGCGATTCAGCTGCTTCCAGTGCCTTTATTGGAGTGCGCTGATGGACCGTGCTCTCTCTCCAGAGACCAGCACGCCTGTCATGGACGGAGCAGGAAAGGCGGCGCCACATTCTACAGCCCTCTCCACGCAATCGACGAAATCGGGCTACTGAAGTGGAGAAAATCGCCTCTCCAGAAAGTGCAAATATCATCTTGGAGACTATAAATCCTATTGCCGAAGGTCAGCCCTGTCTACCAGAGTAACCCTCCCACAGCGATGATCAGCTCGTCTCACACGCGAGAAGTTTCGGTTGGAAACAAGCGCCCCCTCTTCTCGCACGTTTTGCACGTTCGAGTAGTTTTAATGCGGCTCTTTCGTACACGGTGCTGATCTTTTGGAAAGCAGGAGGCAAAACCGAGTCGAACCGCCTGGGTGAAAACCAGGAACCCTAACCGCTAGACTATATGGCAGCGAACAACCATGCTGTTCCCGGCATCATGCAAGCAAACTACATAAATATGAGAAAACACGCAAGAGAGTTGTCACTCAGAGTGTCGAAGGGTCGATGTATACTGGGGCTCAGTTGAAATGCAACGTCAGGACTTTTACGAATTATGTCACACGAAGAGAGCACAGCCCTTTCCGCCCTGCCGCGTGTGTCTCGGTAACTCGCTGTGATCGTATAGTGGTCAGTACTTTGCGTTGTGGCCGCAACAACCCCGGTTCGAATCCGGGTCACGACAGAATAGGGGCGTCTGCTTTTACTACTCGCACGAATGAAGGCAAAAAAAAGCCAATCGACGTGAACGAACGGCGCTTTACAGAGGAGTACTGCCTGACTGGATCGTTGATGAACGACAGAGGCCACTCCGACCTCTTCTCGGTTTTCTTCAATGACTTACTAAGGATCTTCTTCACATTCGCCCATGCAGGGGAAGCCAGTTACACCAAAGCAAACGCAGGAAAGTGCATTTCAAGCAGAGACAAGGAGGGACTTGTTTACACCGAGAGTGGGCGGAGAATGGAACAATGCGCCCAGCCCTGTTGCTGGAGCCGATTCTTGATGAGCTCTTGGGCTCACTAAGAGGCCCCCGCTGGATGCTAATCTTTCTGTTGTTCTTGCAGGTCCTGCGCTGCTTTTGAGCCGACAGAGCTCGACCTGGTCTGTCGGCACAGCCCAATTGCAAATGATCGGCTCCGCGTACAGAAGGAACGTGCGTTTGGTACAAGAGTGCACGAAGGCACCGGAAATACATTGGGAACAAATGACCGGTCGCTCAAGACCTCTGTGAAGTACAGGAGCGTGCAAAACGAGGCTGTTTCCGCCCGGTCTCGAACCGGGGACCTTTCGCGTGTTAGGCGAACGTGATAGCCGCTACACTACGGAAACCTGAAGGGACTGCTGCTGGTGTCTCGCTTGCGTTTCGGGCTGAGAAAGGGACGCGTCACTTTAGGCAGGTGGCGCTGGAGAGAGGAACAAAGGGCGCGATGAAACAAAATGCCGAAACCCGGGATCGAACCAGGGACCTTTAGATCTTCAGTCTAACGCTCTCCCAACTGAGCTATTTCGGCAGGGCGCAAAGCCCACAGCCACCTGCTCCAGCCTTCCTGTGTTGTGGCATGAGCGCACCAAGAGTAGCGGGAGAGTGTTGCAGGAACGTCACTCAGAAGGAAAGCCACCCAGCTGCGCCCTCTGAGCTCTGTCCAGCGCATCTTCCTCGCATGGACTCCTGCCTGCGACGGGCAGGAAACAATTAGCAAGAACAGAACGACACCCCATGGGTGTCTCATGACCGCACCTTAGGTTGTGACACGTGCAGGTGTGAGGGGTTGCCGGGCTACTTTGGAGCAGAGCTTGGGCGGAGGGGGGGCGGGAAAGCAGACAAAGAGGTGACACCTCAAGGTCTGCACGATCACAGCTCTCCGCCGCCCCAGGCTTCCGCTCGATAAGCTACTGGACACACCCGCCCCTCCTCACACAGACCGTGTAAAAGCCCCCGAGTGGGAGGGCTCGCTCTTCCTCCCAGGAGCTCTTGGACACGACGCCCTGACAGGGCGCGGGGAGCCGCCGCCTGCAAACACGGCTCCAGGCAGGACTCCACTCCGCAGGAGCCGCAGAGCAGAGGAGATGAGGGCAGCTTAGCTCCTGTGCAGAGACCTGAGCTGTTGTTGCTGTGGATGCTGTCTTTTCTGCACTCGGGGTAGGAGTGAATGTTGAGTTGCCCTTAGAAATGAAGCAGAGCACTTCAACGGCACGGGTGTGTGTGTGTGTGCGCCCTGGTGATTCTGGGAGACAGATCGAACCTGGGCTAAAAGAGAGGGGGCTTAGCCCTCTTCCATTTGCTAGTTCAAAGTTGTACAACCCCTTTGTATCTGCTAGGCGGCGCAGTCGTCGTGCACAAAGAACACTTTGAAAAGCGTCAAAGGCAAGTCATTCCGAGTTGGTCGTTTGTGTTTTCCGTTCAGACGCGAAATGCTGACATGATCTCTCGGCTCCTCGGTTGTCATTTCTGCTCCGTAAAGGAATCACAGCACGCGTCGGCTTCCAGCACGGTGGGTCGGGACACGATGCCGGGGGTCGGAGAGAGCGATGTCTTCCTCGTTAGTATAGGACCTGTCACCTGTCCCCACCTGTCACGCGGGAGACTGGGGTGCATCAGGACGCGCCTTGAAGTGAAAGCAGGATGCGCTGTGACATGCACTGTGCAGATCCCGCCACACTAAGAGGTGGGTCCAGTGGGTCTGTTCGATCACAGCGCTAGGCAAATCCCCAATCCCCTTTTGTGCCTGGCGACAAAAGATGTCTGTTTCCGCCCGGTTTCGAACCGGGGACCTTTCGCGTGTGAGGCGAACGTGATAACCACTACACTACGGAAACGGTGGTAAGACGTGCCCAGCGGCCCAGCCCTGAGCTTCGCCAATGCGATTCAGCTGCTTCCAGTGCCTTTATTGGAGTGCGCTGATGGACCGTGCTCTCTCTCCAGAGACCAGCACGCCTGTCATGGACGGAGCAGGAAAGGCGGCACCACATTCTACAGCCCTCTCCACGCAATCGACGAAATCGGGCTACTGAAGTGGAGAAAATCGCCTCTCCAGAAAGTGCAAATATCATCTTGGAGACTATAAATCCTATTGCCGAAGGTCAGCCCTGCCTACCAGAGTAACCCTCCCACAGCGATGATCAGCTCGTCTCACACGCGAGAAGTTTCGGTTGGAAACAAGCGCCCCCTCTTCTCGCACGTTTTGCACGTTCGAGTAGTTTTAATGCGGCTCTTTCGTACACGGTGCTGATCTTTTGGAAAGCAGGAGGCAAAACCGAGTCGAACCGCCTGGGTGAAAACCAGGAACCCTAACCGCTAGACTATATGGCAGCGAACAACCATGCTGTTCCCGGCATCATGCAAGCAAACTACATAAATATGAGAAAACACGCAAGAGAGTTGTCACTCAGAGTGTTGAAGGGTCGATGTATACTGGGGCTCAGTTGAAATGCAACGTCAGGACTTTTCTGAATTATGTCACACGAAGAGAGCACAGCCCTTTCCGCGTGTGTCTCGGTAACTCGCTGTGATCGTATAGTGGTCAGTACTTTGCGTTGTGGCCGCAACAACCCCGGTTCGAATCCGGGTCACGGCAGAATAGGGGCGTCTGCTTTTACTACTCGCACGAATGAAGGCAAAAAAAAGCCAATCGACGTGAACGAACGGCGCTTTACAGAGGAGTACTGCCTGACTGGATCGTTGATGAACGACAGAGGCTACTCCGACCTCTTCTCGGTTTTCTTCAATGACTTACTAAGGATCTTCTTCACATTCGCCCATGCAGGGGAAGCCAGTTACACCAAAGCAAATGCAGGAAAGTGCATTTCAAGCAGAGACCAGGAGGGACTTGTTTACACCGAGAGTGGGCGGAGAATGGAACAATGCGCCCAGCCCTGTTGCTGGAGCCGATTCTTGATGAGCTCTTGGGCTCACTAAGAGGCCCCCGCTGGATGCTAATCTTTCTGTTGTTCTTGCAGGTCCTGCGCTGCTTTTGAGCCGACAGAGCTCGACCTGGTCTGTCGGCACAGCCCAATTGCAAATGATCGGCTCCGCGT
Organism: Lepisosteus oculatus; assembly: GCF_040954835.1. Taxonomy (NCBI): domain Eukaryota; kingdom Metazoa; phylum Chordata; class Actinopteri; order Semionotiformes; family Lepisosteidae; genus Lepisosteus; species Lepisosteus oculatus. Next base: position 52,100,470 of record NC_090709.1, on the reverse strand, counting down.
ACAGAAGGAACGTGCGTTTGGTACAAGAGTGCACGAAGGCACCGGAAATACATTGGGAACAAATGACCGGTCGCTCAAGACCTCTGTGAAGTACAGGAGCGTGCAAAACGAGGCTGTTTCCGCCCAGTCTCGAACCGGGGACCTTTCGCGTGTTTGGCGAACGTGATAGCCGCTACACTACGGAAACCTGTAGGAACTGCTGCTGGTGTCTCGCTTGCGTTTCGGGCTGAGAAAGGGACGCGTCACTTTAGGCAGGTGGCGCTGGAGAGAGGAACAAAGGGCGCGATGAAACAAAATGCCAAAACCCGGGATCGAACCAGGGACCTTTAGATCTTCAGTCTAACGCTCTCCCAACTGAGCTATTTCGGCAGTGCGCAAAGCCCACAGCCACCTGCTCCAGCCTTCCTGTGTTGTGGCATGAGCGCACCAAGAGTAGCGGGAGAGTGTTGCAGGAACGTCACTCAGAAGGAAAGCCACCCAGCTGCGCCCTCTGAGCTCTGTCCAGCGCATCTTCCTCGCATGGACTCCTGCCTGCGACGGGCAGGAAACAATTAGCAAGAACAGAACGACACCCCATGGGTGTCTCATGACCGCACCTTAGGTTGTGACACGTGCAGGTGTGAGGGGTTGCCGGGCTACTTTGGAGCAGAGCTTGGGCGGAGGGGGGGCGGGAAAGCAGACAAAGAGGTGACACCTCAAGGTCTGCACGATCACAGCTCTCCGCCGCCCCAGGCTTCCGCTCGATAAGCTACTGGACACACCCGCCCCTCCTCACACAGACCGTGTAAAAGCCCCCGAGTGGGAGGGCTCGCTCTTCCTCCCAGGAGCTCTTGGACACGACGCCCAGACAGGGCGCGGGGAGCCGCCGCCTGCAAACACGGCTCCAGGCAGGACTCCACTCCGCAGGAGCCGCAGAGCAGAGGAGATGAGGGCAGCTTAGCTCCTGTGCAGAGACCTGAGCTGTTGTTGCTGTGGATGCTGTCTTTTCTGCACTCGGGGTAGGAGTGAATGTTGAGTTGCCCTTAGAAATGAAGCAGAGCACTTCAACGGCACGGGTGTGTGTGTGTGTGCGCCCTGGTGATTCTGGGAGACAGATCGAACCTGGGCTAAAAGAGAGGGGGCTTAGCCCTCTTCCATTTGCTAGTTCAAAGTTTTACAACCCCTTTGTATCTGCTAGGCGGCGCAGTCGTCGTGCACAAAGAACACTTTGAAAAGCGTCAAAGGCAAGTCATTCCGAGTTGGTCGTTTGTGTTTTCCGTTCAGACGCGAAATGCTGACATGATCTCTCGGCTCCTCGGTTGTCATTTCTGCTCCGTAAAGGGATCACAGCACGCGTCGGCTTCCAGCATGCTGGGTCGGGACACGATGCCGGGGGTTGGAGAGAGCGATGTCTTCCTCGTTAGTATAGTGGCAAGTATCCCCGCCTGTCACGCGGGAGACCGGGGTTCGATTCCCCGACGGGGAGTAGCTTTTCTTTCACCTCCTTAGAGAAATGACTGCCTTTCACTTCTCTGTTTTCTTTCACAGCGTCGTGCACCTTTTCATTGCTCTCGCTTTCAGAGCCTCCGCACGGCAGTCGACTCGACATCAGGAAGCACATTGAAGTGAAAGCAGGAAGCGCTGCGACATGCACTGTGCAGATCCCGCCACACTAAGAGGTGAGTGGGTCTGTTCGATGCACAAAGAACGCTTTGAGAAGCGTCAAAGGCAAGTCATTCCGAGTTGGTCGTTTGTGTTTTCCGTTCAGACGCGAAATGCTGAAATGATCTCTCGGCTCCTCGGTTGTCATTTCTGCTCCGTAAAGGAATCACAGCACGCGTCGGCTTCCAGCACGGTGGGTCGGGACACGATGCCGGGGGTCGGAGAGAGCGATGTCTTCCTCGTTAGTATAGGACCTGTCACCTGTCCCCACCTGTCACGCGGGAGACTGGGGTGCATCAGGACGCGCCTTGAAGTGAAAGCAGGATGCGCTGTGACATGCACTGTGCAGATCCCGCCACACTAAGAGGTGGGTCCAGTGGGTCTGTTCGATCACAGCGCTAGGCGAATCCCCAATCCCCTTTTGTGCCTGGCGACAAAAGATGTCTGTTTCCGCCCGGTTTCGAACCGGGGACCTTTCGCGTGTGAGGCGAACGTTATAACCACTACACTACGGAAACGGTGGTAAGACGTGCCCAGCGGCCCAGCGCTGAGCTTCGCTAATGCGATTTAGCTGCTTCCAGTGCCTTTATTGGAGTGCGCTGATGAACCGTGCTCTCTCTCCAGAGACCAGCACGCCTGTCATGGACGGAGCAGGAAAGGCGGCGCCACATTCTACAGCCCTCTCCACGCAATCGACGAAATCGGGCTACTGAAGTGGAGAAAATCGCCTCTCCAGAAAGTACAAATATCATCTTGGAGACTATCAATCCTATTGCCAAAGGTCAGCCCTGTCTACCAGAGTAACCCTCCCACAGCGATGATCAGCTCGTCTCACACGCGAGAAGTTTCGGTTGGAAACAAGCGCCCCCTCTTCTCGCACGTTTTGCACGTTCGAGTAGTTTTAATGCGGCTCTTTCGTACACGGTGCTGATCTTTTGAAAAGCAGGAGGCAAAACCGAGTCGAACCGCCTGGGTGAAAACCAGGAACCCTAACCGCTAGACTATATGGCAGCGAACAACCATGCTGTTCCCGGCATCATGCAAGCAAACTACATAAATATGAGAAAACACGCAAGAGAGTTGTCACTCAGAGTGTCGAAGGGTCGATGTATACTGGGGCTCAGTTGAAATGCAACGTCAGGACTTTTCCGAACTATGTCACACGAAGAGAGCACAGCCCTTTCCACCCTGCCGCGTGTGTCTCGGTAACTCGCTGTGATCGAATAGTGGTCAGTATTGTGCGTTGTGGCCGCAACAACCCCGGTTCGAATCCGGGTCACGGCAGAATAGGGGCGTCTGCTTTTACTACTCGCACGAATGAAGGCAAAAAAAAGCCAATCGACGTGAACGAACGGCGCTTTACAGAGGAGTACTGCCTGACTGGATCGTTGATGAACGACAGAGGCCACTCCGACCTCTTCTCGGTTTTCTTCAATGACTTACTAAGGATCTTCTTCACATTCGCCCATGCAGGGGAAGCCAGTTACACCAAAGCAAACGCAGGAAAGTGCATTTCAAGCAGAGACCAGGAGGGACTTGTTTACACCGAGAGTGGGCGGAGAATGGAACAATGCGCCCAGCCCTGTTGCTGGAGCCGATTCTTGATGAGCTCTTGGGCTCACTAAGAGGCCCCCGCTGGATGCTAATCTTTCTGTTGTTCTTGCAGGTCCTGCGCTGCTTTTGAGCCGACAGAGCTCGACCTGGTCTGTCGGCACAGCCCAATTGCAAATGATCGGCTCCGCGTACAGAAGGAACGTGCGTTTGGTACAAGAGTGCACGAAGGCACCGGAAATACATTGGGAACAAATGACCGGTCGCTCAAGACCTCTGTGAAGTACAGGAGCGTGCAAAACGAGGCTGTTTCCGCCCGGTCTCGAACCGGGGACCTTTCGCGTGTTAGGCGAACGTGATAGCCGCTACACTACGGAAACCTGTAGGGACTGCTGCTGGTGTCTCGCTTGCGTTTCGGGCTGAGAAAGGGACGCGTCACTTTAGGCAGGTGGCGCTGGAGAGAGGAACAAAGGGCGCGATGAAACAAAATGCCAAAACCCGGGATCGAACCAGGGACCTTTAGATCTTCAGTCTAACGCTCTCCCAACTGAGCTATTTCGGCAGTGCGCAAAGCCCACAGCCACCTGCTCCAGCCTTCCTGTGTTGTGGCATGAGCGCACCAAGAGTAGCGGGAGAGTGTTGCAGGAACGTCACTCAGAAGGAAAGCCACCCAGCTGCGCCCTCTGAGCTCTGTCCAGCGCATCTTCCTCGCATGGACTCCTGCCTGCGACGGGCAGGAAACAATTAGCAAGAACAGAACGACACCCCATGGGTGTCTCATGACCGCACCTTAGGTTGTGACACGTGCAGGTGTGAGGGGTTGCCGGGCTACTTTGGAGCAGAGCTTGGGCGGAGGGGGGGCGGGAAAGCAGACAAAGAGGTGACACCTCAAGGTCTGCACGATCACAGCTCTCCGCCGCCCCAGGCTTCCGCTCGATAAGCTACTGGACACACCCGCCCCTCCTCACACAGACCGTGTAAAAGCCCCCGAGTGGGAGGGCTCGCTCTTCCTCCCAGGAGCTCTTGGACACGACGCCCAGACAGGGCGCGGGGAGCCGCCGCCTGCAAACACGGCTCCAGGCAGGACTCCACTCCGCAGGAGCCGCAGAGCAGAGGAGATGAGGGCAGCTTAGCTCCTGTGCAGAGACCTGAGCTGTTGTTGCTGTGGATGCTGTCTTTTCTGCACTCGGGGTAGGAGTGAATGTTGAGTTGCCCTTAGAAATGAAGCAGAGCACTTCAACGGCACGGGTGTGTGTGTGTGTGCGCCCTGGTGATTCTGGGAGACAGATCGAACCTGGGCTAAAAGAGAGGGGGCTTAGCCCTCTTCCATTTGCTAGTTCAAAGTTTTACAACCCCTTTGTATCTGCTAGGCGGCGCAGTCGTCGTGCACAAAGAACACTTTGAAAAGCGTCAAAGGCAAGTCATTCCGAGTTGGTCGTTTGTGTTTTCCGTTCAGACGCGAAATGCTGACATGATCTCTCGGCTCCTCGGTTGTCATTTCTGCTCCGTAAAGGGATCACAGCACGCGTCGGCTTCCAGCATGCTGGGTCGGGACACGATGCCGGGGGTTGGAGAGAGCGATGTCTTCCTCGTTAGTATAGTGGCAAGTATCCCCGCCTGTCACGCGGGAGACCGGGGTTCGATTCCCCGACGGGGAGTAGCTTTTCTTTCACCTCCTTAGAGAAATGACTGCCTTTCACTTCTCTGTTTTCTTTCACAGCGTCGTGCACCTTTTCATTGCTCTCGCTTTCAGAGCCTCCGCACGGCAGTCGACTCGACATCAGGAAGCACATTGAAGTGAAAGCAGGAAGCGCTGCGACATGCACTGTGCAGATCCCGCCACACTAAGAGGTGAGTGGGTCTGTTCGATGCACAAAGAACGCTTTGAGAAGCGTCAAAGGCAAGTCATTCCGAGTTGGTCGTTTGTGTTTTCCGTTCAGACGCGAAATGCTGAAATGATCTCTCGGCTCCTCGGTTGTCATTTCTGCTCCGTAAAGGAATCACAGCACGCGTCGGCTTCCAGCACGGTGGGTCGGGACACGATGCCGGGGGTCGGAGAGAGCGATGTCTTCCTCGTTAGTATAGGACCTGTCACCTGTCCCCACCTGTCACGCGGGAGACTGGGGTGCATCAGGACGCGCCTTGAAGTGAAAGCAGGATGCGCTGTGACATGCACTGTGCAGATCCCGCCACACTAAGAGGTGGGTCCAGTGGGTCTGTTCGATCACAGCGCTAGGCGAATCCCCAATCCCCTTTTGTGCCTGGCGACAAAAGATGTCTGTTTCCGCCCGGTTTCGAACCGGGGACCTTTCGCGTGTGAGGCGAACGTTATAACCACTACACTACGGAAACGGTGGTAAGACGTGCCCAGCGGCCCAGCGCTGAGCTTCGCTAATGCGATTTAGCTGCTTCCAGTGCCTTTATTGGAGTGCGCTGATGAACCGTGCTCTCTCTCCAGAGACCAGCACGCCTGTCATGGACGGAGCAGGAAAGGCGGCGCCACATTCTACAGCCCTCTCCACGCAATCGACGAAATCGGGCTACTGAAGTGGAGAAAATCGCCTCTCCAGAAAGTACAAATATCATCTTGGAGACTATCAATCCTATTGCCAAAGGTCAGCCCTGTCTACCAGAGTAACCCTCCCACAGCGATGATCAGCTCGTCTCACACGCGAGAAGTTTCGGTTGGAAACAAGCGCCCCCTCTTCTCGCACGTTTTGCACGTTCGAGTAGTTTTAATGCGGCTCTTTCGTACACGGTGCTGATCTTTTGAAAAGCAGGAGGCAAAACCGAGTCGAACCGCCTGGGTGAAAACCAGGAACCCTAACCGCTAGACTATATGGCAGCGAACAACCATGCTGTTCCCGGCATCATGCAAGCAAACTACATAAATATGAGAAAACACGCAAGAGAGTTGTCACTCAGAGTGTCGAAGGGTCGATGTATACTGGGGCTCAGTTGAAATGCAACGTCAGGACTTTTCCGAACTATGTCACACGAAGAGAGCACAGCCCTTTCCACCCTGCCGCGTGTGTCTCGGTAACTCGCTGTGATCGAATAGTGGTCAGTATTGTGCGTTGTGGCCGCAACAACCCCGGTTCGAATCCGGGTCACGGCAGAATAGGGGCGTCTGCTTTTACTACTCGCACGAATGAAGGCAAAAAAAAGCCAATCGACGTGAACGAACGGCGCTTTACAGAGGAGTACTGCCTGACTGGATCGTTGATGAACGACAGAGGCCACTCCGACCTCTTCTCGGTTTTCTTCAATGACTTACTAAGGATCTTCTTCACATTCGCCCATGCAGGGGAAGCCAGTTACACCAAAGCAAACGCAGGAAAGTGCATTTCAAGCAGAGACCAGGAGGGACTTGTTTACACCGAGAGTGGGCGGAGAATGGAACAATGCGCCCAGCCCTGTTGCTGGAGCCGATTCTTGATGAGCTCTTGGGCTCACTAAGAGGCCCCCGCTGGATGCTAATCTTTCTGTTGTTCTTGCAGGTCCTGCGCTGCTTTTGAGCCGACAGAGCTCGACCTGGTCTGTCGGCACAGCCCAATTGCAAATGATCGGCTCCGCGTACAGAAGGAACGTGCGTTTGGTACAAGAGTGCACGAAGGCACCGGAAATACATTGGGAACAAATGACCGGTCGCTCAAGACCTCTGTGAAGTACAGGAGCGTGCAAAACGAGGCTGTTTCCGCCCGGTCTCGAACCGGGGACCTTTCGCGTGTTAGGCGAACGTGATAGCCGCTACACTACGGAAACCTGTAGGGACTGCTGCTGGTGTCTCGCTTGCGTTTCGGGCTGAGAAAGGGACGCGTCACTTTAGGCAGGTGGCGCTGGAGAGAGGAACAAAGGGCGCGATGAAACAAAATGCCGAAACCCGGGATCGAACCAGGGACCTTTAGATCTTCAGTCTAACGCTCTCCCAACTGAGCTATTTCGGCAGGGCGCAAAGCCCACAGCCACCTGCTCCAGCCTTCCTGTGTTGTGGCATGAGCGCACCAAGAGTAGCGGGAGAGTGTTGCAGGAACGTCACTCAGAAGGAAAGCCACCCAGCTGCGCCCTCTGAGCTCTGTCCAGCGCATCTTCCTCGCATGGACTCCTGCCTGCGACGGGCAGGAAACAATTAGCAAGAACAGAACGACACCCCATGGGTGTCTCATGACCGCACCTTAGGTTGTGACACGTGCAGGTGTGAGGGGTTGCCGGGCTACTTTGGAGCAGAGCTTGGGCGGAGGGGGGGCGGGAAAGCAGACAAAGAGGTGACACCTCAAGGTCTGCACGATCACAGCTCTCCGCCGCCCCAGGCTTCCGCTCGATAAGCTACTGGACACACCCGCCCCTCCTCACACAGACCGTGTAAAAGCCCCCGAGTGGGAGGGCTCGCTCTTCCTCCCAGGAGCTCTTGGACACGACGCCCTGACAGGGCGCGGGGAGCCGCCGCCTGCAAACACGGCTCCAGGCAGGACTCCACTCCGCAGGAGCCGCAGAGCAGAGGAGATGAGGGCAGCTTAGCTCCTGTGCAGAGACCTGAGCTGTTGTTGCTGTGGATGCTGTCTTTTCTGCACTCGGGGTAGGAGTGAATGTTGAGTTGCCCTTAGAAATGAAGCAGAGCACTTCAACGGCACGGGTGTGTGTGTGTGTGCGCCCTGGTGATTCTGGGAGACAGATCGAACCTGGGCTAAAAGAGAGGGGGCTTAGCCCTCTTCCATTTGCTAGTTCAAAGTTGTACAACCCCTTTGTATCTGCTAGGCGGCGCAGTCGTCGTGCACAAAGAACACTTTGAAAAGCGTCAAAGGCAAGTCATTCCGAGTTGGTCGTTTGTGTTTTCCGTTCAGACGCGAAATGCTGACATGATCTCTCGGCTCCTCGGTTGTCATTTCTGCTCCGTAAAGGAATCACAGCACGCGTCGGCTTCCAGCACGGTGGGTCGGGACACGATGCCGGGGGTCGGAGAGAGCGATGTCTTCCTCGTTAGTATAGGACCTGTCACCTGTCCCCACCTGTCACGCGGGAGACTGGGGTGCATCAGGACGCGCCTTGAAGTGAAAGCAGGATGCGCTGTGACATGCACTGTGCAGATCCCGCCACACTAAGAGGTGGGTCCAGTGGGTCTGTTCGATCACAGCGCTAGGCAAATCCCCAATCCCCTTTTGTGCCTGGCGACAAAAGATGTCTGTTTCCGCCCGGTTTCGAACCGGGGACCTTTCGCGTGTGAGGCGAACGTGATAACCACTACACTACGGAAACGGTGGTAAGACGTGCCCAGCGGCCCAGCCCTGAGCTTCGCCAATGCGATTCAGCTGCTTCCAGTGCCTTTATTGGAGTGCGCTGATGGACCGTGCTCTCTCTCCAGAGACCAGCACGCCTGTCATGGACGGAGCAGGAAAGGCGGCGCCACATTCTACAGCCCTCTCCACGCAATCGACGAAATCGGGCTACTGAAGTGGAGAAAATCGCCTCTCCAGAAAGTGCAAATATCATCTTGGAGACTATAAATCCTATTGCCGAAGGTCAGCCCTGCCTACCAGAGTAACCCTCCCACAGCGATGATCAGCTCGTCTCACACGCGAGAAGTTTCGGTTGGAAACAAGCGCCCCCTCTTCTCGCACGTTTTGCACGTTCGAGTAGTTTTAATGCGGCTCTTTCGTACACGGTGCTGATCTTTTGGAAAGCAGGAGGCAAAACCGAGTCGAACCGCCTGGGTGAAAACCAGGAACCCTAACCGCTAGACTATATGGCAGCGAACAACCATGCTGTTCCCGGCATCATGCAAGCAAACTACATAAATATGAGAAAACACGCAAGAGAGTTGTCACTCAGAGTGTTGAAGGGTCGATGTATACTGGGGCTCAGTTGAAATGCAACGTCAGGACTTTTCTGAATTATGTCACACGAAGAGAGCACAGCCCTTTCCGCGTGTGTCTCGGTAACTCGCTGTGATCGTATAGTGGTCAGTACTTTGCGTTGTAGCCGCAACAACCCCGGTTCGAATCCGGGTCACGGCAGAATAGGGGCGTCTGCTTTTACTACTCGCACGAATGAAGGCAAAAAAAAGCCAATCGACGTGAACGAACGGCGCTTTACAGAGGAGTACTGCCTGACTGGATCGTTGATGAACGACAGAGGCTACTCCGACCTCTTCTCGGTTTTCTTCAATGACTTACTAAGGATCTTCTTCACATTCGCCCATGCAGGGGAAGCCAGTTACACCAAAGCAAATGCAGGAAAGTGCATTTCAAGCAGAGACCAGGAGGGACTTGTTTACACCGAGAGTGGGCGGAGAATGGAACAATGCGCCCAGCCCTGTTGCTGGAGCCGATTCTTGATGAGCTCTTGGGCTCACTAAGAGGCCCCCGCTGGATGCTAATCTTTCTGTTGTTCTTGCAGGTCCTGCGCTGCTTTTGAGCCGACAGAGCTCGACCTGGTCTGTCGGCACAGCCCAATTGCAAATGATCGGCTCCGCGTACAGAAGGAACGTGCGTTTGGTACAAGAGTGCACGAAGGCACCGGAAATACATTGGGAACAAATGACCGGTCGCTCAAGACCTCTGTGAAGTACAGGAGCGTGCAAAACGAGGCTGTTTCCGCCCAGTCTCGAACCGGGGACCTTTCGCGTGTTAGGCGAACGTGATAGCCGCTACACTACGGAAACCTGTAGGAACTGCTGCTGGTGTCTCGCTTGCGTTTCGGGCTGAGAAAGGGACGCGTCACTTTAGGCAGGTGGCGCTGGAGAGAGGAACAAAGGGCGCGATGAAACAAAATGCCGAAACCCGGGATCGAACCAGGGACCTTTAGATCTTCAGTCTAACGCTCTCCCAACTGAGCTATTTCGGCAGTGCGCAAAGCCCACAGCCACCTGCTCCAGCCTTCCTGTGTTGTGGCATGAGCGCACCAAGAGTAGCGGGAGAGTGTTGCAGGAACGTCACTCAGAAGGAAAGCCACCCAGCTGCGCCCTCTGAGCTCTGTCCAGCGCATCTTCCTCGCATGGACTCCTGCCTGCGACGGGCAGGAAACAATTAGCAAGAACAGAACGACACCCCATGGGTGTCTCATGACCGCACCTTAGGTTGTGACACGTGCAGGTGTGAGGGGTTGCCGGGCTACTTTGGAGCAGAGCTTGGGCGGAGGGGGGGCGGGAAAGCAGACAAAGAGGTGACACCTCAAGGTCTGCACGATCACAGCTCTCCGCCGCCCCAGGCTTCCGCTCGATAAGCTACTGGACACACCCGCCCCTCCTCACACAGACCGTGTAAAAGCCCCCGAGTGGGAGGGCTCGCTCTTCCTCCCAGGAGCTCTTGGACACGACGCCCAGACAGGGCGCGGGGAGCCGCCGCCTGCAAACACGGCTCCAGGCAGGACTCCACTCCGCAGGAGCCGCAGAGCAGAGGAGATGAGGGCAGCTTAGCTCCTGTGCAGAGACCTGAGCTGTTGTTGCTGTGGATGCTGTCTTTTCTGCACTCGGGGTAGGAGTGAATGTTGAGTTGCCCTTAGAAATGAAGCAGAGCACTTCAACGGCACGGGTGTGTGTGTGTGTGCGCCCTGGTGATTCTGGGAGACAGATCGAACCTGGGCTAAAAGAGAGGGGGCTTAGCCCTCTTCCATTTGCTAGTTCAAAGTTTTACAACCCCTTTGTATCTGCTAGGCGGCGCAGTCGTCGTGCACAAAGAACACTTTGAAAAGCGTCAAAGGCAAGTCATTCCGAGTTGGTCGTTTGTGTTTTCCGTTCAGACGCGAAATGCTGACATGATCTCTCGGCTCCTCGGTTGTCATTTCTGCTCCGTAAAGGGATCACAGCACGCGTCGGCTTCCAGCATGCTGGGTCGGGACACGATGCCGGGGGTTGGAGAGAGCGATGTCTTCCTCGTTAGTATAGTGGCAAGTATCCCCGCCTGTCACGCGGGAGACCGGGGTTCGATTCCCCGACGGGGAGTAGCTTTTCTTTCACCTCCTTAGAGAAATGACTGCCTTTCACTTCTCTGTTTTCTTTCACAGCGTCGTGCACCTTTTCATTGCTCTCGCTTTCAGAGCCTCCGCACGGCAGTCGACTCGACATCAGGAAGCACATTGAAGTGAAAGCAGGAAGCGCTGCGACATGCACTGTGCAGATCCCGCCACACTAAGAGGTGAGTGGGTCTGTTCGATGCACAAAGAACGCTTTGAGAAGCGTCAAAGGCAAGTCATTCCGAGTTGGTCGTTTGTGTTTTCCGTTCAGACGCGAAATGCTGAAATGATCTCTCGGCTCCTCGGTTGTCATTTCTGCTCCGTAAAGGAATCACAGCACGCGTCGGCTTCCAGCACGGTGGGTCGGGACACGATGCCGGGGGTCGGAGAGAGCGATGTCTTCCTCGTTAGTATAGGACCTGTCACCTGTCCCCACCTGTCACGCGGGAGACTGGGGTGCATCAGGACGCGCCTTGAAGTGAAAGCAGGATGCGCTGTGACATGCACTGTGCAGATCCCGCCACACTAAGAGGTGGGTCCAGTGGGTCTGTTCGATCACAGCGCTAGGCGAATCCCCAATCCCCTTTTGTGCCTGGCGACAAAAGATGTCTGTTTCCGCCCGGTTTCGAACCGGGGACCTTTCGCGTGTGAGGCGAACGTTATAACCACTACACTACGGAAACGGTGGTAAGACGTGCCCAGCGGCCCAGCGCTGAGCTTCGCTAATGCGATTTAGCTGCTTCCAGTGCCTTTATTGGAGTGCGCTGATGAACCGTGCTCTCTCTCCAGAGACCAGCACGCCTGTCATGGACGGAGCAGGAAAGGCGGCGCCACATTCTACAGCCCTCTCCACGCAATCGACGAAATCGGGCTACTGAAGTGGAGAAAATCGCCTCTCCAGAAAGTACAAATATCATCTTGGAGACTATCAATCCTATTGCCAAAGGTCAGCCCTGTCTACCAGAGTAACCCTCCCACAGCGATGATCAGCTCGTCTCACACGCGAGAAGTTTCGGTTGGAAACAAGCGCCCCCTCTTCTCGCACGTTTTGCATGTTCGAGTAGTTTTAATGCGGCTCTTTCGTACACGGTGCTGATCTTTTGAAAAGCAGGAGGCAAAACCGAGTCGAACCGCCTGGGTGAAAACCAGGAACCCTAACCGCTAGACTATATGGCAGCGAACAACCATGCTGTTCCCGGCATCATGCAAGCAAACTACATAAATATGAGAAAACACGCAAGAGAGTTGTCACTCAGAGTGTCGAAGGGTCGATGTATACTGGGGCTCAGTTGAAATGCAACGTCAGGACTTTTCCGAACTATGTCACACGAAGAGAGCACAGCCCTTTCCACCCTGCCGCGTGTGTCTCGGTAACTCGCTGTGATCGAATAGTGGTCAGTATTTTGCGTTGTGGCCGCAACAACCCCGGTTCGAATCCGGGTCACGGCAGAATAGGGGCGTCTGCTTTTACTACTCGCACGAATGAAGGCAAAAAAAAGCCAATCGACGTGAACGAACGGCGCTTTACAGAGGAGTACTGCCTGACTGGATCGTTGATGAACGACAGAGGCCACTCCGACCTCTTCTCGGTTTTCTTCAATGACTTACTAAGGATCTTCTTCACATTCGCCCATGCAGGGGAAGCCAGTTACACCAAAGCAAACGCAGGAAAGTGCATTTCAAGCAGAGACCAGGAGGGACTTGTTTACACCGAGAGTGGGCGGAGAATGGAACAATGCGCCCAGCCCTGTTGCTGGAGCCGATTCTTGATGAGCTCTTGGGCTCACTAAGAGGCCCCCGCTGGATGCTAATCTTTCTGTTGTTCTTGCAGGTCCTGCGCTGCTTTTGAGCCGACAGAGCTCGACCTGGTCTGTCGGCACAGCCCAATTGCAAATGATCGGCTCCGCGTACAGAAGGAACGTGCGTTTGGTACAAGAGTGCACGAAGGCACCGGAAATACATTGGGAACAAATGACCGGTCGCTCAAGACCTCTGTGAAGTACAGGAGCGTGCAAAACGAGGCTGTTTCCGCCCGGTCTCGAACCGGGGACCTTTCGCGTGTTAGGCGAACGTGATAGCCGCTACACTACGGAAACCTGTAGGGACTGCTGCTGGTGTCTCGCTTGCGTTTCGGGCTGAGAAAGGGACGCGTCACTTTAGGCAGGTGGCGCTGGAGAGAGGAACAAAGGGCGCGATGAAACAAAATGCCGAAACCCGGGATCGAACCAGGGACCTTTAGATCTTCAGTCTAACGCTCTCCCAACTGAGCTATTTCGGCAGGGCGCAAAGCCCACAGCCACCTGCTCCAGCCTTCCTGTGTTGTGGCATGAGCGCACCAAGAGTAGCGGGAGAGTGTTGCAGGAACGTCACTCAGAAGGAAAGCCACCCAGCTGCGCCCTCTGAGCTCTGTCCAGCGCATCTTCCTCGCATGGACTCCTGCCTGCGACGGGCAGGAAACAATTAGCAAGAACAGAACGACACCCCATGGGTGTCTCATGACCGCACCTTAGGTTGTGACACGTGCAGGTGTGAGGGGTTGCCGGGCTACTTTGGAGCAGAGCTTGGGCGGAGGGGGGGCGGGAAAGCAGACAAAGAGGTGACACCTCAAGGTCTGCACGATCACAGCTCTCCGCCGCCCCAGGCTTCCGCTCGATAAGCTACTGGACACACCCGCCCCTCCTCACACAGACCGTGTAAAAGCCCCCGAGTGGGAGGGCTCGCTCTTCCTCCCAGGAGCTCTTGGACACGACGCCCTGACAGGGCGCGGGGAGCCGCCGCCTGCAAACACGGCTCCAGGCAGGACTCCACTCCGCAGGAGCCGCAGAGCAGAGGAGATGAGGGCAGCTTAGCTCCTGTGCAGAGACCTGAGCTGTTGTTGCTGTGGATGCTGTCTTTTCTGCACTCGGGGTAGGAGTGAATGTTGAGTTGCCCTTAGAAATGAAGCAGAGCACTTCAACGGCACGGGTGTGTGTGTGTGTGCGCCCTGGTGATTCTGGGAGACAGATCGAACCTGGGCTAAAAGAGAGGGGGCTTAGCCCTCTTCCATTTGCTAGTTCAAAGTTGTACAACCCCTTTGTATCTGCTAGGCGGCGCAGTCGTCGTACACAAAGAACACTTTGAAAAGCGTCAAAGGCAAGTCATTCCGAGTTGGTCGTTTGTGTTTTCCGTTCAGACGCTAAATGCTGACATGATCTCTCGGCTCCTCGGTTGTCATTTCTGCTCCGTAAAGGAATCACAGCACGCGTCGGCTTCCAGCACGGTGGGTCGGGACACGATGCCGGGGGTCGGAGAGAGCGATGTCTTCCTCGTTAGTATAGGACCTGTCACCTGTCCCCACCTGTCACGCGGGAGACTGGGGTGCATCAGGACGCGCCTTGAAGTGAAAGCAGGATGCGCTGTGACATGCACTGTGCAGATCCCGCCACACTAAGAGGTGGGTCCAGTGGGTCTGTTCGATCACAGCGCTAGGCAAATCCCCAATCCCCTTTTGTGCCTGGCGACAAAAGATGTCTGTTTCCGCCCGGTTTCGAACCGGGGACCTTTCGCGTGTGAGGCGAACGTGATAACCACTACACTACGGAAACGGTGGTAAGACGTGCCCAGCGGCCCAGCCCTGAGCTTCGCCAATGCGATTCAGCTGCTTCCAGTGCCTTTATTGGAGTGCGCTGATGGACCGTGCTCTCTCTCCAGAGACCAGCACGCCTGTCATGGACGGAGCAGGAAAGGCGGCGCCACATTCTACAGCCCTCTCCACGCAATCGACGAAATCGGGCTACTGAAGTGGAGAAAATCGCCTCTCCAGAAAGTGCAAATATCATCTTGGAGACTATAAATCCTATTGCCGAAGGTCAGCCCTGCCTACCAGAGTAACCCTCCCACAGCGATGATCAGCTCGTCTCACACGCGAGAAGTTTCGGTTGGAAACAAGCGCCCCCTCTTCTCGCACGTTTTGCACGTTCGAGTAGTTTTAATGCGGCTCTTTCGTACACGGTGCTGATCTTTTGGAAAGCAGGAGGCAAAACCGAGTCGAACCGCCTGGGTGAAAACCAGGAACCCTAACCGCTAGACTATATGGCAGCGAACAACCATGCTGTTCCCGGCATCAAGCAAGCAAACTACATAAATATGAGAAAACACGCAAGAGAGTTGTCACTCAGAGTGTCGAAGGGTCGATGTATACTGGGGCTCAGTTGAAATGCAACGTCAGGACTTTTCTGAATTATGTCACACGAAGAGAGCACAGCCCTTTCCGCGTGTGTCTCGGTAACTCGCTGTGATCATATAGTGGTCAGTACTTTGCGTTGTGGCCGCAACAACCCCGGTTCGAATCCGGGTCACGGCAGAATAGGGGCGTCTGCTTTTACTACTCGCACGAATGAAGGCAAAAAAAAGCCAATCGACGTGAACGAACGGCGCTTTACAGAGGAGTACTGCCTGACTGGATCGTTGATGAACGACAGAGGCTACTCCGACCTCTTCTCGGTTTTCTTCAATGACTTACTAAGGATCTTCTTCACATTCGCCCATGCAGGGGAAGCCAGTTACACCAAAGCAAACGCAGGAAAGTGCATTTCAAGCAGAGACCAGGAGGGACTTGTTTACACCGAGAGTGGGCGGAGAATGGAACAATGCGCCCAGCCCTGTTGCTGGAGCCGATTCTTGATGAGCTCTTGGGCTCACTAAGAGGCCCCCGCTGGATGCTAATCTTTCTGTTGTTCTTGCAGGTCCTGCGCTGCTTTTGAGCCGACAGAGCTCGACCTGGTCTGTCGGCACAGCCCAATTGCAAATGATCGGCTCCGCGTACAGAAGGAACGTGCGTTTGGTACAAGAGTGCACGAAGGCACCGGAAATACATTGGGAACAAATGACCGGTCGCTCAAGACCTCTGTGAAGTACAGGAGCGTGCAAAACAAGGCTGTTTCCGCCCGGTCTCGAACCAGGGACCTTTCGCGTGTTAGGCGAACGTGATAGCCGCTACACTACGGAAACCTGAAGGAACTGCTGCTGGTGTCTCGCTTGCGTTTCGGGCTGAGAAAGGGACGCGTCACTTTAGGCAGGTGGCGCTGGAGAGAGGAACAAAGGGCGCGATGAAACAAAATGCCGAAACCCGGGATCGAACCAGGGACCTTTAGATCTTCAGTCTAACGCTCTCCCAACTGAGCTATTTCGGCAGTGCGCAAAGCCCACAGCCACCTGCTCCAGCCTTCCTGTGTTGTGGCATGAGCGCACCAAGAGTAGCGGGAGAGTGTTGCAGGAACGTCACTCAGAAGGAAAGCCACCCAGCTGCGCCCTCTGAGCTCTGTCCAGCGCATCTTCCTCGCATGGACTCCTGCCTGCGACGGGCAGGAAACAATTAGCAAGAACAGAACGACACCCCATGGGTGTCTCATGACCGCACCTTAGGTTGTGACACGTGCAGGTGTGAGGGGTTGCCGGGCTACTTTGGAGCAGAGCTTGGGCGGAGGGGGGGCGGGAAAGCAGACAAAGAGGTGACACCTCAAGGTCTGCACGATCACAGCTCTCCGCCGCCCCAGGCTTCCGCTCGATAAGCTACTGGACACACCCGCCCCTTCTCACACAGACCGTGGAAAAGCCCCCGAGTGGGAGGGCTCTCTCTTCCTCCCAGGAGCTCTTGGACACGACGCCCAGACAGGGCGCGGGGAGCCGCCGCCTGCAAACACGGCTCCAGGCAGGACCCCACTCCACAGGAGCCGCAGAGCAGAGGAGATGAGGGCAGCTTAGCTCCTGTGCAGAGACCTGAGCTGTTGTTGCTGTGGATGCTGTCTTTTCTGCACTCGGGGTAGGAGTGAATGTTGAGTTGCCCTTAGAAATGAAGCAGAGCACTTCAACGGCACGGGTGTGTGTGTGTGCGCCCTGGTGATTCTGGGAGACAGATCGAACCTGGGCTAAAAGAGAGGGGGCTTAGCCCTCTTCCATTTGCTAGTTCAAAGTTGTACAACCCCTTTGTATCTGCTAGGCGGCGCAGTCGTCGTGCACAAAGAACACTTTGAAAAGCGTCAAAGGCAAGTCATTCCGAGTTGGTCGTTTGTGTTTTCCGTTCAGACGCGAAATGCTGACATGATCTCTCGGCTCCTCGGTTGTCATTTCTGCTCCGTAAAGGGATCACAGCACGCGTCGGCTTCCAGCATGCTGGGTCGGGACACGATGCCGGGGGTTGGAGAGAGCGATGTCTTCCTTGTTAGTATAGTGGCAAGTATCCCCGCCTGTCACGCGGGAGATCGGGGTTTGATTCCCCGATGGGGAGTAGCTTTTCTTTCACCTCCTTAGAGAAATGACTGCCTTTCACTTCTCTGTTTTCTTTCACAGCGTCGTGCACCTTTTCATTGCTCTCGCTTTCAGAGCCTCCGCACGGCAGTCGACTCGACATCAGGAAGCACATTGAAGTGAAAGCAGGAAGCGCTGCGACATGCACTGTGCAGATCCCGCCACACTAAGAGGTGAGTGGGTCTGTTCGATGCACAAAGAACGCTTTGAGAAGCGTCAAAGGCAAGTCATTCCGAGTTGGTCGTTTGTGTTTTCCGTTCAGACGCGATATGCTGAAATGATCTCTCGGCTCCTCGGTTGTCATTTCTGCTCCGTAAAGGAATCACAGCACGCGTCGGCTTCCAGCACGGTGGGTCGGGACACGATGCCGGGGGTCGGAGAGAGCGATGTCTTCCTCGTTAGTATAGGACCTGTCACCTGTCCCCACCTGTCACGTGGGAGACTGGGGTGCATCAGGAAGCGCCTTGAAGTGAAAGCAGGATGCGCTGTGACATGCACTGTGCAGATCCCGCCACACTAAGAGGTGGGTCCAGTGGGTCTGTTCGATCACAGCGCTAGGCGAATCCCCAATCCCCTTTTGTGCCTGGCGACAAAAGATGTCTGTTTCCGCCCGGTTTCGAACCGGGGACCTTTCGCGTGTGAGGCGAACGTGATAACCACTACACTACGGAAATGGTGGTACGACGTACCCAGCGGCCCAGCCCTGAGCTTCGCCAATGCGATTCAGCTGCTTCCAGTGCCTTTATTGGAGTGCGCTGATGGACCGTGCTCTCTCTCCAGAGACCAGCACGCCTGTCATGGACGGAGCAGGAAAGGCGGCGCCACATTCTACAGCCCTCTCCACGCAATCGACGAAATCGGGCTACTGAAGTGGAGAAAATCGCCTCTCCAGAAAGTGCAAATATCATCTTGGAGACTATAAATCCTATTGCCGAAGGTCAGCCCTGTCTACCAGAGTAACCCTCCCACAGCGATGATCAGCTCGTCTCACACGCGAGAAGTTTCGGTTGGAAACAAGCGCCCCCTCTTCTCGCACGTTTTGCACGTTCGAGTAGTTTTAATGCGGCTCTTTCGTACAGCGTGCTGATCTTTTGGAAAGCAGAAGGCAAAACCGAGTCAAACCCGGGCCGCCTGGGTGAAAACCAGGAACCCTAACCGCTAGACTATATGGCAACGAGCAGCCATGCTGTTCCCGGCATCATGCAAGCAAACTACATACAGATGCAGCCATTCAAAGTGTGCGGTACAGACACATACCGCAGGTAAGATGACACGGGGTACCGCGGTGCGTGATTGGTTGACCGACAGGGGCACTCGTGATCCGTTGGTCTGTCGTAGAAAGACTTACTGTAAACGTCTTTACTGTGCCCATTGTAGATATTGAATTTTACCACTGAAGGGAAATCTTAGTAGCTGAGCATAAAAAGAATAGGAGCATATTGTAACGCGTGTGAAGGCCATAAACGATATTAATTTTGGAACGTAAACATACAGTATATAGCTGGTCTCAGTACTTTAAAAAAAATACACACCAGTATTCCATTTCTCCCTAAAGATTGTAAGCTTCGAAGTCTTTAACTAACGTGATACCGGAGTCAACAAGCATACTTTTAGAATTTGATTAAAAGGGAATATAATATGGAATCGCGTATCTCAAAAATTTAATAACGGTATGATTATATCCGTGTACTGCGGCAGGGCTGTGTAGGGCTGTTTCGCCTGCTTGTTCGTGCAAGCTGTCTTGTAGCCTACTGGTTCAGGTGTGTGACTGCCAACTAGCAGGTTGTGTGTTCAAATCCAGCTGGTGCTGGACTTTTCATTTTTATTTATTTATTTTTTAATCGCGTAACATAAACATATTACCGTATGCAAACTGTACTGTATACAGTATGTATATGTATATTTAATGTCTTAACTGTGCCCGTTTAATTGAATTTAAAAAAAATATTTAAAACACGAACATTAAGCTGTTTACATCTTCCGCCTGAGAACAGTCACCCGTTGCTACCCAACGCAGAATGGTGATTGGCTGACACCATCTGACACCCCTCTGATTGGAGAAAAAAGACGTGCTGGTGTGCTATACATACTGTACCAGGAAGAGGATTTCTTTCTATTCAAAACGTGTATTTTAAAAGTTTAAGAAGTAAAAACCTTACAGCGTACACAGATTTCTAAACTGATCAGGATCGTTATCTTTGTCTTATGCATAATAATGTTCACCGCTCTGTCCAGCAAATTAATAATAAACTTTATTTTATATAGCGTTTTAAACGAATAAGTAATTAGATTGCTCATAAACCTAATCACTTGCTTTTTCTTTTTATTTAGGCTCTGATTTCAACTATAGATCGTATTATTAATAACCATAATAACAACCAACCAACAAAAACAACCATATAAACATAATACCAACCAAAAACATAGATAACAACCACAATACAAAATCAAATAATCAAACCATTTTACTCTCGCAAAGTCCTCAATTACCATAACCCCGCCCCTTATGCAAAACCAAACCTTTCTCCCATCCCAGTTTATCCTCTTTATCATAAACAAAATCCACCTCAATTTTCAACATAAAGCATTACACAAAATCAATACCTCAACACTCCATACTCAACAACGATAATTCACAAACAACCAGAACATGTAACTCCACATTCCTAAATAGACCTTATTTCCATAGCCCCACCCCTTATGCAAAACCAACATCCCTCCCCTGTTCTCTCTCTCCGCTGGCGTTTGTAATCGTTTTTATTTTTAAATAAATTTTAGCAAAGTCATGTATTTTTTAAATCTTAAGATTTCTATATTTATGTCTTTATTTAGTGGTTTCATTAGTGACAAAGGCTAAACTTTCTTGGAAAAATGTCTTTTATGTAAACCATGTTTGCTATTAATTCATTTAGGGCTAGAATATGTTCATTGTCTTCCAATGAAAGAATGGTTCCTTTTGCCGTAGTCGGGTAGACATTAGAAGCTTGCCACGCCCGGACTGTTACACCAAAGCATTAGCATGTTAAAGCGATTTCATTGAGGAGCCTAGCTTTCTTAACTAGTAAGTAATGTACTTTTGGAGGGGGGGGGTGTCTTTCGCTGGAAAACTTGCCCCCTTCTACTTTGAAAATACCTGTGAAACCGGTTTAATTTGTCACAGCCAGCACTCCCGCAGAGAGGGGGGTTGTACTTGTTAATGTCTTAGCCGGAACACATCATTATATCTCATTTTGTATTTCTATAAAAAATTGTTTGCCCAGCCTAACACTATTGTTGTTATTGTTTTTATCCTGTAAAGCGCTTTGAGCAGCACAGCTTTCTCACCAGTTAGATTACTTTTTGATACTATCCTTACACAAAGCAGAAACTTCTTGTATTTTCCGATGACATACAAGTGGAAAGATTACAGATTTTAATCGTCTTTTTTCTGAACCAGGGAAAATCTGATCATGTTTCTCTATAACAATAATAAAAAACTTTATTTTACATATCACCTTTAAAAGTGGCATCTCAAAGCAATACAGTAGATGGAAACCACAGATTACAAAGTAAATACCCAGACAAACGCAAACGCGTTTTTAATAGAATGCTTTTATTCATTCAGCAGAGAGAGCGTAAAACCTGGGCATAACAGCTGTTCCTTTTTCTGATCACCCGCTCTCTGGATACACGTCTCACCTGTCCTGTTCTTTGTTTTCCTAATTTGCTGATTATGCCTTCTGCGATCCACTCCTGCCCTCACACCCAAAGAAGACTATTTTAAATTGATTTGCGCGGTCCATTGTGCAATTAACACTTGTATGTGCTGTCCTTAAGGTGATATCACATAAAGGTGATATGTAAAATAATGTTTTTTTATTGTTATAGAGAAACATGATCAGATTTTCCCCGTATCAGAAAAAAAGATCTAAAGTATACTAATTTGTCACTAGTATACTTTTAATACAGTCTTTGCTGTGCTCTTGAGGATCCTTGTAATATTTCGAGCTCTGGTTGAATGATAAGTGTAGCAGTTTAAATAATTTTCGTAGTTAGATATTATGAAACGCTCTGTTAAAAGCAAGGGAGTTTTTATGTCCATTACAGTAAAAGAAAATGCCTGACAAAGCAGGGCTTGGACAGATTCCAAGTGCATTTTTGCAATTTGCGTTGCATTGTGCTGCTGTAATACAGTTTAAAATAATTAAAAGTCTAAACAGTATCAGCTTTATTTATGGGTTGCAATTTAAAAAAAGTCAAAAACCGCACTCAAAATGCAATTTAGAGCTTTCTGGCAAGAGGAGACACCCAAATTAATAATGTAACATGCCACTGCATGAACAAGGTTATACTGCTATTTCCTTAGATACGCGATTAAAAAATAATTTTTATTAAATTTTTAATAAAATGTTTTTGTTCACTCATAATCTGACAATTTCAGGAAGACTAAGGAAGGACTAAGGGAATTGTCATCTGTTGTGAAAGGTCTGTGAGCTCTGTGACTTTGAGACCACTTGTTATCCCAGGTTGTTTGAATTGCCACAATTCAAATAGAGAAAAAAGAGCTGACTGACAAGATTTAAGATGTGGCTGTCAATGTTGGATTAAAAAAAACACATTGCCCGACGTTAGTTGCATTGCTTGAAAAATAATTTTATTTCGAGAGACTGGATAAGTAATTCAAGTGTTTTTTTTTTAACTTCCTGAAAAACAAATAATAATTTAACTTTATGTGCAAATGTTTTATGATATGTCGCTGTTGTGAATGTCTGTGGAGTGCCTGTCTGTCCTGGCTATGCTCTCTCGCTTGCTCGCCCTCCCCTTCTCTCTCTCTCTCAATTCAAGGTGCTTTATTAGCATGACAGATTGGTACAATCAGTGTTGGGTATTTACTTTGCTTTGAGATGCCGCTTTTAAAGGTGATATATAAAATCAAGGCTTTAACTCCGCAAGTCTGAGTTCTCGTGTCTGTCCTATCCAAACCCGAAAGTATTACAATATGTATCTTTATAGCAGGTGGTGTACAACTTTTTAGCATAGATTACACTTTTCTAAAATGTATTTAAAAAAAAAAACGATTACAATCTAATCTTTCCATGTTTGATCCCAGGATCCCAAGAAAAATAAATCTAAACGGGGAGAATGCTATGCTGAACGTTAATTAAGATACTTAGAAGACAAAGATATCAATTTATGTTGCATTTGTCTGATTGTGAATCAAAAAACACATATATTTAAACCTGCGTTTGCGATTTAAATCAAAACGCGATTTAAATCAATATAAATGTTTATATTGTAACACATAGGTGACTATTCATTGTTATTAAAATGACTTAAATTCGATCATGTTGTGATATTTAGAAATATAAATTTGTTTGGTGCGAGTGAGGTTTTATTTAATCTCTGACCCAGGGAAATGTTTTATTTTTTCAAAGAAATGTTTGTTGAAAAAAAAGTCATGACTCCAGCAGGATTCAAACACACAGCATGTGAGGTAGGAGCCAGGAGCCTAACCCACAGTGCCACCAGCAAGGTCACATGCAGAGTGCTGAAAAAGCACTACAGAAACATTATCAACAGACAATGTACAGCATGTACTATTCTTGTGTTGCGGTACATGAATATAATTATATCGTTATTAATTTCTTTAGATACGCAATTCCATATTATATTCCCTTTTAATCAAATTCTAAAAGTATGCTTGTTGACTCCAGTATCACATTAGTTAAAGACTTCGAAGCTTAAAATGTTAAGGGAGAAATGGAATACTGGTGTGTATTTTTTATTTAAAGTACAGAGACCAGCCATATACTGTATGTTTATGTTCCAAAATTAATATTGTTTATGGCCTTCACACGCGTTACAGTATGCTCCTATTCTTTTTATGCTCAGGTACTAAGATTTCCCTTCAGTGGTAAAATTCCATATGAATATTCAATGCTAAAATGGGCACAGTAAAGACATTTACTGTAAATCTTTCTACGACCGACCAACGGACTACGAGTGCCCCTGTCGGTCAACCAATCACGTACCGCGGTATTTTGCGTCATCCCGCATCACAATGCGCGACGCCGTAGCCAATTACCTCCGGTATGTGTCTGTATTTGTAAGCAAAGGAGAGTCCGTGCTGCGTGTGAAACACATCAATAGTTCAGCATTTCTGAAACGTTTAATTGAATTGACAAAGAAATCCTCTCCTTAAACTTCAAAAAAGGATTATCTGTGGAGCCAGCAGGCGTAACACTGCAGTTGCCCGTTTCTCACAGGTGTTTGAAGTTGTGGATAACATTTAGTTAAACCTAATAACTGGTTGGGCCACCCTTAGAAGCAACAACTGCAATCAAGCGTTTGCGATAACTGGCAATGAGTCTTTTACAATGCTGTGGAGGAAATTTGGCCCACTCATCTTTGCAGAATTGTTGTAATTCAGCCACTATGGAGGGTTTTCGAGCCTTAACCGCTTTTTTAAGGTCATGCCACAACATCTCAATCGGATTCAGGTCAGGACTTTGACTAGGCCACTCCAAAGTCTTCATTTTGTTTTTCTTAAGCCATTCAGAGGTGGACTTGCTGGTGTGTTTTGAACTTGAACTTGAACTTTATTGCCATATGTAACCGGTACTGGTACAATGGAATTCTTACTTACAGAAAGTCTCTCGATTGTGTAAACAAGTGTAAAAAACAAGACAAAGTGCAAACAGTGCATCAAGACAATGTACAAACAAACAATAGACAATGTGCAAGTAAACATGTAGACAGTTTGAATGTAAACAATACAGACGTGTAAACAATGACTGGAGATGTGCAATAGATAAGAAATCATAAAGAGGTAGATGGTGATGGTGTAGGTGTGGTCCGAGGGGGATGGCTAAATTTGTTCGCCAGTCTCACTGCTTGTGGATAGAAGCTATTGAAGAATCTAGTGTTAAGTGTCCGTATGCTCTTATATCTCTTGCCTGAGGGCAGTGGGGTGAAGAGCTCATGCCCGGGGTGGTGACTGTCCTCTGTGATGGCCAGAATTCTACCATGGCAGCGGTCCTCATAGAGCTGTTTAATCTCGGTGAGACCGCAGCCGATGATCTTCTGGGCCATATTGACCATTCTCTGTAGTGCCTTTCTTTCTCGCGAAGAGGTGTTACCATACCACACAGTGATCCCGTTGGTGAGGACGCTTTCGATGGTGCAGCGGTAGAAGTTCACCAACACATGTATTGGCATCCCGCATCGCTTGAGGCACCTCAAGAAATAAAGGTGCTGCTGAGCCTTCTTCATGATAGAGTCAGTGTTCACAGTCCAGGTTAGATCTTTAATGTGAATTCCCAAAAACCTAAAGCTGGTGACTGTTTCCACTTCCGTTCCATCAATACTGAGTGGGCTGTGAGTGTATGGCCTGTGTCTCCGAAAATCCACTATTAGCTCTTTCGTTTTCTTTATGTTCAAGTCCAGGTTATTGCTATGACACCACCTAAGCAGCTGTACAACTTCATCCCTGTAAGTGGACTTGTCATCATCACTGATCAGTCCTATTATAGTGGTGTCATCGGCAAACTTAATGATGCGGTTGTTGCTGTGTCTTGCTGTGCAGTCGTGAGTGAATAGGGAGTACAACCTTGGACTCAGACAGCAGCCTTGTGGGGTTCCAGTGCTCAGGGTGAGTGGTGTTGATGTTTTATTGCCTATCTGCACCACCTGTGGTCTCTCGATAAGAAAGTCCAGCAGCCAGTTGCAGACAGAGTTGCACAGACCTAATCCCCTGAGCTTTGTCACCAGTTGACTGGGTATGATGGAATTGAATGCTAAACTGTAGTCCACAAACAGCATTCTCACATACGAGTTCTTAGTGTCCAGTTGTTCCAAGGTTGTATGCAGAGCCAGGGAGACAGCATCATCCACTGATCTGTTGTTCTGGTAGGCGAACTGCAAGGGGTCCAGGGACTCTGTGATGGAGGAGTTGATGTGTGACAACACCAGCTTCTCCAGGCATTTCATCACCACAGATGTTAATGCTACTGGGCAGTAATCATTCAGGCATGTCACTTTTGTCTTTTTGGGGGTTGGAACAATAGTGTTTTTTTTAAAGCAGATGGGGACCATGGACTGTGACAGGGAGGAGTTAAAGATGTCCATAAACACTGTGGTCAGCTGGGCTGCACATGTCCTCAGGACGTGAGGTGGTATCCCATCAGGCCCTGCAGCCTTACGGATTTTCACCCTGCTCAGAGTCTTCTGCACGTCCTGCTCTGAGAGTTTCAGAACAAACTCGCCCTGCACACTTGGGGTCTTCTCAGCATTGCCCGTGTTCAGAGCATCAAAGCGGGCATAGAATTTGCCCACTTTGGATCATTGTCCTGCTGCAGAACCCAAGTGCACTTCAGCTTGAGGTCACGAACAGATGGCTGGACATTCTCCTTCAGGATTTCTTGGTAGACAGCAGAATTCATGGTTCCATTTACCACAGCAAGTCTTCCAGGTCCTGAAGCAGCAAAACAGCCCCAGACCATCACACTACCACCACCATATTTTACTGTTGGTATGATGTTCCTTTTCTGAAATGCTGTGTTACTTTTACGCCAGATGTAATGGGACACACCTTCCAAAAAGTTCAACTTTTGTCTCGTCAGTCCACAGAGTATTTTCCCAAAAGTCTTGGGGGTCATCAAGATGTTTTCTGGCTCATCAGTGGTTTTCGTCTTGGAATTCTGCCATGCAGGCCATTTTTGCCCAGTCTCTTTCTTATGGTGGAGTCATGAACACTGATCTTAACTGAGGCAAGTGAAGCCTGCAGTTCTTTGGATGTTGTTGTGGGGTTTTTTGTGACCTCTTGGATGAGTCGTCACTGTGCTCTTGGGGTAATTTTGGTCTTTAGAAATGGCTTTATAAACTTTTCCAGACTGATAAATCTCAATCACTTTTTCACACAGGGCCATGTAGGTTTGGATTTTTTTTTCCCTTAATAATAAAAACCTTCATTTAAAAACTGCATTTTGTGTTTACTTGTGTTATCTTTGTCTAATATTTCAATTTGTTTGATGATCTGAAACTTTCAGTGTGACAAACATGCAAAAAAATAAGAAATCAGGAAGGGGGCAAACACTTTTCCACACAGCTGGCTCTGTGGCGCAATGGAGAGCGCGTTGGACTTCTAGGCCTTGATAGAATGAAGTCATTCAAAGGTTGTGGGTTCGAGTCCCCCCAGAGTCATGTGTCATTTTTATTGAACCTTTCGAAATTCCTCTAGGGATTGGTGTTGATCAAGTCAAATACAGGACTTCTTAAGAGTCCACAGTTGAAAATGAACCAGCAGCCACAAGAAAGAAATAAGCACTGGACTGTGATCACATCACTCCTGTCCTGGAGTCCTTGCACTGGCTTCCTGTCAACTTCAAAATCCTCAAGCTCACCTATAAGGCTCTCCATGGCTTGGCACCTCAGTACCAGTCTGGGTTATCACCCTACTCCCCACCTCACAACCTCCGCTCTTCTAATTGTGTTTTCCTATCTGTCCCCCAGTCCATCTACACTCTATGGGTGACAGGGCCTTCTCCTGTTTTGCCCCAAAGCTCTGGATCTTTATCCCCAAGGATATCAGAGAGTCACCTTCTCTAAACTCCTTCAAATCCAGACTCAAAACCCTCTTCTTTAGAAGAGCCTTTAATGAACTATTCTTTACCCCCTCTGTTCCTACTGTATTTAATACCACCATCTATTGTCTCCTCTAACTGTGTATTCTCATCCTGCTTATCTTGTGTATTTTTTTAACTTTATTGTTGTCATTCTGTAAAGTGCTTTGAAAAGCCACCTTTAAAGGCGCTATATAATGTAAAGATTATTATTATTATTATTAATAATGAACAGTGCATTTAACACTGAGCACATGCGGTCCTTCTTTGCAAAGGATTGCAAAGGTTGGGAATTAGCTTTTCACTCATGTTGTTGAAGACCGTATCCTGGCTGTGTTGCAGGAAATGTCTGGATGCCATCACCGGATCAAGGAGAGGATCAGGGTTTTGGGAAGTCTTTTTGATGCCTGACACTGTGTGTTTCCTGGTTGTAACGGGTGTCATTCTGGACCTAAACAACAGAGAACACCATTGAAATCGCTGAACTGCCTAGCGGACACTGTGTCGCCTTCTTCTGACCTGTAATTAATGCGATTCTCTGAAAACGTGGCACGTTGTATCTGTGCTACCTTTATGGAGGGTGACCATACTCATAAGGATCATAGATTCGATCACAAGCATCTAAAAACGAGAATGAGAAAATGACATCACGCTATAAGGCTGAATGGCACGAATTCTCCTGTTCCTTCTGCAGCAAATGTGAGTTTTTTTGCTTCTTAACACTGAGATAGTTGGAGATATTTGGCAGCTGTGGGATTCCAACTCAACCCTCAAAGAGACTGGAGCTTTAATCCAGCTCTAAACTAAAAACTGGGTGACTTGTAAGGGCTGGTAGGAGAGGAAAAGAATAAATGCTTCTTTTTTGGTCTTTAGCTACTAAAAGAAAGGAAAAAAATATTTGATTATTATTTATTCACCAGTTGTTTTGATCAAATCATTGTAACGCAGTGCCATATTAAGGTATAATATGTACATGAACGTCATGTCTGAGTCGATGATGGCAGCTGAGTATCGCTGGAGGACAGTTCATCATGAGTGGGTAAGCCTGCATAATGAGGGAGAAGAGATCAGCCTCTCTGACGCAGTGTCCAGTGACACTAACCTTCTGTCCTACTGTTCTCTGGTAATGTAGAGGGTGAATGTTTATTTAGGTGAATGTAAGGTTTCATTCTTGTAAAATATTTCCGAGCACTTTTTTTGTTGCTGAAAATTAATCTTATGCATTTGAATGAATTCCGATATTGTCACCTAATTCTATACATTGTTTCATCAGACTAGAACATTTAGAGGAGCTCAATTGCATTTATGAATTGCATAGTGATAGTATTTCTTTCCGTTTAAATACTTCAGTCAAAAATGTAGAGAAGGTGCTCCTGTTTTCACCATTATAAGAACTGTGATGCACCAGTAATATTTACTCTCACAAAAGTATTGTAATTGTATTGTTCTGTTCTGTAACAATCTTGAGTGACACAAACCTTCTGTTTTACTGCACTACACTTCTCCAGAGGCCAGTTCAGCACACAAGGATCCTCAGTCAAACAAACACTGCAATCGCTTGATAAAAGCCATTCCTCATCCTTTCTCTTAGTATTGGTGCAACTTTTGTATGCAAAGAAGGCGATTTGACAATGAAAGGTGCAATCATCTTAAAGAGAGTCTTCATGAAGGCATGCACAGCTTAAGGCACATGAAGCTGAATCCGTGAGCTGATTGACACAAAACAATGTCGCATCGCATTATCCGCAAAGCTGTTTTGCTTGTCTGACCACCTCTTCGTACTTTACAGTGAGCGCACATATTTCAGTTTCTTCTTTTGTATTTTCCTTACTATTTTACTGTCCCTTTCCCCCATGTGGAGATGTATCCACTGCCAAAACTGCTGTCTGATTATTTAAATTATCTGTAAAACTGTTACATGACTTCATCTAATTGTAAATTTATAAGACAGTCTGTGAGACATTTGTGAGAGTAACTGAATCCCAGGGCTGGTGTGGAATCACACACAGACAGGTCTTCTGTGTGATCTGAGTCCCACTGCTCAGAGCTACAGACTGGTCAAATGGTCACTATTGTAGACCATCGGACCATCGGCTACAAATAATCAATATACTGATCATAGTGTCACTACTGGTGTTTATTACATAAATACTATATATAAATAATAAGATAATTCCACACTCATGTGTGTTATAAAACATTTATAAATTTTGGGAGGCTGACATACAGTAAAGAAAGTAATACCGAAGGGCTGGAAGTCCTGGAAAGGGTTCATAGAAACTTCTTGCTTCTGACCTGGAACAGAGCCCACAGCTGCCAGATCAGTGACCCCTGAGCCCAGTTCACAGAGAGGAGAACCAGGAGCTCTTCTCTGTCTCTAAGAGGCTGTGAGGAAGGAGAAAAGGGGGAGATGTGACTTGAGTCCAGGCTGTTCTGATATTATTCATGAAGCAGCACTGATTGTCTGAATATTTTCTGGTCCTGGATTGTGAAGATAGTGAGCAGTATGGAGTTGAGCTTCAGTCTGAATGTTAGTCTACACTGTGAATCCGAATGAGAAGAGAATATTGATTTTTTATTCTGCCTAAGAGATTTTTTCTTCTTTGCCAGGTGGTGTTACATCCCCTTTAGATACTCTACACAGACTGCCAGAGAGAAGAAGAGAGAGAGAGATGGACAGATAAGAGCACACGCAGTGAGAGAGACATACGTCTTGATTTACTTTGAAGCAAATGTTCATTTCCTTTCTGGAACAAGTTGTTTCTGAACTTCAAGACATTCATACAACTTCTGAAAGATAAAATACAAATCTTGCTTATCAGGACAGAAGAAATACTGCAAAAAAATGTCAGTGATTTTTTCTCATTTTAACTAAATGTGCAGAAAAACAACGGCAGTGCATCTCCATCGTCTTGATTTAGCTTAATACAAGTATTCACTCCCTTTAATGAAAATAAAAACCTGTGAAAGATGAAATAAAGTTCTTGATTATTCTTCGTCAGTGCAGAAGAAGTACTGCCAGCTGGCAGGAAAATGCCAGTATTTTATTTTCTTAAACTGCAAACGTATGAATGGTGAAAATGTGTCTCTGTGCAGCTATTAAACAAAGAGCTGGTGGTTCAAGCACACTCAGGGACATGCTTCAGATTGTTATGATGTAACATAACCATCGCTAAAAATTGATGGGATTTCTTCCCAAACCCTCTTGAACTTCGCAGCAAATGTGTGTTTTACTTGTGTGGAACTACAAGTAAAGAATTAAGTACCTAAGTCAATGTCCAAGAAAACCATCTTCACATGGGGAATTTTTCTTCAACTGGCTGTTGGGAGAATTCATTTATACACCCGTTGTATCCTTAGCAAAAATATTTTAAAATTAGAACACAGATTTGTTGGAGAACTTGACGGTCCTTGACAATTATTATTAAATAAGTATTATACAAATGTGCATTGCTATTTTAAATATGTACCTTAATTGTAATATATATAAACATAAATACTTTGATATGGATATTCATATATTCAGCACACTTCCACTGCGCCACTCTGCTGACAGCTGTCTTAGTGTGATGCAACACAACTTTTCTATCTTTGCTTTCGAAAAGTGCGCCCAAGATGAAAAGTCTAAACGGTTAACGCAGACGTCACTTTGAGCACTTGGTCTTTTATAGTACGAATCATCACACGCTGCTCTACATGGACGTGTCTTCAAGATCGTTGTGAACCAGAGCTTCTTCTTTCCTAGGCAACTGATTCTTTCGTCGTTAATTCCCAAATCTTCAATGAGAATCAGTGAAATGAAAACCAAACACACTCGCTTCCTAGTGTGAAAGAAAAATGATTGAAGCATTTGAGAAATAACGAGAGTAGTCTGAACAGCTCCAGCCTATCAACTGCTCTACAAAGAGATCGCTCCCTCTACACCCAGTTTATAACACTGAAAATGATTCAGAAAGCACAGCAAAGTTCTAAAAGCAGAGGTTGAAAAGCGTCTATAAAAAATAAAATAAAATAAAAATAATAATAAAAAAAAGCGTCTGGATACGTAAAATGTCAATTTAGTAACATCTTCAGCTTTGAAAGATTGTAATCCATATATTTTTGTTGCACTCTTTTTTACATAACAGGCTTTCGATAAATAAACTGTATTGTAATGAAGGCTGCATTAGTAAATGTGTATCTACTGTAGCATTGTTAAATAAAATCGGGACATGTGCCAGTCTCGAATTAATCACTCTTTGCAGGCACATTACGGAAACCTGCAGATGTTCGCTGGGAGAAGTGACTCCTGCAAAGAGTGTTAATCGTCGAGAAAAGCACTCCTCTCGGGAATATATTTCCAATTTCTGAAGAGCCGATTTTCGCGATTTTTTCCCCGATATTCTTTTTCCAGTGCGGTTATTGATCGCGTTCGAAAGATGATTTTCATAATGGACGTGTTGCCTGCAAAGTCACAGTGAAACTGTTAATGGCGAAAAGATTCAGAATATTTTTTTTTAGAATACCCATTTAATTTTTTAGCATTCTTACAAGCAAATTGTTTATGGAAACGCTAGTGTAAATTACAGTGTAAATAGACAGGAGCTATTACTATTTTAAACACTAGTTGTGATAGCTGTAGCTCTTATCTGCATCTGAGTTCCCGGTATGAATACTATAGGTTATAATTTATCTGCTCGGGCTAGGATACGTTCCTGTTTCTCAGTTTGATCAAATATGTACTGAAAATACATTGAAAAAAACGGTGTCGGTGACACCCCCTACACATCTCGGTGGAAGTTGCCATGTTCAAAAAATCCTAAAAAGAGAATTAAAGTTTCACACAACAAAGCATGACTGTGAAAGGTCAGGAGGCCTGCCTAGTGAGCACAACACTTGATCACAGTAAAAAAATAATTAAAAAATAAAGAAATGGTCCACAACTCAAAGCAAGGTTGTATAAGTTTAGGGAAGCTGTCTGGTGTGTAAAACACCTGGTTGCAGCACTGTGGCTGTTGTGCTTGAAGAGCTATTGACTCGTGAATACCACCCGCCCATCCCCATGTTCCGCCTGTCTAATGGTGCCATATTGAAAAAATCATAAAAAATAAAGAAAGGGGCCACAGCCACAGCAAGGTTGTATAAGGTTAGGGGAGCTGTCTGGTGTGTAAAACACCTGGTTGCAGCACTGTGGCTGTTGTGCTTGAAGAGCTATTGACTCGTGAATAGCAGCCCCCTATCCCCATGTACCGGCTGTCTAATGGTGCCATATTGAAAAAATCATAAAAAATAAAGAAAGGGGCCACAGCCACAGCAAGGTTGTACAAGGTTAGGGGGGCTATCTGGTGTGTAAAACACTTGGTTTCAACAGTGTGGCTGTTGTACTTGAAATGCTATTGAGCCACGAAGAAGACCCACCTATCCCAGTGTATCACCTGTAGTGTTATCTTCAAAAAATCATAAAAAAATTAAGAAAGGGGCACAGCCACAGCCAGGTTGTATAAGGTTAGGGGGCCTGTTTGGTGTGTAAAACACTTGGTTTCAGCAGTGTGGCTGTTGTATTTGAAATGCTATTGAGCTGTGAAGACGACCTGTCCCAGTGTATAACCTGTAGTGTTATCTTCAAAAAAGCATACAAAAATAAAGGTTCCACAACCCAAAACAAAGCTAGGAAAAGTCAGAGGACCTGCTTAGTGTGCAATACTCTTGCAGCATTGTGGGTGCTGTGGTTTAAATGCTATTGGTTTGTGAACAGAATACCCCTATCCCAGTGCATTGTGCCATATTAAATAAAAGCATGAGAAAAAGAGATTCAGAATGCAAAGCTGTGTCAGTGTTCTGTGTAAAAAATCGGTTTGAACATCATGGGAGCTGTTTTTAATAAGCTGCTGAGAAAAGAATATTTTAATCTTCCTGCTGTCAGTAGTATTGTGAATATAGTTGACCCTTACCTGAATGAAAACAGGGCATAAAGGAAGGGTTTCAGAAATCAAACAAAGCTTTATTCCCGTGCTTACAGTCTGGGTAATGGGAGACTGCGCTGTTCTGCTTCCTATGGTCATATACGGGTTTTTCGCATGAAGCCGTATTGAACAGTATTTCTCGCGTTGTGAACGTGTGCACACAGCGGTCCCCCGGGTTCCAGTTCGTGCGTAATTACGCATCGATGAAAAACCGGAGGTTTAAAAAAAGATAATTAGCTCACTGATAGTTTGATGTAAAGGCTGTGGAAATATCCACAAGTCGTGGTCTTTAAAATGCATTTGGTTTGACGGCGTTCTGTGCTTCCATTGCGAAGATATGGACAAAAGAATATTCGTGCATGGTCAAAAAAATGTCATAAAATCGAAAAAGTAAAGGCTGAGAAAGCATCCACAATGTATTTTATACACAAAACAAGCATTCTCGCAACTCTAAGAGGTTTCGTGAAAGCGCTACAGGCGTGCCAAAATCGTTTTCGAACTTCGAGCTAACTTTACCCCGGTACGCGCTAACTGATTGCGCCACAGAGAATGACTGGTAAGGTCATTTCTCGAATCACAAGTTTTCGGTTAAAAAAAAATCTCTTCCCGTTTATTTTGCCAGCCGGTAATATTTCTTCTGCACTGATAACCAAGAACTGAATTTCATGTTTTGCAAGCTGTGTGAAGTTCATCAAAAACAAGTTTTTGAAAGGAAATGAACACATGCATTTAACAAAATCAAGCCCTTTGTGAGTGCCCCAAATGGTACGTTCTGTACTACAACATAGGAAGAAATACATGGCTGGGATTTGAACCACAGTTCTGTTGTTCAATAAAGAGGCACTTTAACCAACTAGGCTACGGTGACAGGACCACCATCACCTTTTACAGCCACTTGGACACACCGCTCTGAGACATCTGTGTTCAGAAAGCGCTGAACCTGCGCTCAGAGCAAATTGCCTCTTTTACATACAGTAGCAGCCCCGACACTGAGAAACGAAGAGAACTGGCTTTTATCTGGCATTTTTCATGTCCAATGCATTTGACATCTAACAAGGGCGACAAAGTTCTTTTGCAACACTATTTCTTCTTCTTTTTTATTTCTGTACGCTTTGATAAAAAACGAGAAATCGTGCAACGGAAAAATGTTTTTTTTTCATAGACAAAACGTGCACCAGGAAATGTTGTGTTGAGAAGAAATGATTTAACATGATACGTGACCTAATTTATCCGAGCAATTGCTCGACCAGCAAGATCTGGAGAGGTTGGAGAGTCTGGTGGATGTGATAATTATACGGTGTTGTGGAAGAAAACAGTCTTTCTTTGAATTCTCAGTCAGAATTTCAGTGCGAAACATAAACCCCTTGTCTGATTTAAAGAGATTATATTTTAAAACTCATAAAAAATAAGAAAACACATGTTTCTCACTTTGAAATTTTAGACGGAGCGGTGTATTACTAGTAGCGGCGCTGAGCACACTATGGGGGAATTCAGGTCATGTGAAATGCCAGCGGTTTAATAAGCAATGCGTCTGATTTCGGATCATAAGATTGTAGGTTCGACTTCTACCTGGCTCGTGTAAATTTTATTCAAGCTCCTCAGTAATAGCTGTATATTATGTAATGAACCGCACCTGAAAGCAAACATTGGGTCTGTTTCCTTTGTTTTCCAGCATGAAATAGCAAATCGTTACAAAAAGCACCTGCTAATGTCCAATAGCGGGTTTTGTTTTCAAATTACAGTTTCAGGCTTCAGACACTTTTTAATAAAACAAAAGTGTCCGGAAACTCATTAACTTTCAGGTTTGCTTGAACCTGTATTAAAAAAAGTTATCTGAAACTTCCGGGATTCCATTAGCTGATGTAGCTGTCTCTAAAGTTGGACGTGATGTTAAGCAGATGTGAACTGTGCCTTTTCTCTTAAAAAAAAAAAACAAAGTTCTTTTTTCCCCTCCACTCCAATGCTGGAGACTGTAAGCCTGTGTGAGCTCCACACTGCGTGTCCTGTACTGCTCTATTTTGTTTTGATTATCTATGTGGTGTACAGATAGAACTCAACTGCATGGGGTGAATTCCGTGTTCAGGACCAGCAGAACCTGAAAAAGTAACAGCTGACCTCGACATGATTTGAACACGCAGCCTTCTGATCTGGAGTCAGGCGCGCTACCGTTGCGCCACGAAGTCACGGTTGTCAGTGCTGTTGAATTTCCCAAAGGAGACAAATCAGCTTCACAAAAAAAAAAATCACCTGTGAAGAGCGCAGCTCTCCGAAGAGAGTCTCTTCTTCACAGACCACATTTTATTCTTCCTGCGCAGCTCTTGTGCAGGTGTTGTTCTCAATTACAGATCCAGGAACACTGATTTTTTTTCTATTTTTTTAAATTAAGTACCCCATGGTGCACCGGTAGCACGTCTGACTCTAAATCCCCAAGTTCATTTTCAAAGTATATCGGAGTCAACTGATACTGATCAGGTTCTGCTGCTACTGAACCCGCAGTCTTCACCTTAAGGTTCAATTCCTCAAGCCTTTTGACCTTATATGTCCATCCCTTCTCGTCAAAACTCGTATTTTCACAGAGTACCCTTCAGAAATCGCAGTATAGAATGAAAAAACTCCAGTAGATCTCGGCCGCTGTTGGTGATTTTCTCTGGAAATTTTACGGAGTGTATCACTTTCACTGAGACCGAGAAGTGTTAAGCTGTACATGAGTCTTTGTGGTTCGGTTGTTAACCAAAAGGGTGGTGGTTTGAGCCCTCCCAGGGACACTATGAGCCTTTTAATGTACACACCCGTCTCACTTTATCTCCACGGTCGGTCTTGTACCGCAATCAAATACAGAGCCCGTAGGAGGGAGTAAGCTCGCATATATAGCTCACCGTGTATATAATGAAGAAGCAGAGGTTAGTTTCTCATCTGCGCGTTACAGAGCCTTACGCAACTCGTACTGTACCAACAGCTAGGGTTTGATCCCTGCACGGGCTATTAGTTGAAAAGCCATTGTAAATGACGTGTAAGAGATTTATAGATACTGTAGATCAGTAGTTCTCAAACTGTGGTACGCGTACCGGCAGTGGTACGTGGAGTGCCACCAGGTGGTACGCCAAATGACCCTGGAACTGTGTAGTGTGCACTGAAAAATCGGGACGGGTTTTCATATTTTGTATTTTAATACTTGTCGAATACGCAGCCTACATACTACGATACAGTGCGTGCTAATACTTCAGTGGACACAAGAGATACTCTGTAATTCTATACCACTCTATAGGAATGCGTGCTATGGATGCAAGTGACCAATTGTATTTAAAAAAAGCTATTGTATCTCCAGCAAATAGGGAGAAAGGAGAATTAGCGTGATTTTGGAACAATGCCAACATTGTAAACACAGGAATGTATAGAAATACGTGCTACGAACGCAGGCAATCTTGTGAGCACACGAAAGCGTGATAGAAAAATATTTAAGAACTGTTCGAATTTGAGAAAAATACACCGAGCGTCTCTGTGTTTCGCTCCCATGCGCATGAAATAAAAACTTTAAATAAATACGGAAATAAAAACGGAAACGCGGAAAAAGCTTGCGGATTGCTAAAGCAGGTAAGCTACACTATTTTTGAAGAACCTTATTTACAGTTGGCAAAAGAGCTGACACGTATTATGTGTGGAAAAAAAGCTGCTAAACAGCTCGACCTGCTGCCCCCCTTCCCCTGAAAGACACAGTCATTCATAGAATTATTGAAATGAAGGATTATATCAAAAGTACACTGATAGAGCGCGTTAAGATGAGCAGATGTTTTTCACTGCAATTAGATGAGTCTGTAGTCGATTTGGCCAATTTGCTCGTTTACGTTAGATACGAGTTTGAGGGTATGTCTCATGAAGACTTTCTGTTCTGTAAACCGCTACCAACAGGAACTACAGGAGAGCACATATTTCAGCTTCTGAATGAATTTATCGAAGAGAATGACCTCGACTTGATAAAATGCATCTGAGTTTGTACCATTGTTCTCCAAGAAGGAAAGCTGTTTAACACTGACATCACTCCTTTTTATTTAACCCAGATTGTGAAGACAACTCCACCCTATCAAAGGAAAATGTTGCACAAAAGTTGGAAAGCACACTCTGAATCCATCTGTACTGTATATTTGATTTCCGCGATCCGTTCAAGGCTGCTTGGTGCTTCGCAAGCAAGTCATGTTCAGGGAAGAAACTCAGCTTAGAGAACTACTGGTGCATTTTCACTCATTGAATTTGATCTTTGTACTCTCTTTACATTCTCAGCTATAATATTTCAAAATTACAGTTCGGATTTGTTGGAAAACTTCACAGGCATTATTAAGTTAGGACTGTACAATTGTATTTTAATATCTTGGTATATTTACCTTCATTTTAATATGGATGTAACCATAAATGTTGTACTTTTGTCGTACATTTTAACTGAGGACGCACGACAACTATTATACCTTGTGATACATGCAAGACATCTGTAAACGAAGATGTAATTAGTCAAATTGGCAATTAACAGAAAACCACAATTGTATAATATTATTTCTCTATGTCGATGATCAGTTGAAGGATTTGAAGAAACTATATATTATTCCTCGATATCGATGATCAGTTGAAGGATTTGAAGAAACAGCAGTGATAGCAGGTGATTTTGGTTTTGAACCCATCTTTACACCTCAATAATCCATTTGTCCTCGAAAAAAGAAAAGACAGGCATGTTTTGAGTCTCATAATGATCATCTTCTCGATCCAAAGAAACGTATAAATTCGATTCCTTCCGTAGTATTTTGGATTTTCTTACGAAGATCTCACGAAGTATTGCCAGGATCTATATTTAGCGTTCGGTAGCGATAACACTGCTGATATTGATTGAGTAGAAATCTATGATGTATTGACAACTTTATCTGAAGCGAGAAGTCCTAGAACGCTGCCTATGAAGTGTTAGGATTCATACAAAGATATACTTTTTGTTTTCAACCCAAAATGCTGCTATTGCATTACACATTATGTGAACATTACCAGTTTTGGTAGCTTCTCTGCATGATTTTTCAAAACTGAAACTAATTACAAAATTACTTAAGATCAACCATTACAAACAATAATAAATCAGGGCTAATATTAATATCAACTGATGTTACTACAGAAAAAAAGATTTAACTGAAATATGAATAAGACTATGCAAGCCTAAAAAGTAGAACAATTCAATTTATATACAGTGCCTTCCGAAAGTATTCGGCCCCCTTGAACTTTTCAACCTTTTGCCACATTTCAGGCTTCAAACATAAAGATATAAATTTTTTATTTTATGTGAAGAATCACCAACAAGTGGGACACAATTGTGAAGTGGAACGAAATCTATTGGATTTTTGAAACTTTTTTAACTAATAAAAAAATGAAAAGTGGGGCGTGCAAAATTATTCGGCCCCTTTACTTTCAGTGCAGCAAACTCACTCCAGAAGTTCAGCGAGGATCTCTGAATGATCCAATGTTGTCCTAAATGACTGATGGTGATAAATAGAATCCACCTGCGTGTAATCAAGTCTCTGTATAAATGCACCTGCTCTGTGATAGTCTCAAGGTTCTGTTGAAAGCGCAGAGAGCATCATGAAGACCAAGGAACACACCAG
Source organism: Lepisosteus oculatus (assembly GCF_040954835.1). NCBI lineage: Eukaryota > Metazoa > Chordata > Actinopteri > Semionotiformes > Lepisosteidae > Lepisosteus > Lepisosteus oculatus. The sequence continues at coordinate 52,061,878 of NC_090709.1, read as the reverse complement.
GCAGGTCCGTAATACTGTTGTGGAGAAGTTTAAAGCCGGATTTGGATACAAAAAGATTTCCCAAGCTTCAAACATCCCAAGGAGCACTGTGCAAGCGATCATCTTGAAATGGAAGGAGTATCAGACCACTGCAAATCTACCAAGACCTGGCCGTCCCTCTAAACTTTCAGCTCAGACAAGGAGAAGACTGATCAGAGATGCAGCCAAGAGGCCCATGATCACTCTGGATGAACTGCAGAGAACTACAGCTGAGGTGGGAGTATCTGTCCATAGGACAACAATCAGTCTTACACTGCACAAATCTGGCCTTTATGGAAGAGTGGCAAGAAGAAAGCCATTTCTCAAAGATATCCATAAAAAGTCTCGTCTAAAGTTTGCCACAAGCCACCTGGGAGACACCCCAAACATGTGGAAAAAGGTGCTCTGGTCAGATGAAACCAAAATCGAACTTTTTGGCCACAATGCAAAACGATATGTTTGGCGTAAAAGCAACACAGCTCATCACCCTCAACACACCATCCCCACTGTCAAACATGGTGGTGGCAGCATCATGGTTTGGGCCTGCTTTTCTTCAGCAGGGACAGGGAAGATGGTTAAAATTGAGGGGAAGATGGATGCAGCCAAATACAGGACCATTCTGGATGAAAACCTGTTGGAGTCTGCAAAAGACCTGAAACTGGGACGGAGATTTATCTTCCAACAAGACAATGATCCCAAACATACAGCAAAATCTACAAAGGAATGGTTCACAAATAAACGTATCCAGGTGTTTGAATGGCCAAGTCAAAGTCCAGACCTGAATCCAATCGAGAATCTGTGGAAAGAGCTGAAAACTGCTGTTCACAAACGCTCTCCATCCAACCTCACTGAGCTCGAGCTGTTTTGCAAGGAAGAATGGGCAAGAATTTCAGTCTCTCGATGTGCAAAACTGATAGAGACATACCCCAAGAGACTTGGGGCGGAGCGGTGGCTCTGTGGCTAAGGATCTGCACCTGTGACCGGAAGGTTGCCGGTTCCACCCTTCATGAATAATTGAAATGAATAATTTATTTTTATATCCAGTCACATGGGCGACGGTGGTTGATTCTTCAACGGGGGAGTGCGTTTTTCTACCTCCTTACTCGACTGTCTTTCAATTATGTTTTCTTTGAAACCTTTTTGCATCTTTTAAGTGCTTGCGATTAAATTACACATAGAAAAACAGCAGTACAGTTGATGTTCATGGACCGATGCACACAACTCCAGTGATAAAGCCCTTTTGTAAATATTGTAGAAGAACGTTAAAGGGCGAAACAACGCTCCAACCACGTGAATGGTAACAAGAAGGATCGTGTTCTTATTTAATATGTGCTTTTGAATTGCCTTGTCAATACACACAGGCTTTAGAGATGGACAAATAATTTACAGTGGTGTTTGTAAACAAAGATGGAACATGTTATTTCTATACCAGGAAGAAAGGAGCAGACTCTTAAACTTTAAGAGACAGAAACAACACCTCATCACAGCTAACACTAATTAAAACGACATCACAACAGAAGAGTGAAGCCTTGAGTGAATCAAATTAGTTTTTGTTGGTCATCTGTGTCTTCATAACTTTGTAGGTGAGAGAGAGGATTGCGAAAATGTGCAGGTGCTTCTCAGAAGTGCGTTGGTGGTATAGGTTCCTTCAAATAACTGAGCCAGTGCATCCCCAAATCTTTTCAAGATGATCTGTGATCTGGTAACACTCCTGAAACTAACATTCGAGGTAGGAAGTGTGCTCTTAAACAACAAAACACTCAAAAAGGAAGAAGCAGATCTCTGTACACAAGACGGTAGTGCGATATTAGAATTTCAGAGTTCTTGACAGATTCAGGCTCCTTCTCAGAGGTCCTTGCTCGCCAAATAACTTTGCATCTGAGGAAGAGCACCACGGAAAAAACCCAACTCAACAAGATAGCGCGTTGGTTGCTCTTGCTCTTAATGCAAGGAGCTGTTTTTTTTTCCTCGCAATAATAATTATTAACCAGAAACAGCAGCACAGGTAGGTCGCATTTGTGATTATGTCACTTCTCTGCTTCAGCAAGGTCAATAAAAGACTCTGAAAGTAGTAAAGCAAAACTGAACTCAAAATCATATTAGGAATTCTGAGCGATATCTCCATACAGGTAATCCAATAAGAACGTTGAAATATTTGAATATCATCTCTCTGTAGATTGCGCTGCTTTTTACCCAAAGTAAAACTATTGGATTGAAGGAATGCTAACCGCTGGGTTAAAATGTATAGTTGTTATTTGGAGAAATCTGTAAACTCGTGATCGACAGTGCTGATTATTTTCCGGAGACGGAGCACTGATGACCTATCCGAGCTAATTGATAAAGCTCACCCAGTGGATACTCTAGCAGAACGTCAAAGAACATTCACCTTTGTATCCAAAGAAACCACAGGAACAACATCAGGAAGCACAATCAATTCCCCTTTTAAATCTTTCCTGTAAGGTATGCTATGTGAATTCATGAAGTTAATCCTCTGATCTCTTTTGATCACGAACAAAGTACTTCTGATGGAGCGCTATGTTCAAAGATTTAATAAGCTTTACCCCTGCCAACGATTCGGCATGAAGAATTAAAAGTTTCACAGACAAAAGCAGCTCACCACCACAGCCAATATTAAATGTACTTGCCGGTACACTATCATGTGCACTGCCTCAAAAGTGATCTCGGCAGATGTTGTTCCCTATATAAAGCTGAACGTGCCAAAGAGAATTTCTGTTGAGAAAACAAAATATTTTTTCTGCCTTGATGTTAAGCCTGTCTTTTAGAAAGTCTATCTCTAAACACCTCCCGCAGTCTAACAAAAAGCGCTTTTACTGATCATATTGCAGGTCTTAAAAAATTAACATTTGGCAGGGGTGGGATTCGAACCCACGCCCCCAGAGAGACTGGAGCCTAAATCCAGCGCCTTAGACCGCTCGGCCACGCTACCTTCCACCAGTTCCATCTTCCTCACATTGCTGGCTTGGAAAATGCCGGGGGCTTCAGCTCTTGTCGTCGGATCTAATGATATCATGACATGTGGAAGTGACTGCACCTTCATCTTTCGAGATGCTTTCAATAGCACAAACGCTACTTTCACCGGCACAAACATAGCAATAACGAAGGAGGTGGGTTTCATCCTTTGTGCTGTTCGTAGGGGCGCAACTCTACGTCGATCTACTGACTTGAAGAGCAAAAATCAAAATCCTCTGCTATTACTGTTGCTTTTTTCATAGTTTCTTCAAATCCTTCATTTGAACGTAGATTTTGAAGGATATTGATGATAATACCACATAAATTGTGGTTTTCTTGTGATCGCCAATTTTATTCAAATACCAGCCTTTTTTACAGTTCCTTGCGTGTTTCACAAGGTATAATAGCCCCCCTCGCATCCTCAGCTAACATATTTTAAAATTACAATAGCTTATACAGCATGCATGTTTACATTTATATTAAAATTAAAGTAAATATACAAGAATACATACAGTGCTAACCCAATAATTCTTGTCAGGTTCTCCAACAAATCTGCGTTGTTATTTTAACATGTTTCAGCTGAGGGTGCAACAGGAGTATAAATGAATTTTCCCGCCAGCCATTCAAAAACCAAATTCCATGAGTGAACATTATTTTCGCAGACGTTGCCAGCATTGGACTTTGCCGGTGGTATTGAATTATGTCCACAACTGTTGTAGTAGTTCCTTCTTGAAATTCGACACGTGCAAAGCACTCGTAATATCATAGGTGTTAACGTTCGCTGAGACTTTTCGAGTCATGGTGTGTATCCCTGCCTATCATTGGGAGACGGGTAGCTTTTTTATACTCAGATTCCAATCTTCAATGCTTTGTGGGAGAGATTACATAACTTTCATTTTCTCACATTTTCTGACGACTGTTCCAAAGAGGCACCCTGTCAATTCCGAATACTTTTCAAAAATCTGCCTGCATGTTTGATTATTGTCATTTAATTTCGAAAAAGTTCAATATTGATCATAACTAAAGAAAATAATGATCATGAACAAAAAAGGGATAAAGATGCGAGTCGATCTTGAATCACAGCTGGGTGACACGGGCTTCTGTTCTGATATGGTTGTACGAGAAACAGGAGGAATCGCCAATCTCCTATAGAACATGAGTTGAATCAGGAGTGAGACATTTCGTATACCCGTGCATATGTCAACGCCTGACCTACATCGTAAAACTAACATTAAGTTGTCAGAGACATTCATTTATATACAAACAAGAGACAGACCAAGTAATAATTCTACATTAGTTCAGGTGGGTAAACCTGAACTAACTAACTAATAAACCTATTAATAATTCTACATTAACGTGTCCTACACTGATCAGACTAATTGACATGGTCTGATTCAGAGCCTGTGCAGTTCGTGCTAATTACAACAAGGACAGTTCTGAACCCTCATCACCGAACTGAGCACAAGTTCAGCTGTTCTCCAGTTTTGTTACGCATGGTTTTTCATTGCAATTGAGTTCAGAGCTGGAGCTGATCTCCAGACAGTACAGTGTTTTGGGTAAGTTGTCAAAATTCACATGAGGCTGCAGACAACTTACCCAAAGTGTTTTCTATAGCTTTCAGGTGGAGTTCATTTATATAAAAGAATGTAAGTGGTATAAACGCAACAAGCCAGACGGCAGGCCAACCTATAATTTTCCGACGCGAGGCCTGACGCGTTATTCATTACGCCACTGACCCTGCTATTGCAGTACTAAGAAAAACACATTTTCTACATTTATGTCTGTTTAAAAATCACTCTAAAAAAGACAAAGGGTTTGGGTGTCGCGCTAAAAATCCGCTTCATTTCGAATGCAAATAAAACCCGTTTTGTTCCAAGAAATCACATATTTGTCACATCTTTCATACTATACTTCTCTCTTGTATCAGTAAAGCATTTTGATTTAAACTGAACAATATATGAAAGGTTTCATCTATACATTTACACATAATAAGTATACGAATAAATACTCGGAAGAAGCCGCAGCTCAGGTATAAGAGAGATTTAAAATCGGATCGGAGGATTTAGAGCCCAGACTGCAAACCAACAGCTGACACAGGTCTTTTATAGAACCGTTTTGATTTCCTCTGCTTTGTCCCCATGACGTCATTGTCCTGCTCGCAGCCGAGCCCGACACACATCTGGTTTCTGTCGCTGGGCGCACACCCTGCGGTCCATGCGGGTCCTGATACCCCAGTACAATGACGGGGACACTAAACTGTAAACAGGTGCCGTCCTTCGGCTGAGACATTAAACCGAGGTCCTGAGTCTCTGTGATCATTCAGGAGAATGGTGGTGGTGGAGGGGAGTCCCCATTACCTGTAAAGCGCATTGAGTGGAGTATCCAGAACAGCGCTATATAAGTGTACGCAATAATGATGATGATGATGATTATTATTATTGTAATGTAAAATGCAATAAAAAATAAAAAAAAATATCAAACTTTGATTCAAAATAGTGTAACGCTTACGGCCGACAAGCAGTGTGTGTAAGAGCCGGCGTACCAGAGTGGGTGACGTCACCGCCCTTCCCTGTGATAGCAGGACCACAGCTACTGGGCTGTAGAGAGATCGCTCTTTAGCTCACGGGGCTATGTCGCTGCAGAGAGACGCGGAAGTCCCGGGTTCGAGCCACCTTTACTTTGGGCCGACCAGATGCGGCAAGGGCGCCCGCCTGAGCCCCCGTTGCGTTACAATAGATTAATGTAAAAACTGATAAAGCTAATGCTTTTTTCAGGGCTATATCTACGTTTTTTTAAAAAAGCGAAGTCTGTCGCGATTGTGAAAGTTAGAGAATGTGTTCCAGCGGGTGCCTTCATATCGCGAGCGTCAGTCTCGCCAGTAGCTGCGAGAAATTTAAAAGCGCACAAGTGATCTGTCTTTCGTCAAAGTAATTGCCGGAGCAGTAAGACTCAGAGCACCATCCAGCAGCTGTAGACGATGTTCGGGGAAGAGCTAATTCTGTTTTTAGCACAGGGAGTGAGAATGAGCTCAGTCCGGCTCCCAGCAGAATCCATCCTGGTTTGGTTACAGTGCGTCTGAGGCTCTTTGGATCGCAACGTAAAAAAAAACAATTGCTCACATCGTGTGACTTCCTCGACAGGAAGGAAAGATATCACTTAAAAAAGTCAGAACTGAAGATTTGGATCCTGGGCCTCAATTTGATCAAATTATTAAAATAATAACTATCAAAATATCAGATTGTGTTTCTGCAACAATTCGTGCACAGTACGCCATTTTAATCTAAAACAGTCACAACGAGGGCTTTACACGCAGTCTGGGGTATTTTCCCCTTTTATATTTTTGCCACTTTATATCGAACCTGTTATACTCCCAGAAGTGTACAGTAGCTTGTACTTAATAAAAATGTACAATTCACCACTGGTATAAACAGATGTGTGCCGTGTTTGCCTTTGTAAGCATTTGTTTAAAAAATAAGTTCACAATACGATAAAAACACAGAAAGCACAAACTTTATAATACAACGATACAAAATCAATACCAAATCATTATGCCAATTAAGTACCTATCCTTTGAAAACAGAGAACACCTTTATATCTACAAAAAACTTGACATTGTATGCATTTTTGAATTACAAAGCAGACAGAGTAGTCCCTTAATTCAAAGATCAGATCTTGGCCAAAACAAGACAATCAGACGTGGGCTGAATTCGGAACAGGAACCTCTGCTTCGTCATTTATTGAGCTTTTGATCAATGTCTGAATGAAACAGATTCGCTTTTTTTAATTCTTTGATTAAAGTACACAAAGAACACCTTCCTTCGAAACGGAACCGAACCAGCGATCTAAGGACTCCCTGCTGATTCCACTACACTCCTCCACTCGAGCGACTGAGCTATTGAAGGGATGGCGGTAGGCTCGTTGGCACATACTGCCCAATGTAGTGAAATGTTCCGGGTGATTTAAATCCCAGTTCGACATCAAGTTTCCAACTCGTTTCCTTAGTCTTGTTTACCTTGAATTTAAGCCACGAACCAGGATTCTACTGTATAAACTTCCGGGGATATTACAAAATGTTTGATGGGGCATCAATCATTTCAGGCGGAAATTGATTCCTTTTTTTTCTCGAGGGATCATATTAAACATTTCATTAGTCTTGAGAGGAGGATCACCATGAGACACAAAACAAACAGTTTCTTTCTGTCTTTATTAGAAAGTAGCGTTTGTGCTACATTAATAATATTTTTGTGGAAATAAAGAAGTTGTAAATTTTAAAATTTATATTTGAATCGAAATGTGGTTTTGAGTTAAATATTAGCGTGTTCATGTAATTAGTTTGTGTTTGTCATTACTATATATATTGCCATGTTACTAGAATTTGTAACTGAAGTTTACTAGTTGTGTTTTTTTATGATGGTTAGACATTTGTTGATTACAATATTGTATATAATGTATAATTTGAACTACATATTTTTCAGGTGTGAATAATTGTATATTTTAAGAATAAATTTCTAAAACAAATCATTGGCTTTATTTACTAGTTTCTACACCTCTAAAAATCTTTCTTTGTTGTATAATAGACCTTTAACTATATATGTATAATAGTCTTCTAAATTTATCCGTATAATAGAACTCCAACCATTTGTGTATAATAAACATATAATCATAGATGTCTAATTGACGTATAACGATATACGTATATTAGAATTTCATTCTAGACCAGTTACGGAGCACATTTACACGTCTAAAGTATGCGTTTAATAGTCGTATATTCTACATCTTTTGCCCACTGGGATGTGCCGATTTTAACTTGGCAAACCAAGATACACATTTTCTAATGAAGCCTTAATTAAAAGACAGTTTGTTTCTCGAAAGCGTGTTATGTAAAAAAAGAGAAAATATATGGATGGTAATCTTTCAAAGCTGAAGATTTTACTTTTGAAAAATTGACATTTTATGTATGCAGATGCATTCGCTGGTTTTAGAACATTGCTGTACTTCCTGAATCATTTTCAGTATGATAAAGTGGGTGTAGATTTTTCTTTCAGGTTAGGACGCGAGTGTGTACATGTGTTTGATTTTCGTTTCACTGATTCTCATTGAAGATTTGGGAATTAACGACGAAAGAATCAGTTGCCTCGGAAAGCAGAAGGTTTGGTTCTCAACGATATTGAAGACACGCCCATGTAGAGCAGCGGGTGATGATTTGTGCTATAAAAGACCAAGTGCTCAAAGTGACGTCTGCGTTTACCGTTTAGACTTTTCATCTCGGGCGCACTTTTAGAAAGCAAAGATAGAGCAGTTGTGTTGAACCACTGTAACAGCTGTCAGCAGAGTGGCGCAACGGGAGTGTGCTGGGCCCATAACCCAGAGGTTGATGGCTCAAAACCATCCTCTGCTATATGCACGATTGATAAGCACACCATCAATTTAATGAAGTGCATCAAAACTGTTTTTCTCTCTCGTGTGTATGAAAGCTTCACACTTACAGTACTCTTTAATCTTTACCAATAGCAGATGCCCAAATGTATCTTTGGTTGTTCTGCGATCCTTCATAGTTTCCTCAATTCCTTCAAATGAACATCCATATCAAAGCAATTATGTATATATATATATTACAATTAAGGTACAGTACATATTAAAAATATCAACGCACATTTGTATAATGCTCATTTAATAATGATTGTCAAGGATTGTCAAGTTCTCCAACAAATCTGTGTTCTAATTTTAAAATATTTTTGCTAAGGATACAATGGGTGTATAAATGAATTCTCCCAACAGCCAGTTAAAGAAAAATTCCACATGTGAAGATGGTTTTCTTGGACATTGACTTAGGTACTTATTTGTTTACTTCTTGTAGTTGCACACGAGTAAAACACAAAGATTTCCTGCAACATTCAAGAGGGTTTGCGAAGAAATCCCTTCAATTTTTAGCGGAGATTATGTTTACATCATCACAATCTGAAGCGCGTCCCTGAGTGCGTTTGACCCACCAGCCCTTTGTTTAACAGCTGCACAGGGACACATTCCCATTGCTTTTCACAATTCACTGGCATTTTTTTGCAGCATTTCTTCTGTCCTGAGAAGCAAGATTTGTATTTTATCTTTCAGAAGTTGTATGAATTTCTTGAAGTTCAGAAACAACTTGTTCCAGAAAAAAAATGAACACTTGCTTCAAAGTAAATCAAGACGTATGTGTCTCTTGCTGTGTGTGCTCTTATCTGTCCATCTCTCTCTCCTCTTCTCTCTGGCAGTCTGTGCAGAGTATCTGAAGGGGATTTAACACCACTTGGAAAAGAAGAAAAATTCTCAGGAAAATTCTCAGGCAGAATAAAAAATCATTATTCTCTTCTCAGTCAGATTCACAGCTCTCACAGACCGTCTTATAAATTTACAATTAGATGAAGTCATGTAACAGTTTTACAGATAATTTAAATAATCAGACAGCAGTTTTGGCAGTGGATACATCTCCACATGGAAAGAAACTGAAATATATGTGCTCACTGCAAAGTAGGAAGAGGTGGTCAGACAGGCAAAACAACTTTGCAGATAATGTGAAGTGACATTGTTTTGTGTCAATCAGCTCATGGATTTCGCTTCATGTGCCTTAAGCTGTGCAATTTGTATGGTTGTTGAATGAGATTGGTTTCTTCACAAGCCCAGTCAATTGCCAGTGGAGAGCTTGCCGACACACACCTTCATGAAGACTCTCTTTAAGATTTAATTGTCAAGTCGCCTCCTTTGCATACAATAGTAGCACCGACACTAAGAGAAAGGATGAGAAATGGCGTTTATCAAGCGATTGCAGTGTTTGTTTGACTGAGGATCCTTGTGTGCTGAACTGGCCTCTGGAGAAGTGTAGTGCAGTAAAACAGAAGGTTTGTGTCTCTCAAGATTGTAACAGAACAATACAATTACAATACTTTTAGGAGAGTAAATATTACTGGTGCATCACAGTTCTTATAATGGTGAAAACAGGAGCACCTTCTCTACATTTTTGACTGAAGTATTTAAACGGAAAGAAATACTATCACTATGCAGTTCATAAATGCAATTGAGCTCCTCTAAATGTTCTAATCTGATGAAACAATGTATAGAATAAGGTGAAAATATCGGAATTCATTCAAATGCACAAGATTAATTTTCAGCAACAAAAAAAGTGCTCGGAAATATTTTACAAGAATGAAACCTTACATTCACCTAAATAAACATTCACCCTCTACATTAGCAGAGAACAGTAGGACAGAAGGTTAGTGTCACTGGACACTACGTCAGAAAGGCCGATCTCTTCTCCCTCATTATGCAGGCTTGCCCACTCATGATGAACTGTCCTCCAGCGATATTCAGCTGCCATCATCGACTCAGACATGACGTTCATGTACATATTATAACTTAATATGACACTGCGTTACAATAATTTGATAAAAAAAACTGGTGAAAAAATAATAATCAAATATTTCTTTCCTTCTTTTAGTAGATAAAGACTTTGTCCAAAAAAGAAGCATTTATTCCTTTCCTCTCCTACCAGCCCTTACAAGTCACCCAGTTTTTAATTTAGAGGTGGATTAAAGCTCTAGTCTCTTTGGGGGTGTGAGTTGGAATCCCACTGCTGCCAAATATCTCCAACTATCTCAGTGTTAAGAAGCAAAAAACACACATTTGCTGCAGAAGGAACAGGATAATTTGTGCCATTCAGCCTTATAGCGTGATGTCATTTTCTCATGCTCATTTTTAGATGCTTGTGATCGAATCTATGATTCTTATGAGTGTGCTCACCCTCCATAAAGGTAGAACAGATACAGATGCAGCCATTCAAAATGAGAATCTACCGCGAGTTACCGTAAATTCTCCTATAATACCGCAATAAAATAATAGTATCCAGAATTTCCGCAAGGTGGAGCTAATAAAGCTCAACCTCTCATGTTTGAGCTGTCGCCATCAAAGTCTTTAACGAAGATATTACTAATAGTATTAATAATGAATGACCTTGGACAAGCTGTAAACTCAAAGTATTGCCCTGGACCACATTCTTTTTTTCATTGGCCGTCTTTGTAAAAGTAACACCACAGCATTTCGCAATCACGCATTGGTTTCCAATCGTGCAAAGTACAGTAATTTTTGAGAATCGATTCACCATGCCTTTCACATGCTCATAAAAGAGATTGATTTAGGAACATAAACATATTAACGTATGCAAACTGTACTGTATACAGTATGTATATGTATATTTAATGTCTTAACTGTGCCCATTTAAGTATTGAATATGTATATGGAATTTTACCACTGAAGGGAAATCTTAGTACCTGAGCATAAAAAGAATAGGAGCATACTGTAACGTGTGTGAAGGCCATAAACGATATTAATTTTGGAACTTAAACATACAGTATATGGCTGGTCTCGGTACTTTAAAGAAAACATACACACCAGTATTCCATTTCTCCCTAAACATTTTAAGCATCGAAGTCTTTAACTAACGTCATACCGGAGTCAACAAGCATACTTTTAGAATTTGATTAAAAGGGAATATAATATGGAATCGAGTATCTAAAGAAATTAATAACGATATAATTATATTCATGTACCGCAACACAAGAATAGTACATGCTGTACATTGTTGATAATGTTTCTGTAGTGCTTTTTCAGCACTCTCCATGTGACCTTGCTGGTGGTGCAGTGGGTTAGGTTCTTGAGTCCTACTGTATATCACATTGTCTGTGATCAAATCCTGCTGGAGCCATGACTTTTTTTTTAACAAACATTTGTTTGAAAAAATGAAACGTTTTCCTGAGTCAGAGATTAAATAAAACCTCACTCGCACCAAACAAATTTATATTTCTAAATATCACAAAATGATCGAATTTAAGTCATTTTAATAACAATGAATAGTCACCTAGGTGTTACAATATAAACATTTAGATTGATTTAAATTTGATATAAATTTGATATAAATCGCAAACGCGGGTTTAAATATGTGTTTTTTGATTCACAATCAGACAAATGCAACATAAATTGATATTTTTGTCTTCTAAGTATCTTAATACATTTTCAGCATAGCTTTCTCCCCGTTTAGATTTATTTTTCTTGGGATCTTGGGATCAAATGTGGAAAGATTAGATTGTAATCGTTTTTATTTTTTAAATACATTTTAGAAAAGTGTAATCTATACTAAAAAGCTGTACACCACCTGCTATAAAGATACATATTGTAATACTTTCGGGTTCAGATAGGACAGACACAAGAACTCAGACTAAAATCAAAGTCTGTTAAAGCTTTGATTTTATATATCACCTTTAAAAGTGGCATCTCAAAGCAAATACCCAACACTGATCGTACCCATCTGTCATGCTAATAAAGCACCTTGAATTGAATTGAAGGGGGGGGGAAGGGCGAGCAAGAGAGCGAGAGAGCACAGCCAGCACAGACAAGCATCGCATATCTAAGGAAATAGCAGTATAACCTTGTTCATGCACAAACAGTGGCATGTTACATTATTAATTTGGGTGTCTCCTCTTGCCAGAAAGCTCTAAATTGCATTTTGAGTGCGGTTTTTGACTTTTTTTAAATTGCCACCCGTAAATAAAGCTGATACTGTTTAGACTTCTAATTATTTTAAACTGTATTACAGCAGCACAATGCAACGTAAATTGCATAAATGCACTTGGAATCTGTCCAAGCCCTACTTTGTCAGGCATTTTCTTTTACTGTAACGGACATAAAACCTCCCTTGCTTTAAACAGAGTTTCATACCAAACTACGAAAATTATTTAAACTTATCATTCAACAGAGCTCGAAATATCACAAGTATCCTCAAGAGCACAGACTGTATTAAAAGTATACTAGTGACAAACTAGTATACTTTAGATATTTTTTTCTGAACGGGGGAAAATCTGATCATGTTTCTCTATAACAATAATAAAAAACATTATTTTACATATCACCTTTATGTGATATCACCTTAAGGACAGCACATACAAGGGTTAATTGCACAATGGACCGCACAAAGAAATTTAAAATAGTCTTCTTTAGGTGTGAGGGCAGGAGTGGATCGCAGCCGGCATAATCAACAAATTAGGAAAACAAAGAACAGGACAGGTGAGACGTGTATCCAGAGAGCGAGTGATCAGAAAAAGGAACAGCTGTTACACCCAGGTTTTACGCTCTCTCTCTAATCTAAGTGGTGAGAAAGCTGTGCTCAATTATAACTAAGGGACTTTAAAGTAAAAAGAGATGCTTCATATTGCTTGACTAATTTTAAAAACTAAGTTATAAATGCAGATGCTCTCTCTTAATATCTAATATCTTTAGAGGCTGTACAGTATGCATTACAATATAAACATTTACTGTCAACCTTTAAATCATCAATTGATTTAAAGACAATCTGTCAAAGCGCAATGAAACCTATTACTTGATTCTTATGGACTCCCAGTCCCGCCAGGAATTAAAAAATAACATAAAATCGCGTATCTAAAGAAATAACAGAATACAGTAACTATGTTCATGCACAAACAATAGCATGTTACATTATTAATTTGGGGGTTTCCTCTTGTCAGAAAGCGCTAAATTGCATTTTGCCTCAACACTCCATACTCAACAACGATAATTCACAAACAGCCAGAACATTAACTCCACATTCCCAAATAGACCTCATTTCCATAGCCCCACCCCTTATGCAAACCCAACATCCCTCCTCTGTTCTCTCTCTCTGCTGGCGTTTGTAATCGTTTTTATTTTTAAATAAATTTTAGCAAAGTCATGTATTTTAAAAATCTTAAGATTTCTTTATTTATGTCTTTAGTGGTTTCATTTGTGACAAAGGCCAAACTTTCTTGGAAAAATGTCTTTTATGTAAACCATGTTTGCTATTAATTCATTTAGGGCTAGAATATGTTCATTGTCTTCCAACGAAAGAAGGGTTCCTTCAAAACGCGATTTAAATCAATATAAATGTTTATATTGTAACGCCTAGGTGACTATTCATTGTTATTAAAATGACTTAAATTCGATCATGTTGTGATATTTAGAAATATAAATTTGTTTGGTGCGAGTGAGGTTTTATTTAATCTCTGACTCAGGGAAACGTTTCATTTTTTCAAAGAAATGTTCGTTAAAAAAAAAGTCATGGCTCCAGCAGGATTTGATCACAGACAAGGAGTCAGGAACTTAACCCACAGTGCCACCAGCAAGGTCACACGCAAAGTGCTGAAAAAGCACTACAGAAACATTATCAACAGACAATGTACAGCGTATAATATTCTTGTGTTGCGGTACATGAATATATCGTTATTAATTTCTTAAGATACGCGATTCCATATTATATTCCCTTTTAATCAAATTCTAAAAGTATGCTTGTTGATTCCGGTATGACGTTAGTTAAAGACTTCGATGCTTAAAATGTTTAGGGAGAAATGGAACACTGGTGTGTATGTTTTCTTTAAAGTACCGAGACCAGCCATATACTGTATGTTTAAGTTCCAAAATTAATATTGTTTATGGCCTTCACACGCGTTACAGTATGCTCCTATTCTTTTTATGCTCAGGTACTAAGATTTCCCTTCAGTGGTAAAATTCCATATAAATATTCAATACTTAAACGTGCACAGTAAAGACATTTACTGTAAATCTTTCTACAACCGACCAACGGACCACGAGTGCCCCTGTCAGTCAACCAATCACGTACTGCAGTATTTTGCTTCATCGCGCGTCACGATGTGCGACGCCGTAGCCAATTTACTCCGGTACGTGTCTGTACAGCGCACTTTGAATGGCTGCATCTGTATAACGTGCCACGTTTTCAGAGAATCGCATTAAATACAGGTCAGAAGAAGGCGACAAAGTGTCCACTAGGCAGTTCAGCGATTTCAATGGTGTTCTCTGTTGTTTAGGTCCAGAATGACACCCGTTACAACCAGGAAACACACAGTGTCAGGCATCAAAAAGACTTCCCAAAACCCTGATCCTCTCCTTGATCCAGTGATGGCATCCAGACATTTCCTGCAACAAAGCCAGGATACGGTCTTCAACAACACGAGTGAAAAGCTAATTCCCAACCTTTGCAATCCTTTGCAAAGAAGGACCGCATGTGCTCAGTGTTAAATGCACTGTTCATTATTAATAATAATAATAATCTTTACATTATATAGCGCCTTTAAAGGTGGCTTTTCAAAGAGCTTTACAGAATGACAACAATAAAGTTAAAAAAATACACAAGATAAGCAGCATGAGAATACACAGTTAGAGGAGACAATAGATGGTGGTATTAAATACAGTAGGAACAGAGGGGTAAAGAATAGTTTATTAAAGGCTCTTCTAAATAAGAGGGTTCTGAGTCTGGATTTGAAGGAGTTTAGAGAAGGTGACTCTCTGATATTCTTGGGGTTAAAGATCCAGAGCTTTGGGGCAAAACAGGAGAAGGCCATCACCCATAGAGTGTAGATGGACTGGGGGACAGATAGGAAATCACAATTAGAAGAGCGAAGGTTATGAGGTGGGGAGTAGGGCGATAACCCAGACAGGTATTGAGGTGCCAAGCCATCGAGAGTCTTATAGGTGAGAATGAGGATTTTGAAGTTGACAGGAAGCCAGTGCAAGGACTCCAGGACAGGAGTAATGTGATCACAGTCCAGTGCTAATTTCTTTCTTGTGGCTGCTGGTTCATTTTCAACTGTGGACTCTTAAGAAGTCCTTTATTTGACTTGATCAACACCAATCCCTAGAGGATTTCGAAAGGTTGAATCAAAATGATCCGTGATTCTGGTGGGACTCAAACCCACAACCTTTGAATGACTTCATTCTATCAAGGCCCAAAAGTCCAACGCACTCTCCGTTGTAGCCATAACTCTACAAAACAGCTACAGAAAGCTGTAACTCATGCTTCTCCCATTGTCTTTAAATTAAGCTCCATAAATATTGACAATGAGTGGCCTGTTGTCTACGAATAGATACCGGTGGGATTCGCACCCAGGGTCTCCTGGTTTTTAGTGAGGCGTCTTAACCAGCTAAGCCACGGCGCCAAACCTGCCAAATGTTATCCACAACTTTAAACACCTGTACGCTTGCTGGCTCAACAAATAATCCTTTTCGAAGTTTAAGGAGAGGATTTCTTTGTCAATTCAATTAAACGTTTCAGAAATGCTGAACGATTGATGTGTTTCACGCGCAGTGCGGGCTCTCCTTTGCTTACAAATATTTTTTTTTACACCAATTTACTCAACTACGATTTTTGCTGAGCATTTTGTTTGATTGCTTCCTATTTTATACTGCGCTGATTTCTGTATTGTTCAATTTCCCTGTTGATATAAATTTCATGTTTTGTAAGACAAGAAGACCGGCTGTTCTGACCTTACCTTGCACTGGAGCCGCTCTTTTCTTTCCAAAGGCGCAGAGAGAGATACTACCGCAGGTAACACCCCGTGAGAAACATCATGAGCATCTGTAAAAGCTCTCTACCTGCCCGCTCCCCACACCGACGTGTGTGAGCAGGGATTTATAGGGACATTCTGAAGTGTAGTAACATTTTATCGTTACATACTTTTCTGTGCAGTTAGTTCTCCTTCAACTCTGACCGACAACGGAGGTCGTTTTTAATACAGGAGTAAAGGCACACTGCACATCTGCAAAACATCACGTACAGGTATAGGGAGAGCGACATCAGTGATTGGAAGGTAGGAAGTTTCAGGTCACTTTTTATTATAGATTCAAGCAGCCCTGGATACCTTTTCAAGAAACATTTCAGAATCCCAGTCACATCCAGTATGATTGCTACAGAGGTCTACAGAATACAATCAGAATACTGTTTGTGCGTTACATAAAACACACCGCCCAAAACATTTCTAAAACAGGAATTACATGTTTCTGAATGCGCCCTCCTTTATAAATAAAATAAAAGGTCTGAAGCCTGCTCCAAAGAAGCACTATATTCAGAGCTGACAAAGATGTGATAGGAAACATCTCGGAAAACGAAGATGCAGTCATTTCCACGCGTCGCACAACAAGAGCTGAACCCACCCGACGTTCTCCAAAAGAGTAAGGTGTTGGGAGTGTGGCTGGGTGGTCTAAGTGCTGGGTTTGTGCTCCATTTTCTTCGCTGGGTTAGGTTTGAATCTTGCCGCTGCTAAGTGTTGGTGGGTTAAGACCTTCCTTCTATTGCGAGTTCAATGGGTAAAAGCTTTGCTTGACAGTCTGTCGAGAGACTGAACTAGGTGTTTCAAGATAGTCTTTGTCAGCTTAACATCAAGGCATAAAAAAGCCTCATTTTGTGTTCCCAACAGCAATGCTCTTTGGTCCCTTCAGCATTATGCAGGGAACAACATCTGCCGTGATCACTTTTGAGTCAGTGTGAATTGTAGTGTACCGCAATTGTTTTTAAAATTGGTTCTGTAGGCATGGTGCATTTGTCTGTGAAACTTGAATGCTGTGCTTTTTCACGCAGAATCATCGGCAGGAGCAAAGCTTATTCAATCTTTGCGCACAGCGCTCCATCAGAAATACTTTGTCCAAGTTTTGAAGAGATTGTGGGATTCTCTGCACACGTTCACATCGTGTACCTCAGACAACAACACCATTCGATGGGAAATTGATTCTGCTTCTTGCAGTTGTTCCTGTGGTTGTGATAGTTACAAAGTTGCACTTTCCTCCATCTTATGCTATAGTATTCACTGGGTGAGCTTCATCAATTGGCTCAGAAAGGTCAACTGTGCTTCGGAAAAAATCAGCAGCAGTGTGTTTTTAAATCAGGCTAGCGTTAGTCATTTTAATTAACATGAATATACTGTAAGGTCTTGGTACATGGGATTGGATTTCATCCACAATTTAAAAAAGGGCAAATTATATTTACAGGCTTCAGACACTTTTTAATACAAAAGTGACCTAAAACTCTGTAACTTTCAGGTTAGTTTGAACCTGTAATGAAAAAGGGGCCAGAAACTTCCATTCTGTGATGTAACTGTCTCTAAAGTCGGACGTGATGTTTCACGGATGTGCAGTGTGCCTTTTCTCTTGTCATGTTCAAAATGACTTGCTGTGTAATTTCCTGAATGCGTGTCCTGTACTGCTCTGTTATTTCATTTAGATTATCTATGTGGTGTACAGATAAAACCAAACTGCATGGTCTAATTTCTGGGTTCGGCACCAGCTGAACCTGAACATACATCAGCCAATCTCAACATGATTTGAACACACAACCTTTTGATGTGGTATCAGATGCACTACCATTGCACCATGAGGTCACTCCCCATAAATGCTTTTAATTCCCCCAAGGAGAAAAATCAGCGTCCCTGAAAAATATATATTTTTTTCATTCTCTCCTGTGAGAAGCGCCGCTCTTCCAACGAGGGTCTCTTCTTCCCAGACCACAGATTATTTTTCCTGTCTGGCTCTCACACAGAGAGCAGACACACTGTCTCCACTAATGTGTTTACTACATCTATAGATCTGACCCCCTTACAGCCCTGATATTCCTGGACAGGATCCCATATTGAGCAGTATTTCTCGCGTTCTGAACTTACAGTGTGTACACAATGTACTTTATACACAAAGTAAGTGTTTTCGTAACTTTTTAACGTTTTGTGAAAATGTTACTGGCATGCCAAAATCGCCCCCTCAACTGAACAGTCCCACCCCCCTCAGTTTTGGATAAAAGGTTTGGATAAAAAGTTTTTGAACACTTTCACTTACTTAACTTGTGCCATAAAAAAATAGTTGTACTTTGTCAATGGTCAGATAACTACACTAACCCCGAATTCACAGTTGCTACATCAGACTGTTTGATGTGCAGGAGGGCTATCTGTCCAGGAACAGCACGTTACATAGTGTCTATGTTTTGGGGTGTCAACATTATTACGACCTTATTTGCTCAGGTGGACCACTGCCTTGCAGTAGTTTATCCTTATACTTACAATTGTTATATAACTAGGACTGTAGTTATAGACGTTTGTACTTTCTGTTGGTTTTACAATGATTTCTTAATGATTCAGAACCTCGTTACTGTTGATGTTGTTGCAAAAATGAACACATATGGTTGATGCTCCAGGCAAAAATAATCACGTGAGTTCTGATGAACGTGGAACTGTTCTTCATCGCTAAATACCAGATTGCTTGTTGTTATCTTCTGACATGAAATACTAATCAGTGGCATGCTTGCAAGAATTCACTTGGATGGTTGCAACGGCTCCGTTTAAACCAAAATATCACTGCCCCCCTCAGGATTTCAGATGCCCCCCTACAGATCATTCACCTGGCGCCAGTCCTGGGTATAATGATGAACAAAGCTGCCTTGAAAGCAGTGAATCCGGGTGTGATTCCCACCTGATCCATCGACAAACGTTTTCCAATGAATCTTCGATCGATTTAAAAAAGTCTTGAAGCTGGTAGGCTAGGGAATAAGCACTGTTTCAGTGCACTAAGGAAAATGTGCTACTGTGCTGTGTCGCTCCAGTAGCGCAATTGGTCAGGTTGGGGTGCTTTTAAAGCGGAGTTATGTCGAGGTTGTGAGTTCAATCATCACGTGGAGTAGTTTCTGTTTTCAGCTACAGAAACTTGCTGTTGAATTTAAGTCTGTTCTTGTGTTGCTTTTTCCGCTCGATGGAGCTGTGTTAATGCAGGCACACCTGCTTCCACGTCAAGTTATTTTATTGTTGCTCACAAACCAACACACTGCAGACACCTCTGATATTGTCACTGCTTGTGGGCCACATGTTCCTGCTGTCAGCCTACCATGTTCATGCACATCTAGAAATATTACTGTTACAGTATAGGAGCGAACAAACAAAATGAAAGCACACCAAGTTTAAAAAGGTCAAAATGTGTCAAAGCCCTTCCTCGACGAGGATGGGGTTCAAACCTACTTGTGCAGAGTATCATGTACTAAGAGAAGAGTGCTTTAACCACTAGGCCACCTCCATACACACTTCAGCCCCTTCCGGACATGAGTTGGCCTCTTTCCCCATACTCGAGGGTAATTTTCCTCTTCCACCTACAATTTCAACATTTACCTTGTGAGATGTCAAACCACAGAGCCTGTGCTGCGCTTCAGTGTTAGCTGTAGTGGACAGCCCATTGAACATAAAAAGCATATTGAACTCCTTTGACATAAGCCATTTCTTGTCACTTTGCTCAGCGAGCAGGCTCAGCGCACACTGAATGCAGGTGTCTCAGAGCAATTGAGATGTGTCCAAGTGGCTGTAAAAGGGATATCTGATGCCAAGGCTTAGTTCTCTGGTTGGAGTATTCTCGGTCGCATTTAATGGCAACGTCATGGCAACGTCAGCTCAAACCACCAAATGGAGACGGGCGTGCCGACAAGCTGACCCTGCTGATGCAGGATTAACACTAGGATGCGAGAATGCTGTGGCTTAGTTGGTTAAAGCACCTGCCTAGTAAACAGGAGATCCTGGGGTTGAGTCCCAGTGGTGCCTGTCTTGCCACACAGTTTATCATTATGGACAGCAACATGCTTCTACATTAAATTTAATGGAAGTGTTCATTTAATTTTTGGAGCAACTTGTTTTTTAAAAAATCCATACAAATTGCAAAAGATAAAATACTCATCTGTTTTGTCAGTGCAGAGGAATTAGTGCCAGCTGGCAAGGAAACGAAAAAGATTTTTTTGTCTTTAGCCAAAAACCTGTGAATGTAGAAGAAAGGTGATGTGCGTTAGTTTCTATGGCACAGTCAGTCAGCGTATCCTTCAGTTAAACATAACGTTGGTAAATCAAAAGTCCCCAGAGACGCATTTCAAATTAATCCGACCTCAACACCGTCTCCCCTAAATGTGATGGGGTTTCTTTGGATATCCTTAAGCATCCTGATAGTTGCAGAGATTTCAAACTTTTGGCACAAGTCAAACTACAAGAAGTTAATAGTTGAGCGCCTAAGTCAATATAACGGGAATGTGACTATGTAAACTTAAATAGTATTCAAAATATTGCAATTTTGTTGTAGTTTAAAAAGATATTTTAGCTGGGGATCCTCAAATGATGAGAGTAGAAAAGAGAACTATTCGACACCATCAGGAGTGCTTAACATGTGATAAAAGTGTTTTTTAATCACAAAGTGAAAATAGTGAATTTGTCTTTCACTTAGGCGTTCATTAAAAGCTCATTAAACAATGAAGGAGAGGCTCGTGTTCCGAATTATCTTCGTGTCTCATTGTCTTGCTTTGATTTTTAAAATGTACACTGTTGGCTATTCACTCTTCCTAACACAATTAAAGAGCCGAGTTTAGTTCAGAGGTAAAGCATCTCATGCATCGTTTTCTATCACCAGCATCTCCACTCTGGATTTCTTTTTAAGCGCGATATCTTTTCTGTGATTTCTTTCGTTTGAATTCCCTCATGTGTCAATTTCAGCGCGACACAAACTCGTTTGTCTGTTTTAAAGAGATGCAATTTTTAAAACAGACAAAATGAAAGACTGTTTAACTAAATACACATAGAAAACGTACACCTAATTGAGAAAATTTGGACTGGGGCGATTTATTATTGTAGCGGCGCAAGCTGACAGTGGTGCATTGGATAACGCATCTGATTACGGATCAGGAGACTGTAGGATCGTAATGCTCTTAAACCCAGTACCATAACCGTAGTGTGTTCAGTCCTACACAACCTTTCTATCGACTGAATAAGCCTCCTGTTCCATCTCCATCTTCTTCCCACACATTCCGGCTATTTCAGCACCGTTATTGTTGGACCACAGTCACAGATACGTAAGGGACACTATTCTGAAGAACCGTCTTAAATAAATAACGTTGCAAAAGGTAACAATAATGCTTTCTTAACGTAACCTTACATTTGGCCGTACAATACAATTTTCTGTACCCTCAAAAAAAAAAATCTTACAACCAACATACAAATTACACATCTTAAGGAACATGAAGAGAAATCTGTGTACTAAATAACATAAAACTGTCGCTGCAAATTATCACCAAGCTATTTTATGTGTCTGACCACCTCTTTGCTACTTTGCAGC
This sequence comes from Lepisosteus oculatus, assembly GCF_040954835.1. NCBI lineage: Eukaryota > Metazoa > Chordata > Actinopteri > Semionotiformes > Lepisosteidae > Lepisosteus > Lepisosteus oculatus. Next base: position 52,039,930 of record NC_090709.1, on the reverse strand, counting down.
GAGCACAAATCTTTTTGTTTCTTCATCTCTATTTTACTGTCTCCTTCCCCTATGTGGAGATGGATCCACAGCCGAAACTTTAGGTCAGTTCCTGTTACTCTGTCTGATTGAAAGAGCTGTACTAAAGGCACTCCCATCTCTGCAGGAAAGTTATTGCTGCTCTCAACACAATATACTGCAGCCAAATATAGCGATACTGTCACTGCCTGTGGGCCACGTGTTCCTGCTGTCAGTCTATTATGTCATGTTCATCCACACCCAGAAACATTACTGCTGTAGCACAAGAGTTATACTGTATAGGCACAGTCCATAGAGCAAGAATCTCTTAATCTCAGAACTGTGGGTTCAGCCCCCACATTGGGTCCCTCTGTGTCAATTTGATCCCCCAATCCTCCTAGCATGACCTGATGGCGTAACAGTAATACCCAGTACCCAGCGTAATTCAGCTTTCTTTCCACTTGATTCAGATTTTGATCTGAAATCATCGGCCGAACAAGAATTTGTCTAAATCGAGGGAGATCTGCTCACAAGCAAGTATTAAACACTTAAGCATTTTCTGTTCGAATACCACACTTTGTCAAAACACTGCCGCTTCTTAAGTAACGGTTTTTGAGCACGCATTGTATTGTTAATGCTTATATTAAAAAAGCATAAATTCACATAATGGAATTTGGACTGAACAAAGTAGTCCAGCCCGTTTACAACATTACATACCCACTGATCAAAGCTTAAAACTACAGCAGCAGGAGTAACAATTGTAACGAACAGTTCTTTCCGGACCCTATGCGGACGACACAGTCCGACGGAGTGGGGGAACACTGGGGAAACGTCATGCAGGAAAACGGGGCTGAAGACAGGGGGGCGTGTCCAAGGTGCGCTGGTGCACGGGGGAGGTGTGGCCGAGGCGAACAATCCCAAAGAGTAATCCATAGAGTATCCAAAACACGAAGGTAAGTCCAAAACCAGGAGATCCATCAGAACTCGGACTTAAAAAACCACGAAGGCCGGGTCGGAACCGGCGGACGGGGAACAGGAACGGGAACGGAGGTTAAAACCTTAACGGGACCAGGCGCTTCCTGGTCCCGGACTCGCACGATATGGAAATCAGAGCAGAGACCGGAAGAGCGTCAGCGCCTGGCTTTTAAGGTGGGCAGGGAATAGGGCGCAGGTGCATGGAATGAAGTCTTTAGTGAAAGGGCTGGAGCACCCTTAAGGAGGGGGGGGACTATAGTCGTGACAACAATAATGGCAACAACATGTTTGGAGTTCGGCATTTCATTTATTCTGCGGAAACATCGTATCGGAATTAACTGCCTGAGATAAAAGAGTAATTGCGGATTCAGATCATATTTTACAGAGCATTGCGTTGTTCTGTTCATGCTGACTACACGCTTTAAATTTGTCATTTACAGCAAGCATTGCTTTTCCAGGTTTTTCTGAAATTCCTCACATTTGAGCCAGCGCTAAAATATTTCATTCCCGTCGCTGAATACATCATAGAACCGGTATTTGCAACGGAATGCTGTCACACATTAAACCTTTTTGTTATTCGGTTCTGAAGTTTGAAAATGAAAATAAAACGGGGGTCACTTCATAGGCTTGAAAGAAGTCCAAGCAGCATAAAAACCCGCGAATTCTCACAAAGGCTGCACCTTTCTTCTGCTGCTTTTATAAATTAGCCTTAAACATTTGAAGCACACCTTACTGCTGCTAATCACATTCACGTGTTTTCGAAGCTTTTTTCTGTCCGTTATGTTTTTGCTAAGCAATTTCTCCGTTTCCCTCGTACTGTGATTGTCAGCGAGCACAACAGGACTGAAACAGTGTAAAGGCAGGGGTTAATATATTCAGGTATGTAGCTACGTCAGCATTCGTATCTGCAAAGGAACAAGTGATACTGTAGGTTTATTGCATGCTGAAAAGAGAAGAGAGAAAACAAACCTGAAGAAGGTTTCACAGCTGAAACGTTATGTTTTCTCTCTTCTCTTCTCTTCTCTTTTCAGCATGGAATAAACCTACAGTATCACTTGTTCCTTTGCAGTGGGCAGTGATTCGTCGAATATACGTATATTCACGGCGAAAATACGGCTATACGACGTATAATCAATGTCGAATTGCAACCGTAAAATCGACGACATTAATAAACGCATATATAACGTCGAAAACACATCTAACACAGTGCCTGAGGCTTTTTACTGCATATATCGTGTGTGCCGCAACTAGGAGTATACGGCACTCTGCATAGTGTACGAAGTAAATTTATTTTAATTTTTTTATTAATAAATATAATAAATAAATTAATTACTGCGAAAGTAATTTACTTCGTACACTACTAGAGAGAAGTAGAGTGAAAGACGTGATCATTTCACGCCGTTGTGGAACGAAACGCTTTTGTCTTGGAATTCTAAATCAATTAGAAATTCAGAGCGACACATAAAGGCTTTGTCTGCTTAAAAGTGATGATTTTTTAAAACTAAAAAAAAATGTAGAAAACACGTTTCTCACTTAGAAATTTAAGATGGGGGTGGGGTATTACTAGTAGCGGCACTGAACTCACCATGGTGCAATTAATTTATGTGACGGGCTAGTGGTTTAATGGATAACGCGTCTGATTTCGGTTTATAAGATTGTCGATCCGACTTCTACCGGGGTTGTGTGATTCAAATCAGGCTCCTCAGAAATAGATGTCTGTTATGTAAATGAACCCCACCTGAAAGCAAACGTTGGGTCTGGGTTCCTTTCTTTCCTGCATGAAATAGCAAATCGTTACAAAAAAAAAAAAACACCAACTAATGTCCAATAGTCCAATAGTTAGTCATTTAAGAAAACATGAATATACTGTAAGGTCCTGGTACATGGGAGTGGATTTCAACCACAATTAAAAGAAGGGCAAATTATAATTACAGGCTTCAGACACTTTTTCATACAAAAATGACCAAACACTCCCTAACTTTCAGGTTTGCTTGAACCTGTAACAGAAAAGGGGTTTGAAACTTCCATTCTCTGATGTCACTGTCTCTAAAGTAGGACGTGATGTTTCGCGGATGTGCAGTGTGCCTTTTCTCTTGTCGTGTTCAAGATTAAATGCTGCATAAACTCCTGACTGGGTGTTCTGTACTGTTCTGTTACTTCGTTCGGATTACCTAGGTGGTGTACAGCTAAAATCCGACTGCATGGTGTAAATTCCGGGTTCGGCACCAGCAGCACCTGCAAACTCATCAGCTGACCTCGACGTGATTTGAACACGCAACCTTCTGATCTGGAGTCAGACGCGCTACCGTTGCGCCACGAGGTCACTTGGGACAAGTGCTTTTAATTCACCCAAAGAGAAAAATCAGCGTCCCTGAAAAAGATTGTTTTCATTCTCTCCTGTGAGGAGCGCCGCTCTTCCAACGAGGGCCTCTTCTCCCCAGACCACAGATTATTCTTTCCGCTGGCTCTCTCACGGAGAGCAGACACACCGTCTCCACTAATGTGTTTACTACATCTATAGATCTGACCCCCTACAGCCCCGTATATTCCTGGACAGGATATTTACCACCAGCCTCGTGAACGTCACATCTTGACCTCTCCCAGGAGGAGCACAATTAACACAGAATCCTCTCTCCATTTAGCAAATAACACAAAACTCTGTTTACCTGTCAAGACAGAAAACCAGGCTGCTGCAGGTGAGGCTTAAACTCACAACCTCGGCATGAGTCCACTGAATATGTCATTTTACATGGAAAGAGATTGGAAGTCAAGAAGTTATGGTTTTGTTTTAATACTTGCCTACTCTTTTAATTTTTCGGTCAAATCTTTTATTTGGGAGTACTTTCAATTGATGTTAATCCTTGTCCCGATGCACGATTCTGGGCCATGGTGCATCTTGAATAATGTTCTTATAGGCTTCAGTTTGGAAAAGTGCGCTCTTCAGAAGCTACAGAAACCGCTAATGGTTACATAACACTTAATGCAAAAGCAACGTTTGGGTTTGAAAAAGAATATTACTTGCTATGAATACAAACACTGTTACAGCAGGCGTGTTAGGGCTATTTTAGCTTAGATCATCAATTCATCTTACATTTCTTCTCCATCTATATCAACAGCGTCATCGCTACTGAGCGCTAAAGGCAGGTCCTGGCAATACAATCTTCTTTAGAAAACATTTTTAAAACTATTTCCACTACCATACGTAAAGTAAAAGATTCCGATTGCACGCAACTAATAAATTATCTTTTCCAGGGACGTTGTAGCTAGATGCAAATTACAATCAAAAATATCAGTATCAGCTTTAATATTTTCTTTTGGATCCACAGGACGATCAGCATGAGCCATCAAGGAGCCTGTAGTGATAAGAAGTTTAAAAGCGCACAAGTGATCTGTCTTTGGTCAAAGGAATTGCTGGAGCAGTAGGACAGAGAGCAATATCTAGCAGCTGTAGACGATGTTCGGGGAAGAGATCATTCTGTTTTCAGCACAGGGAGTGAGAATGAGCTCAGTCCGGCTCCCAGCAGAATCCATTCTGGTTTGGTTACTACCAGACTGTGCGTCTGAGGCTCTTTGGATCGCAACGTGAAAAAAAAAAGAACAAAAAACATTTGCTCACATCTTGTGATTTCCACGAGAGGAAGAGAAGATATCACTTTAAAAAAAATCAGAACTGAAGATTTGGATCCGGGACCTCATACTTGTCAAATGATTAAAATAATAATTATGAAAATATCAGGTTGTGTTTCTGCAACATATCGTGCACAGTATGCCATTTATTTCTAAAAATACAGTAGATTGTACTTAATAAAAATGTACAATTAACCGCTGGTATAAACAGATGTGTGCTGTGTTTGCCTTTGTAAGCATTTGTTTAAAAAATAAGTTCACAATACGATAAAAAACACAGAAAGCACAAACGTAATAATATAATGATACAAAATCAATACCAAATCATAAAGCCAATTAAGTACTTATCCTTTGAAAACAGTGACATTTGTATCTACTTTTGAATTACAAATCGGACAGCGTAGTCCCTTAATTCAAAGCTGAATTCGGAACAAGAGCCTCTGCTTCATCGTTTATTGAGCTTTTGATCAACGTCTGAGTGAAAAAGATTCGCTATTTTAACTATTTAATTAAAGTTCACAAAAGCACCTTTCTTCGAGCTGTAGTCAAAACAGCGACTTAAGGATTCCTAACTGTTTCTAATACAGTCAACCGCGCTACCAACTGAGCTATCGAAGGGATTTCAAGTGGTCCTCTCTGGCACATATTGCCCAATGTAGTGAAATATTCCGGGTACTTAAATTCCAGTTCGACATCAAGTTTCCAACTCGTTTCTTTAGTCTTGTTTACCTTGAATTTAAGCCACAAACCAGGATTCTACTGTATAATCTTCCGGGGATGTTACAAAATATTTGATGGGGCATCAATAATTACAGGCGGAAATTCACTCCTTTTTTTTCTCGAGGCATCATATTAAACATTTCATTTGGATCGAGAAGAGGATCACCATGAGAAACAGAACAAACTGTTTGATTCCGTCTTTATTGGGAGCCTTCAGTATGCGATAGTGAGAGCTCAGTTATGCCAGTTATGCCAGGGAGTGGGAGTGGGAGTGGGAGTGAAGAGAACTGAACTGAAATTTAGTAAATTCATATTTAAATAGAGTGTAAATCATCAAAGTGTTCTGTCACTTAAAACTTATTACAACACTACCAGGAGTGGGGATTGAACCCACGTGGACATTTGTCCATTGGATCTTAAGTCCAACGCCTTAACCACTCGGCCATCCTGGTCTATAGCGATCGGCTCTTCAGTTGTTTAACATTTAAATATGATTCAACAATTAAAAAAAATATAAACCACGAAACCTCTTAGAGTAGCGAGAATACTTCCTTTGTGTATAAAATACATTGTGAATGCTTTCTCAGCCTTTACTTTTTCGTTTTTATGACATTTTTTTGACCGAGCACGAATATTCTTTTGTCCATATCTTCACAATGGAAGCACAGAACGCCGTCAAACCAAATGCATTTTAAAGACCGAGACTTGTGGATATTTCCACAGCCTCTACATCAAACTATCAGTGGGCTAATTATCTTTTTTTAAACCTCCGGTTTTTCATCAATGCGTAATTACGCACTTACTGGAACCCGGAGGACCGCTGTGTACAGACGTTCACAACGCGAGAAATACTGTTCAATACGGCTTTGTGCGAATAACCCGTATATGACCATAGGAAGCAGAACAGCGCAGTCTCCAATTACCCAGACTGTAAGCACAGGAATAAAGCTTTGTTTGATTTCTGAAACCCTTCCTTTACGCCCTGTTTTCATTCAGGTAAGGGTCAACTATATTGACAATACTACTGACAGCAGGAAGATTAAAATATTCTTTACTCAGCAGCTCATTAAAAACAGCTCCCATGATGTTCAAACCGATTTTTTACACAGAACACTGACACAGCTTTGCGTTCTGAATCTGTTTTTCTCATGCTTTTATTTAATATGGCACAATGCACTGGGATAGGGGTATTCTGTTCACAAACCAATAGCATTTAAATCACAGCACCCACAATGCTGCAAGTAAGTGTTTTGCACACTAAGCAGGTCTTCTGACTTTTCCCAGCTTTGTTTTGGGTTGTGGAACCTTTATTTTTTATGAATTTCTGAAGATAACACTACAGGTATACACTGGGATAGAAGGGTCTTTTTCATGGCTCAATAGTAATTCAAATACAACAGCCACACTGCTGAAACCATATGTTTTACACACCAGACAGGGCCCCTAACCTCATACAACATTGCTGTGGCTGTGGCCTCTTTCTTTATTTTTTTATGATTTTCTGAAAGTAACACAACAGGTAATAATACACTGGGACAGGTGGGTCTTCTTCATGGCTCAATAGTGTAGTGGTTTGATGGGTTTACTGAGACAATTATTAATTGTAACAGTAATCACGAGGTTGTTCGTTGTAGCTTTTAGAAAATCAATCGTCAGAACAACTAACAACGCACACACACGGGTTCAATACACGAGATACATTTATTAATATAAATTGTGCACCAAAGATATACTAGTCTGCCTGGATACGAGCGGCAGACCTTACTGTGAGGGTTATCAATATACAAGGTATATAATCTCGAAGAGATGCAAACACAAAGAGATACACAACAGAGAATATATGTCAATATATATCGTTCGGTTATCAAATCGCTAATCAGTGTTATTACCCACTGTTACTCTAAACTCGGAAGTAAATACATTACTCATGAATTAAATTGATAACAACTTGTGTTGAGGTACAATTGAATTCTCGAGACGCAATGTAGAACATGGGGTTTACTTATCCACTGTGTATGGATTTGGAATCTCCCGGCACGAACACCAAACCAGCTGACAGGCTCTGTTGCAGCCTCTGTTGCAGCGGTTGTCCAATGGGCGTTGTGTCGGCGTCCTCTGGCTACCGGCCAACCAGTCAAGGTGCAGCTCGGAGTAGGACGGGCGGAGGAATCTGTCTGCGGCGCACAGGAAAGTCATTGCTCCTAGGGGATCTACCAGGAGTCCGGCTGGCTAGTAGAAAGTCTCTATGCACAGAGTGTGACCGCGAGTCCTCACAAGTCACCCCTTTGCCTGGGAAGAAGCTGGTTTGTTCCCGGTCCAGCGCTGCTTCTGAATAAGCTATTCAGGTTGTCGACGAGGGTCCAACTGTAGGCTGGCGTTGATCAAGCGGAGCATTCACGTTGGTAGAATTCTGAGTACGTACGGGATCCTCTGCCTCGCGCTTAGAACAAAGTCCAAGTCCTTTTGCAGACAACAGCAGTTGTCACGTGATTGTCTCTGAGGATGCGCGAAAATGGCCAAGGAGAGCCCCGATCTGAGCTTGCGCTCCCTTTTTGACCAAGACCCAGATGTGTGCTGATTGGTTGAGAGTTTGGCGGGCATTGGAGACCCACGTGGTATTACCACGCCCTGCCAGTCCCTGATTGGTTGGTCAAGATGAGATATAAGTCACTTACTCTTGACACTTAGGAATGCAGTCCAGATGTCCATTCGGCACTCCCTAGACTGATAGGCGCCAATGAATGACCATTGATCATGATAGCCAGGCTTAGCTAAGTGCATCCCCGTCTGGGAACTTGTTCCTTATCAAAAGAAAACATCTTAAATCAGCCTGCATAAATACTTTCTCTGTGGCAGCACCACAGAGATGGAGGGTGAGATGGGGCCTCCTTTAGGACAGCATACCAACGCTTAATGCTGTCTTATTAACAAGCATTGCTGCTACATATCCCCCCTTTTTGAAGGTCACGAGGTCCTGAGGCGTTGTTGCCTTCAAAACAAAAACAGAGTTAAGTGATGTCTGTTGTACCACGGTGGATTCTACCACCCAATATTCACATTACCTCTCGAGAATTTGTACAGGAAATAGTGTTGGAAAGAACATTGCGTATACCTGCTCTCAGTTATAAGGTACATAGAAATGAGGCATCGGGCATCATCATTAGCCCTAGACCTTAAACTTCCGGCAGTTCGCTATCAGTATCGGATAGCTCTGCAGCAGGCAGACGTTTGGGAGTGGTTACCTGATTTCGGTGATACACCATTGCTCCTTTTGTCTCATTCAAACTACCCCGCAAGGCTTTGATACAAGAGAACAGCATCCAACACATTACCCCAGCCATGATCCAGCTACCCAGCAGCAGTGTCAAGATGACCACGTTTACTGTTCCCAGCGCCCCAGGGGATCCACAACGACTGTGCTTGGGACCTACCAGCGTAGTTTTTAAGTTTGTGTCGTTGAGAACAAATTCGAGTAACTGTACACCCTCAAGGCTTACTGTCTCTTGGATTCTCTCATCCAAGTCAATGCTGTGTCCTCTGAAAGCGTCCACAATCTCGAGTTCCGTTTCATACAGTTCTGACTCCAGATGATATTGTGCTAAATCGTTGAGATGCACTATAGCTCCTTCAGAAACTTGTAGAAAAACTGTTTGGTTGGGTAGCTGCACTTCGGTAGCTGTGTCATGTCTGTCATAGGTTCTTGTAACAGTTAACTGTGGTGTGCTGACCAGCCATATCTTTCCCACCTGCTCAACCTGGGGTTCGTTAACCTCACTTTTGCTCGTCACTGTGGCTTTACACTTTTCAGTGGCAGCCCCCTTTCTGATACCACACAACCTCTGAGTTGTGTCCCTAAGGAATGGCTTACTTGGGCATACCCAGTGGATATCCTTGGTTGACATACACAGTTCCAGGTTTGGAACAAGGTACAAATTTGGATCATCCTCCTGGTAAGCTACGAGCGGTGGGGTGGTCAACTTCACATGCATGTCCCCCCTCCAGAAGCCAACGTTCGATATAGACTTGAGTCTATAGATATCCTTGCTACTCACGATGGGAAGGTTCAACAGGAAACCTATTTCCTTGGCTTCGGGGTTGACATGTATGGGAATGGCACTGCCTAGACTGTATGCAAGATGTACTTGCACTGGCTGCACCATCTCAGAAGTGGTGGTCCTCAGTACTTCTTCTACCAAGGACAGTGGAACCAAGTAGGTTGGAATCTGTCCCATGGCTAGGCTAGTTACCGTGGCACTAAGCTCCCTAAGCAAATCCTGCATCAGCATTCTGACCTGTTGCACGTAAGCATAATCCTACTGTAACACGTCGACAATCCTGCCCACGGTGTGGAGGGTGTTATTTAACACTGCTGCATGAAGGTTTACTGCTAATATTGTGCCCTGTAAGGTTTTCACTAGGCTTTCCAGCCGCTGCTTCTGTTGATACAGTCTTTCACTACCCTCTGGCATTTCTGACACCTGCCTTCTTGGGGCAGTCAGGGTGAGAGTGCCGGTAACAAACAAACCTACCAAAAAGAGCAAATGCACAACAGTGGCGGCAGCAATCAGTCCTCCCAAAAGTTTTTAAGGGTGGCTGATCCCAGTCATCTCCTTCTGAGTGACTGTCGCCTTTCTAAGCTGGCGCAGCGTGTACATGGTGTCTTTCTCAGTATGCCATGTGGCATCCTGGGCACCAACATCCTGGAAATCTGGGGAGATCTGACGCAGCTGCTGATGCTGCTCCTCCATTTCCAGGGCATCTGCTTTTTTGATTTGTTCATGCCTGTGCTCTAGGAACCCTGCAGGGGGCGGTGCAGCGGTGGAGCATGCCTGACCCTCGGCTGAGTGGTCATCTGGAGCACCTGAGTGATCTGGGATTGTTACCCCATTCTCACTGTTCAGGTCCACCCTGCACCCCTCCTGATTGAGGAATCCCTCTATCGGCATGTTTACAATCGTTCACTGGGTGTGGGTGTAGGACACCTGCTCGCTCCCCCCTTCCCTCGCTAGGGGTTCAGGGAGCTGCCCCAGCACTGGGATAGCTAGTTCACTGTCTTTGAACTCGCTATCACCCACCAGGCCCATGTCAGTGCAGGCGGGGATTCTGACACCCCTCTTTGCGATGTCCTGCGCTGGCAGGCGGGTGGCTTGAGCATCCAGCTCCAGTATGGCTGAACCACTGTTGGTCAGACTCAGACTGACAGACTGAGCTGGTGGCTGTAAGAAAACCGGCTCGGCTTTCATTCCCTGTCCCTTCTTGGGGACTGGGTGTGTTGGAAACCCTGCCGTTGAGGCAGGAACAATCAGGTCGGTCTCTCTCACTACCTGGTAGTTGTGAGAAATAATGTTACCTGACTGCAGGTTCCCTGGATCACAGCAGAGGGAATCGGCATCTGGAATCAGATGTGTCCACAGCGCAGTAGTCCCAGTGTCCAGCTGGACCTCCTTCCTGTCTAACCTGTGAATGTTGCACCAGGGGCACCTGGCGGTGGCCCTGTGACAGCTGCTCAAGCAGATCCTCACTAATAGAGGACCTCTCAGAGCTAAGGGTGAGGGCTACTTCACCAACCTGCTCTCTTGCCATCTGGATCCTTTCCACCCCTGTGGGGTGGTGGTCCTGACCCCTCTTGGGTGCCAGGGTGCACAGGGAAAGCTCCTTTTCATCACCAAGTGGGGAGATCCGCTCCTTTTTAGGGATGTGAAAGGGGTTTGCTTTACCTGGTGGATCAGGCGGCTGCTCGGAGCACCGCTCCTGTGGCATGGAGGCTGTTGGGACCTTGGCCAGGGCACGACTTCCCTGTAGTTTTGGAAAGCAAGAAGAGACATTTATTTCTCGTCCAGAGGAACCAGGAGGAACCTCCAACTCAGCTATAGTGTTCAGTGGGCACTGTGTGATCACAGCATAACCACTGAACCCCCCTTTTTGCTTTGCGACAGGCTTAGGGTTTTTGACCTGAGCCCACAATTTTCCACGCTGGCAGTCCACCAGAGGCTCCAGCCTGTCAAGCAGGTCTTGGCCAATGAGTAGTGGCTCTGTTTTAAACCTAGAGATATAAACAGGATGCACCACGTTCATTGGCCCGAACCTAAGTGCCACCCACACTCGGTGTGTGATCCTGGCATGATCCTGGGTATAGCTGGAAATATCTATCTTACACGGTTCTACCTTAAGTCTGATGCCTTTTCCTTTCGCTACTCGTTTGAGCTCGCTGAGTAGATCGGCTGACATCAAACTAATTTCAGCCCCAGTGTCAATCAGTGCTTCTCTATCTAAGATGTTTTCAAGAGAAACCTTGATATAAATACGCCTTGCTTTGCCTTTCTGGCTGAGATTCCCTAAGAATTGTTGGAAGCCTGTCTTTTCTTTGATTTCAGGGGCGGGGTCAGCGCCCAACTCAGAGTCACAGCCTTCTTCCAGGCAGGAACCCTCCCACCCAATCAGATAGACTGAGGGAGGGGTTTGGGTGGATCCCCGCCTCCTCCAGTGAGAAGGGGCGTGGCCCCCCTCAGCTTATTCACGCTTCCGGCATTCGGTGCGGAAGGTTTACCCTGTCCTGATCTCTCAAGCAGGGTGTAACGAACAGTTCTTTCCGGACCCTATGCGGACGACACAGTCCGACGGAGTGGGGAAACACTAGGGAAACATCATGCAGGAATACGGGGCTGAAGACAGGGGGGCGTGTCCAAGGTGCGCTGGTGCACGGGGAAGGTGTGGCCGAGGCGAACAATCCGAGAGAGTAGTCCTTTGGGAATATCCAAAACACAAGGGTAAGTCCAAAACCAGAAGATCCATCAGAAGAAGGAATTAAAAGCCACGAAGGCCGGGTCGGAACCGGCGGACGGGGAACTGGAACAGGAACGGGAAAGGGAACGGAGGTTAAAACCTTAACGGGACCAGGCGCTTCCAGGTCCCGGACTCGCACGATATGGAAATCAGATGCAGAGACCGGATGAGCGTCAGCGCCTGGCTTTTAAGGTGGGCTGGGAATGGGAAACAGGTGCAGAGAATAAAGTCTTAAGTGAAAGGGCTGGAGCACCCTTAAGGAGGGGGGACTAATATCATGACACAGGGCTTGTTCAAGCCGGGCCAAGCGGGCTGCAGTCGACTCCCTTCGTCCAGCCTTATGATAGGCTCTGCCTGAGCCCTTGCCTTCCCCGTAGCGCTCACGGCGGCTCTGACGCTTAGTGCGGTCCTGCCTGCCTATTTTGCGCCGGGGCTTAGCGGGCTCAGGAACCTCAGCTCCCTCAAGCTGAGGCGAGTCGTCAACCCTGCTGGCTTTAGTGGTGAACACGGCCGTTTTAGCAGGTTTTCGCTCTGAGGAAGCAGAGACTTCAGCTCCCCAGGCTTTTTGAGTGTGTGCATCACAATCATTTTTCTGACTGAGGGATGCAGATTAGCAATGAATAAACCTTTGAAATTCACGTTCTCTTCGCAACCCTCTTCATTCCGCCCTGCAAAAAGTGCGCCTAAGCCTCTCATAGTAGTCGCGAGGGGCTTCAGCTTTTTCGTGCTTAATATGGTGCGCAGCGGCCACGGCAGCTATGGGATCGATAAAAGCCGAAAATTCTCCGATCATTGCCTGACACAGCTCCTCAAAGCTATTACAGACCTCCGGTCCTTGTCTGGACATCCACTCGTGTACCGCTCGGCTAGTAGTTTTCCTTACTAACATAGCCTTTTCCTGTTCGGACGCTCCGGGCATAAACTGCAAAGTATGTCTCAGCTCATCGATGTAGGTTTCCACATTATTCCCTGACACTGACGGGTCAAACCTTTCTACATCTTTGGCTAACTGCCTCAGGGAGTGGAGATTAATTTTTACGGTTTCTCCGCGGGCAGGGGGACGGCCGTGATCAGGAGCAGGGGGTCTCTGCCTGAATTGCATCGCCCTTGCGTCTCGCGCAGGACTCGGCGATCTCCCCCATGCCGATCCAACCACAGACCCTGGCCGGGAGAAACCTCCTCCCGGCGCGCTGGGTGAGCGCTCCGGGCTGCTAGGTGGGCTGGCACGCAAGTGGGATCTAGCCTGTTTTGCTTCCAGTACGAAAGCATCTAACTCCTTTTGCCTTTCCTGGCTGAGTTCATTTAAACTCTCAATTTCTTTTTCTTTTTCTTTCAAGCTCGCTTCCAGGTCTCTCCTAGCTACCTCAGCCGCAGTTTCTCTAGCAGACAGGTCATCTAATTTACCTAAAACTTCCCTGAGTCTGTCTTCACTTTCCTCATTTTTCACTCTCTTTTCTCTGATTATATCCAGCAACTCAACTCGCTCCGCCTTATATCTTTCTAGCTTTCCCTGAAGCTTTTGAAACTTTGTCAGCTCGGACAAAGACAGTTCCAGCTGTTTAGCTAGATTTAAGGCGAAACTCGATAGGACCTGAACTGCGTTCACGGACCCTCCTGTGTTAAGCTGGTTCGCTACCTTGGCTACTAAATCTACTTGCAGCTTCTCAATATCATCAAAGTTCAACTTTTCGATACCGCTCCAGTAACCAGGATTGTCGTCGCTAGAAATAGTACTTATAAGCGACTCCACTTCAGACATTTTAGCAGCCATTGTCATTACGTCAGAGAAACGTTAAGAGTATTACTTTTTTTTCTCCTTTTACTAAAATACAGTATGGAATTTAAACACCCGAGCAGATGGATTTCCAATCAGCACACGTTACACTAAACGCTAGAAAACAGGGGGATTTCTTTGCGCAGTTATCAGCACACCCGGTATTCGCGTATAGAAGCCGCGGTGCTGTGCTGAACTTGAACTCACAGCAATATCAGTTATTCTGTGCCATTGATTCTCATTTCATTCTAAACTCCGCCCACCCAGGGACGCCATTAAATGTAGTGGTTTGATGGGTTTCCTGAGACAATTATTAATTGTAGCAGTAATCACGAGGTTGTTCGTTGGGGCTTTTAGAAAATCAATCGTCAGAACAACTAACAACGCACACACACGGGTTCAATACACGAGATACATTTATTAATATAAATTGTGCACCAAAGATATACTAGTCTGCCTGGATACGAGCGGCAGACCTTACTGTGAGGGTTATCAATATACAAGGTATATAATCTCGAAGAGATGCAAACACAAAGAGATACACAACAGAGAATATATGTCAATATATATCGTTCGGTTATCAAATCGCTAATCAGTGTTATTACCCACTGTTACTCTAAACTCGGAAGTAAATACATTACTCATGAATTAAATTGATAACAACTTGTGTTGAGGTACAATTGAATTCTCGAGACGCAATGTAGAACATGGGGTTTACTTATCCACTGTGTATGGATTTGGAATCTCCCGGCACGAACACCAAACCAGCTGACAGGCTCTGTTGCAGCCTCTGTTGCAGCGGTTGTCCAATGGGCGTTGTGTCGGCGTTCTCTGGCTACCGGCCAACCAGTCAAGGTGCAGCTCGGAGTAGGACGGGCGGAGAAATCTGACTGCGGCGCACAGGGCAGTCGTTGCTCCGAGGGGATCTACCAGCAGTCCGGCTGGCTAGTAGAAAGTCTCTATGCACAGAGTGTGACCGCAAGTCCTCACAAGTCACTCTTTTGCCTGGGAAGAAGCTGGTTTGTTCCCGGTCCAGCGCTGCTTCTGAATAAGCTATTCAGGTTGTCAACGAGAGTCCAACTGTAGGCTGCAGTTGATCAAGCAGAGCATTCACGTTGGTAGAATTCTGAGTACGTACGGGATCCTCGGCCTTGCGCTTAGAACAAAGTCCAAGTCCTTTTGCAGACAACAGCAGTTGTCACGTGATTGTCTCTGAGGATGCACGAAAATGGCCAAGGGAGGCCCCGATCTGAGCTTGCGCTCCCTTTTTGACCAAGACCCAGATGTGTGCTGATTGGTTGAGAGTTTGGCGGGCATTGGAGACCCACATGGTATTACCACGCCCTGCCAGTCCCTGATTGGTTGATCAAGATGAGATATTCACTTACTCTTGACACTTAGGAATGCAGTCCAGATGTCCATTCGGCACTCTCTAGACTGATAGGCGCCAATGGATGACCATTGATCATGATAGCCAGGCTTAGCTAAGTGCATCCCCGTCTGGGAGCTTGTTCCTTATCAAAAGAAAACATCTTAAATCAGCCTGCATGAATACTTTCTCTGTGGCTGCACCACAGAGATGGAAGGTGAGATGGGGCCTCCTTTAGGACAGCATACCAACGCTTAATTCTGTCTTATTAACAAGCATTGCCGCTACAATAGCAATTCAAATACAACAGCCACACTGCTTAAACCATATGTTTTACACACCAGACAGGCCCCCTAACCTTATACAACCTTGCTGTGGCTGTGGCCCCTTTATTTATTTTGTAATGATTTTTTCATTATGGCACCATTAGACAGCCGGTACATGGGGATAGGGGGGTGGTATTCACGAGTCAATAGCTCTTCAAGCACAACAGCCACAGTGCTGCAACCATGTGTTTTACACACCAGACAGGCCCCCTAACCTTATACAATCTTGCTGTGGCTGTGTCCCTTTTCTTTATTTTTGTATGATGTTTTCAATATGGCACCATTAGACAGGCGGTACATGGTGATAGGAGGGTGCTATTCACGAGTCAATAGCTCTTCAAGCACAACAGCCACAGTGCTGCAACCAGGTGTTTTACACATCAGACAGGTCCCCTAACCTTATACAACCTTGCTTTGAGTTGTGGAACATTTCTTTATTTTTTAATGATTTTTTTACTGTAATCAAGTGTTGTGCTCATTAATAATAATAATAATAATAATAATAATAATAATAATAATAATTGCTTACACTTATATAGCGCTTTTCTGGACACTCCACTCAAAGCGCTTTACAGGTAATGGGGACTCCCCTCCACCACCACCAATGTGCAGCATCCACCTGGATGATGCGACGGCAGTCATAGTGCGCCAGAACACTCACCACTATCAGTGAGGAGGAGAGAAGAGAAATGTAGCCAATTCAAAGAGGGGGATTACTAGGAGGCCATGATTGGTAAGGGCCAATGGGGAAATTTGGCCAGGCCTCCTGACTTTTCAAAGTCATGCTTTGTTGTGTGAAACTTTAATTATCTTTTTAGGATTTTTTGAACATGGCAACTTCCACCGAGATGGGTGGGGGGTGTTGGGGTGCTCTTCAATAGCTTTTTCATCTATACACACAAACGGATGTAACCAAGACACTCAGAACCTGTCACGCAGGGGCTGACTGCTGAGAATAGAGATCCAATGCGGTGCCCTTGGTATGGTTGGTGCGAGACGCAGGCGTAGTCGGAGTAAACAGGCAGGGGTCCGAGTCCGGGAAGTCGTATGTCGAAGAAAACTCAGTCTTCACTCAGGTTGGGAGATTGTCAACAGAGATCTTTAATACAATCAGCTGAAGGGGAGCATATCACAGAGAAAGGGTTTCCCCTAGCACTCAAGACATGCTCACTGGACTTCATACTTTATACTGAAGTTATACTTTCCTTTTTTATACATTAAAAGTAGGCAATACTTTAACATATCAAAGGAACATACAGGGAAAGGGGCAGTGTCAGAAGTCAAACAAACAGGACAGGGGGGTGCCATTTGACATCCTACAATCTGTTTCAATTTTCTCTGGTTGAATGGGTGTGAGGAATCACAGGCTTTAGTTTGCACCTAAGACAGTGGTCTTAGGTGCGAACAGAAAACCTTTCCCACGCGTAGTCACTGTCCTGACCTTTTGACTCAGTCTTCCACATGTAGCACAGGCGTAGGCACAGAATCGACAGGCGAAAGTGTAGTTGAGGGACTGGCAGGGGTTTGGAGTCAGGGAAGGTGTAGAAGTTGCGTCGGTGTGGATTCAGAAGGCAGAGGCGTAAACGAAGAGACAGGCTGGGGTCAGGATCCGAGAAAGCGTAAAACAGGCGAAGGTACAAAATCGAGTGGCTAAAGCGGTAGTCAGAAAAGCGGGGTTAAGGTCCAGGGGAGAAGTCGTAGTAAGGCAAAGGTGTAGTTAGTACGTAAACTCCGGGAGAGAATCTCAATCGTGAGCAATGACCGGGGGGCAGATGAGGGTTTAAGCAGAGGACTGATTGACACGTGCACGTTTGGTACGGGGAGAGCTCGTAGGAATGCGGGAGCGCTTGCCTGCGTGAGGGAGATTCGTGGCAAAACCAACAGAATCAACCTGAACTCACAGAAAAACAAGAATGCCCCCGAGACACCTGCACCCCCCCCCGGACCACTCTGGTATCAACACCCCCAAACCCATCCATACCAGCTAACAAGACTCAGAATCGGTGCAACCCTCCAACCTGGATCAAGAGCAGGATGGGACAAGAACCTCACCACACTACGCACCCCTCATCCAGACCAGCAGGACAGCCAGACCACAGACAGCACCATCATGTAACCCCCCTGTTCATTCCAACAGAAAAGCCGAACTGACCCCCACCAGCATGGCGACGCTGCAGCTCTGGTCACACCAGCAGGCCCAATGGGCTCAGAGCTGGGGGACATACAGATGCAGCCATTCAAAATGCGTGGGCGATACCGCATTATTTTCCGGTACGCTGTACGCAGTCTACCGCAAGTTACCATTAAATACCGCGAGTTACTGGTAAATACCGCTAGTTACCGTAAATTCTCCTATAATATGACAAGCAAAATAATAGTATCCGGAATTTCGGCAAGGTGGAGCTAATAAACTCAGTTATTTAAAAAACGAAGATATTACTAAAAGTATTAATAATGAATGACCTTGGACAAGCTGTAAGTGTAAACTCAAAGTATTGCCCTGGTCAACATTCTTTTTTTCATTGACCGTCTTTGTAAAAGTAACACCACAGCATTTTGCAATCACGCATTTGTTTCCAATCATGCAAAGTACAGTAATTTTTGAGAATCGATTCACCATGCCTTTCACATGCTCATAAAAGAGATTGATTTAGGAACATAAACATATTACTGTATGAAAACTGTACTGTATACAGTATGTATATGTATATTTAATGTCTTAACTGTGCCCGTTTAAGTATTGAATATTCATATCTAATTTTACCACTGAAGGGAAATCTTAGTAGCTGAGCATAAAAAGAATAGGAGCATACTGCAACGCGTGTGAAGGGCATAAACGATATTAATTTTGGAACATAAACATACAGTATATGGCTGGTCTCGGTACTTTAAAGAAAACATACACGAAACATTGGTTTCATTATGACCAGAATCGGTCTTGAGATATTTTTAACTTGATTTACAGTATTTGAGAGGTATGTCTTAACACCGATACTACAGTATGTAAATACTGCTCACGTATATTTTTCTAGGTTTATATTATGCATTTCATACGGTCAAATTACTTTTGAGCAACTAATAAGAAGTGCGAAACGGTATGCCCAGGGCGTTTTAGTTTATTTTTACTGGGACTCTGCTTTAACAATGTCGCCGTGGATTGATTAGAGATATCAAGTACATACAAGTCATTTTTTAAATGTTGTAGTTCGTCTTGTAACAATGTTACGAGTACATCATCTATCAACAATTACACAGGTTCTGTTTCCATATTGCGGATTTTGGTTACGTAATATGATTTTCTAAATTTCACGTTGTGAATATATGATTTGGGCAAACAGAGCCGCAAAGAAGTACATTATGGGTTGTTGTTTTTTTTTGCAGTTTTATCTAGAACAAGCGATGCTTAAACCTTTGTCTGATTCTTGTGAAACTATCCACACGACAGTTACAGTACCTAGGAGTTGACTTCAGTGATGTCACTGATGGGATGTTTCTAAAAATCCTTCCTCTGTAAAACGTCTTCTCTAGTTGTCCTGCATATGTATTCGGTAATGAAGCTGTGTGTTCTGTCATGGAAATATAACTATCAAGGAAGCCACAAAAGAGAGTTCTCACCTGAGTAAGGTCTTTATTTCAATATTGCAATATTGGGAGCCCTTCTAAAACTTCCCCTTTCTCTAAGAGAAAACAGATTACATCATAGAGCGAGAGAAGAAAAACTAGATTTGTTATTCAAAGCTAATCAGTTACTTTCAGCTAATTCTAATGACCCAGACAGCATATATTGTTTTGGTACATTGTCTTCTAAACTAACCTAAACAGTGTACTTTGTTGACGAACTGTTTTCTAAAATTCTGCACGCACTGTAGCACAGCATTTACATCCTTGAAATACATTATCTAAAAGCACCAATATATTTTTTCAAAGCTCTCTACATTTTTAAGAATCAATTTACTTATTAGATTTCCACTTCAATTCCCTTCTTTTTATTCTTGAAAATGATTAAAAGTTAGATTCTTCATATGGACTCCCAGGAGGCTCCCATACTTCGGATTCTTGCGTTCTTATCAGAACATACTGATGCGCAAACATATTCATTACCATATTTCAAAGCATTGGAATAATATATTTTGTACAGCAACACAAAAACAGAAAGACAAGTATCACAGCCCCTATAGTCGGTGTTACTAACTTAAAGAAAAACATTCCCCCTGGCCCAAACAGTGATTCTAACCAGGAGAGAAATGGGTGAGGCTGTAGAATGAGGCATTAAAGCACATACATAACAAGATGCATTAAATTTCTTTAACTTTACAGTATGATTTATAAATTTGTACCACAAATTACTCATATCCCCCTCATTATCAGTTTCATTCGGCCAGTTTGTATACAAAGAGGCTTTGCATTTAGATTCCTCGTCTTTCTGGGCTTCTGGGTGACAGGCTTCCACATAAAAAGGAAAAAGGCTGTGCACATCAGTCCCAAGCATGTGATCCCCATCTATCCCTGTGGAGACATCACTCCTGCTATTTGCTCAGTTCGTTTGTGACCTTTTTACAGTGGGAAGCATGAATTCAGGACACCTGGCACGGCCCCCTCCACCTGAGCGAACACCACCTCTTTTTCCTGTCTTTCACCAGAATCCAGTCTCCTTATTCATGCATTAGTTCCTACAGCACAGGTAAATCCCTGTGGGCTGGAGCCCAGCATTTTTCTTAGGGTTTTTTTTTTACAAGATTGGTCAACAGCTGGGTCACCTAAACAGCTGTCTATCACCCTAATAGAGAATGGCCTAAAACTGTGATTATAGCGAGGAGCATACAGTTATTTCCATTCTAATACATCTGAGTTACACTCAGACTGAAAGCAGGGCTATTTACCCATGCCAATAAACCTAAATAATCACCTCTATCAAAAGGGATTACTCCCATGAGCATCTTTTATAGCAATACAATCCCAACATGAGCTCTGGTTATTATTTGTGGCTGACTGATAAAGTATTGATTCCATATCCCCATTTTATGTAAAGTAAAGCTCCTTACACTTAACAGGTACACTGTCGCCCCCCCTCAGGAAGCTCAACAAACACAGAAACAGTGACAATATAATAATTAATGTTCACTCAGTCTCTGGTGCAGTGGTTCGGTGTCGGCGCAATGCGTAGATCCAGCGATCTCATCCTGTCACTCAGATGGCAGAGTCGGTAGTCAGTTGCACTTGATATGGTCCTTCCCAGCAGGGTTGCAACATCTGGCAGGGTATATCTTCCTCACCACACCCACTCGCCAGGTATCAGGTCGTGTCTTCCCTCTACTGGAGGTCTCCAAGTGTCCAGCACCTGTTCACCAGCCCCATGCACCACTTCAATTAACAACCTACAATACTGCAATAGAGAATTAGCAAATTCAACAATCCATTAGCCAAATTCATCCCTCTAGGAAGTTTCGTTGATTGGCCTGTGATGATATCAAACAGGCTCTATTACACAGTTCTGTTTGATCCAGCCCGCATCCCATGGCGCTCCTTCAGTCTGATGTCTAGTCGATCTTTTAGAGTTCTGTTCCTTCATTCCACTGTTCCAGCAGACTGAGGGTGATCTCAGTCCATCTCACCCCGAATAATCCAGCCACAGCCTGTCCCTTGATCATAATACAAGCGGTAGGTCAGTGCCCACCGAGGGCTTATCTCCATCATCAAGTGTTTGGTAGACACAGAGGCAGTGACAGCAACCCACTGGGAAAACAGATTATAAGAGCCAAGGTTTCCCTTTACAAATGTAAATTGTAAATATTTGCTACTGCATGAAAGGTTTCTCAGGAGCAGGCCGTATGAGCTGTAGCACCTGCACCTGAACTGTAGTTGAGTTCCTTTGATAAGCATCACATTGAGATACCACATAAGTGGCTACTGCTTCAAACACGGTCCCCACCCAGGTTTGGGTAACCAGCACACCATTTGACTCGCACCCAGGTGTCCAACAGAGTGCATTTGTCGAGCTACAAAGGGCATTAGGCTGTGAGGGCATGCAGGGCATCCAGTGTGCTGGCAGCACCACACACTTTTCTAACCATGTCCTTTTCTCTGCTTTAGAGGCCTCAGCCTGAATATCCTGTAGCTGTCCCCTTTTCACCAACAGAGGTCTCACAGGGGTCTCAGACTCCTGTTCTACCAGGACTGTGCACCTGACAGCTACATCTGCAAAGTTGTTCCCTCGAGTTACTGGAAACATTTCTTCATTATGTGATTTATACTTTACCACAGCTACTTCAGTCAGTAGCTGCAAAGCTTCTAACAGTTCAGAGACAAACCCAGCATTCTTAACTGGAGTCCCTGCCATGTTGGGGAAATCCCTATTCCTTCACTGCCATCCAAAATTGTGGCATACACCAAATGTATATATACAGTCTATATAAATTGCTACAATTTTCCATTTAGCATATTTACAAGTTTCAATTAAATATTTTCATTCGGTCTGCTAGTTCTACACCAGATTATTCACAGTTTATACAGCCAGGCAGGTAGCCTGCACAACACATAAACACGGCCCCTTGGCCACCGCATCAAGGGGTCCTGAATAATAATAACCCACCAGACGATGCCTATCTCCATGCTCCTGCACCAGCACAACGGCTCACAACCCATTTCTTTCACTTACAGACAGATTACATGCAGATGATCAGTCTGAGGGAATACAGTCCAGGGCCAGTGTCTGCAAGAAAGCTTGTTTCAAAACATCAAAAACAGTTTGTGCTGCAGGGGTCAAGGCAATTTTGTCTTTAGACTGCACTACCCCCCTTAAACCAATACGTCACTGGACAAGCTCGTTCTGAGAAGGCATTCACCCTGGCTTTATCATGTAGTTGGTTTTATACTCCTTTTTTTCCTCTTTAGATCCAATACTTGGAGTAGCCCGGCCTTATGGATTCCGTAATTAGGTAAAACAATCACAATATCACATAACTCTATTGAGTTAGTTTACATAAATGCTATTTCATGCAGTAATTCCTTATAAAATGCTGCGGTCTGGGCCTAAAATAGGTCTGGGGTGTCCCCCACCCACATCAGTAGTTGAAAATGTACATCTTTTCCCAAGCAGACTGTGACAGCTTATATTTGCTTTAAACACAACCCTTGCACCCCTTCTCCTGTAGCCTCCTGTTACCCGTTAGAAAACTTTATATCACATTTTTATGCTGTTTTAGTCTAAAACCAGGACAGCTGTGCTCCTGTGTCCCCCAGTTACTGCACACTGTAAGATTATTTCACTTTTATTTAAATCCTGAGATAAATTTAGGAAGGCTACAGAGGGGTTTACTAGATTAAAACTGTTAGTTCACGCACGGCTCTCGTTTCAGCTTCTGACATGTTCTTTAATTGTGAAATCAAGCCTCTTTCTTACAATTTCTCCAAAAAACACCTTTTTTTTAGTAACTGTACACCAGCTTATTAGTAGTTTTGTCTTTGGGGTTTTATATCTCGGTATAACATTAAAGTCGCACAATAATTTCAACAAACTGGCGGCTCCCTTTTCTCCTCCTTGGGAGTCTTTTTACCCCATTTGCAGCGCTCGCACTTCTGCATGCATGCTTCACGAGTTATTAAATCAAATCTGTCTCCGCTGTCCGTAATATCAGGAAAGCATAGTTGTACATTCTTGGCAACATCAGGTTTTATCATCAGCAACATCAACCCACTCAAGTAAATTTGTTTTATTACTGTGGAAGTATCTTCATTCACTTCCTTCTCATCGGCTAACCCCGAGTATAATATCCATAAAGCTATAAACCTTTCTGTAAAATCTGAAACATCCTCACTTACTTCTGCTGACATGCTGTCTAATCAGTTTTCGGTGGGTAATGCTCTTTCAAAAATCTCCACACTAATTCCCACCCTTCTCCTAGATTCTCTCTTAAGGCGTTCTATTTCTTCTTTTGCTGTTTCTTTTTCTGCATATATAACTTTGTTTCGTTCAGCCATTGCTTTTAGCTTTTCCATCAGAGATTTTTGTGTCTCATCTATGATATTCTGTTGAATTCTCAAATATTCCTCTAAATATTGTTTATTTTTATCCAAATGTTCATACACTTTTCTACATTCCTGTTCAGCCTAAATTCCGTCCGACATATTTCTTTGTTTCACTTTGGATTAATCAAACTTTTTTTTTTCTTCACACCAAACCATTTTCACTTCTCCCACGCGCCCCGCGGAACCCCCCAGTCGAGACAAACTGACGAACTATCACAATTCAGGAACACGGACCAGGTTCCAAATCCTGGCTTTAAACACACAGTTGAATCGAGTTACCATTTTCGGCTCTTCTGTGAGTACAGTTCTAGTTACTACCTTCAGCCATACTGCAGTCGTGTACCAGGATGCAACACCTGGATTGTTTCGCACGGGCAGGGCGAGACGCTATTCCTTCAGCAATCCCTTTTTTTCTACCCCACCTTCACAAAACAGGCATCTAAAAACACATACACCATTAACTCATTTTTCTGTTGTACTTGCTTCAGCACCACAGCAACATGGAGAGGACAAGGGACTTTTTAGAAAAGAGGAGTCCTTACCTCTTTTTAGAAGCGGCCGCCTAACTTTTCCTCTCCATGTCCGTGTGGTTTAATTTAGATGGATACTTCTTCATCATTTGGGTTACATATCCGCCAATCTGCCTCCTCCTTTTTAGAGGACGTTGTAAACCTTTAGGAACAATATAATCTAGCAACAAGGTTATGTCACTGTAATTAGGCTTAAGACAATCAAGAACAAGGCTTGCCTTTCTTCGAAATTCTTTACGGTCATCAGGCAATTTAGGAAAAGACTTAACTAATGCAAATAATTCACTAGGAGACCAATGTCAATGTACATATGCTGGAGTTCCTTCTGGACCTGTTAAAGTGCACATTGGCATTTCACGAACAAGTGAAAAGGCTTTGGCTCCGGACCGCTTTCTAGTTTCTGTGGAGACTTTTTCTTTTTAGAAGGCATGGTCATGACTTTAGCTGCAGCTTGCTGTTCTTTAGTTTCAAGACTAGTCTTTTTTGAAGCTTCCCATTATTTCTGTGATTTCTCTTTCCATTACATAAGCTTTCCAATTCGCTTTCTTTCCGTTCTTCTCCTTCTCTTCTTAGTTTCCCCTTCTTCAGAAAACTTATTTTTCCTAATTCAACTTTCCTCTGTCCATTCTGATTCACTTACAAAGATCCTTCATAGTTATGGGCCCCTAATTATCATATATAAATTATGTGCAAGTTCCCTTACACCTATTACCCTAGCTTTACAGTTCATGAACATAAAACATTTTTTTTACTCTAACCCAGGCTATAATTGTTTCTCTGAATTTGTCGTACATGTACTTTTGCTGGACTGCTCGGTCCCATTTTCATCTTTGAATTTTAATTTCCCATTTTTACCAATCGGTGCCTTACTTAGAACCTTATCACATCAACTACTCCGCAGAGCAAAAACCACACGTCTGTGTTAAGATAAGTTCTTTATATGAGTCCCAGACTCATCAAACCCACGTGAGAACACCCCTGTGGCTCGCTTCTCAAACTATTAATTTTTAAGGATCACCTACTGGCGTCAGACAGCTGCCAATTCTCCAGACGCGTCTCTGGAAGGATAAACAATTTATCCTCTGAGGTTCGTCCAATTTTGCTAAAATTGTCAGGGTCCAGATGGAGTTTCAGCAGCCGTTCGCGTTCAGGTTTCTGATCCCGGACGAGCCCCCAAATTGTCATGGAACTATCAAGGAAGCCACAAGAGAGAGTTCTCACCTGAGTAAGGTCTTTATTTCAATATTGCAAGCCCTGCTGCCACTTCGCAAAGTGCAACCAGAGACTCAATTTGTTACAAGCAGTACAGGGTTTTTAAAAGATGTTGCGCTGTAAAAAAGCTCAGCGCTTTGTCCTTTCTAAAAGTTCCCCTTTCCCTAAGAGAAAACAGATTACATCAAAAAGCGAGAGAAGAAGCACTAGATTTGTTATTCAAAGCTAATCAGTTACTTTCAGCTAATTCTAACGACCCAGAAAGCATATATTGTTTTGGTACATTGTCTTCTAAAGTAACCTAAACAGTGTACTTTGTTGATACACTGTTTTCTAAAATTCTGCACGTACTGTAGCACAGCATTTACATCCTTGAAATATATTATCTTTGTAGATTAAGCTGACCCAGGGACGCCAAATAATGTAGGGAAAACCGGTCCAGGGACGCCAAATATGTAATCATAGTGGCTCTCTGAAGGCACCAGTTCTGTAGGGTTTGGGCATTTACTGAGACAATTATTAATTGTAGCAGTAAATCACAAAGTTGATTCTTTTGATGGCTTTAGAATCCAACCATGCGACATAACTCAAACAACGCACACACACAGGTACTAACACACGAGGATACATTTATTAATACATAGAATATGCATGTAAACCTAACAGATCTTATCGAGAGGGTTATCAGAATACAAAAGGTATATATTCAATCAGTTACAAAGTGTTACACATATCAAGAGGACATACATTCAGTATATCATTCATTAAGACCGTTTCGTAAAGTGAACTTGGTTACAACTTCTACATTAGATACTCAAACAAGTACATAACTCTTAGGAATTAAATTGATATCAACTGGTTTGGATAACAATTGAATTCTCGAGCTGTAATGCATTGAAGTTGAATACTCATCCAATCTCTGGGGATTCAGATCTCCTGCGGGCACAAAGAAACAGTTGCAGGCTGTTGCTGTCCAATCCGCGCTCTCTGGCTCCGTGCCAGGCTGTGCTGTGCGGCTTGCGACGGTGCGCTGCTGATGCTCACTGTTGGCTTAACTAGCAAAGTTTGTGCACAGGAGAAAAGATGACTGTGGGTCCCAGCAAGTCAGGAAGAGGACTGGTTCGTTCCTGATGAAGAGCTAGTTCTGAATAGTGATTCAGCTGTCCACAGTTCCGACCTGTTCACGAGGCCTGCTGCTGGTTACTCTCTGGCAACCTCCACTCTAGACTCTTAGAACAAAGGAAAGTTCTGGCACTGGGACACACTGGCCGTTCCGTGGTTGTCCGGGCTGAGTCTCAGGATGGTCAGGAGGCGCGCTGTGAGAATGTCCTGCCCTTGGGATTCTCCTTTGTATTCCCTTTAGAATTGTTGAATCTGAATCTGAATTTTGTCTGAATCTGAATCTGAATCTCAATCTCCCAGGCTCTCTGTGTTGCCTGTTTTACCTGGAGGAACTTCAGCTCATTGATTGGCTGAAAGTTCCATGGGCATCAGAGTCCCACGTGGGTTACTCGGCCCTACCAGTCCCTGATTGGTTGATCAAGGTGAGATATGAGTCACTTAGTCCTGACACTTAGTAATGCAGTCCAGATGTCCAACTGGCACTCCCTAAACAGATAGGCGCCAATGGATGACCATTGATCATGATAGCCAGGCTTAGCTAAGTGCATCCCCCTGTGGGAGCTGTCCTTATCAAAAGAAAACATCTTGCATGAATAGTTTCTCTGTGGCTGCACCACAGAGATGAACAGAGAAATGGGGCCTCATTTGGGAAGCTCAGAAACACTTAATTCTGCCTTATTATTTAAGCCTCACCGCTACATCTTAAAGCACCAATATATTTCTTGCAAAGCTCTCTACATTTTAAGAATCAATTTACTTATTAGATTTCCACTTCAAGACTTGTTCGGCTGGCGTTCTGGGAGTCGCGTTTATCAGAATTGTATTGAAATCGTTTCCCACAGAGCTCAGATGTCAAAGCACAGCAGCAGCTCTCCACAGCGATCCTCTATAGCGCCCTTTCTCCCGCAGCTCCGTCCTCATTGGAAGGAAGCAAGAGTGAAAGGCTGAAGTGAAATTGAGCGGGGACGAAGGCAGTGAAGAGAGAGAACGTGGGAAGAAGAGAAAAACGCAGGGGAAAAAAAGCAGCGTCGTAAAAGAGGTGACAGAGCTGTCCTCTCTATAAGTGGGGTGCCAGCGAGCTTTGCTCTAGCTTACGGCCACACCCCCTTGAGCATGCCTGATCTTGGAAGCTGAACAGGGATGGGCCTGGTTAGTACTTGGATGGGAGACAGCCTGGGAATACCAGGTGCTTTTAAGCGCAGGAGGCGCCCTATCCCCGCTCGCTCGCTCATTCCCCTGTTCACAAGTGCAGTGCGGCTTGTCCGTCTGTTTATTTGTCAGCTCTGGCGAGACACGGGTGCTTGTGTATTAGCGTGAGCGTTTTTTTTATTCTGATCATGAACAGTTTTACAAGTCCGCAAAGGATCGAGGAAAGGTTTATCGCCAGCTGAAAAGAGACACAGCGCTTCCGCTGTGGAGACTTGTTCGGCTGGCGTTCGGGGAGTCGCGTTTTTCAGAATTGTATTGAGATCGTTTTCCACAGAGCTCAGATGTCAAAGCACAGCAGCAGCTCTCAAAAAAGCAGCGTCGTAAAAGAGGTGACGGAGCTGTTCTCTCTATAAGAAGGAGAAGAAGAAGAGGAACAGAGGATTCGTTTGTCTTAAGTTAGACTTTGTTTTTTTGTGTTTTTTTGGTGTTTTTGGTTGATTTTTGAGGCCCTCCCCTTCAGCCTAGCTCTGTTTGGGGAGGGGAGAGACTTTTGGGGTTTTTTTGTTGCTTTTTTGTTGCTTTCTGAGTCCTGTTTGTGTTTTAATGGAAGGAAAAAACATGGAGGCAGAGAATGTTATTGTAGTGGAGGAGGAGAGTGGTGTAGGAAAGAGAAGGATGAGGAATTCGGACCGACCCCCCTGGCGGGTTTTTGCAAGGGCGCATACTGTTGTGGTGGATGTGAGCGGCGTGGAGAAACCGTCTGCGGGTGCTATTATCGCAGCTGTGTACGGCGTCTGTGGGGAGGGCTCTCTTTTTGCCTGCCGCCCCCAGACGCCAAAAGAGTTTGAACTGACTCTGGACTCAAAAGAACATGCGGACGCGGTGGCTGTGGGGCTGGATGTGCAGGGCACACCCTGCTACTGCCGCTGGCTGGAGCGGAAGGAGGTAGTGGTGTCCTTCCTCCACCTCCCTGCATATATCTCAGATTAGACTATCAAGGAGAAGCTGAGTAGCTGGGGGGTGAGAGTCATTTCGGACATCAGGATGCGCCACTACCCCGGGACCACCATTGCTGATGGCAAGAGGTTTGTTCGGATTCGCTTTCCCGATCATGTAGCCTCGTTGCCATACAGCACCCGCTTCGCCACGGCAGAGGGGGACCAGTACTTCAGGGTCCTCCACGACCAGCAACAAAGGGTGTGTCATGTCTGCCTGGACTTGGGGCACATCGCCAAGGACTGCCCTGAGTTCCTCTTCTATGAGTGCAGACAGCCCGGCCATCGCGCCAGGAAATGCACCGCTGCCAAGTGCCCGGACTGCCTCCATGCGCTCATGAGCTGCAACTGCGAGCCAGAGCCGGAAGATCCAGCCGCCGCAGGAGCAGCTGCCCGCAACGCTGAGGGGGTTGAAGATGGACTACGAGTGGCCACTGCAGCTGAGCATGGAGAGTTGCTAGCAGCGGCGCCCCAGGACCCCAGTGAGCCAGCAACGCCCCAGCCGGTGATGGGGGAGAGGCAGAGGAGGCCCCTCCAATCCTGGGTACAGCGCAGCAGAAAGGAGCCGGGGACCAGCCAGCATCTCCACCAGCAGAGGCGCCCCGTTGCCCTAACAATCCTGCTGCATCCCACTCTGTGCCGCAAGACAAGCAGAGGGAGGTTGCTCCACAACATGCGGCGGTGCAGCGTGGTGCAGCTGAGATCCTACGGGCACCACCACCACCAGAGGCTGCCCCTCAGCGTACCAGTGGGCTTTTGACACCCAAGCCTGTGCAGGGAGAGAGGCAGAGGGAGGAGGCGACGGCACCAGCACCACCACCACCATCACCGTCAGCGGTTCCCCAGCTGTGGGCAAGCCGGGGTACAACCGCCTGGGCACTCGAAGGCTGGAATCCAGTGGCACCACGTCAGGCCTCAGCCCAACCTGAAGCCCAGTTCAAGAGTTGTCCGCAGACCCATCCCTGATGTCTCTGCGGTGGCGGAGACAGGAGGTGGGGAGGAAGCGGCAAGTGTTGGCAATGAGAATGTGGCAGAAAGGGCGGGGGAACTGTCGCGCGGGCCGGAGAATTAATTTCACTCTTATGGCCATATGCGTGATGGCAACTTTCGCCTCTTTAAACGCCAACGGGCTGAGGGACTGAGCAAAGCTGGGGGCAGTGTTAGCTCTGCTGGGGCGGACGGATGTTGTCTGCCTCCAGGAGACCTTTTGGGACGAGGAGTGTGTCCGGAAGGTGCGAGCACAGTGGGACGGGGAGCTGTTTTACAGCAACACCTCCAGCCTGTGCAGGAGGGGGGTGGCTGTGCTGGTGAGGAGGGGAGTGTACGAGAGCGTAAGGCTCCTGCACCGCGACACGTAGGGCCAGCTCCTGCAGGTCGGTCTTGGGTTTCCTGGACAGTCCGTGCTGCTGAGCAACATCTACGCCCCCAATGGGGAAGCTGAGCGGCTCGCCTTCTTCAAGCAGCTGGAGGCGAGCTGCTTTCAGCAGCCAGGGCTGGTCGTCGGAGATTTTAACTGTGCACTGAGTGCGCTCGATGTCGCGGTTGGGATGACCTTTAAGAGCAGTGCTGCTCGCAGCTTCCTGGAGCGCAGTGCGGAAGCTCACTGGTTCGTGGATGCGTGGCGTCAGGCTTAGTGTGCGCGGAGGGACTTTTCTCGGCGGCAGGTCGTCGAAGGTGTCTTGAGACAGAGCCGGATCGACCTGTTGCAGGGGCACATGAGTCTCTTCCCGTGCCTGAGCCAGATGCGCTATGTGTTCATGACCCTGAGCGACCATGCTGTGCTTCACTTTTCTCTAGCAGGGGCACAGGAGGACCGGTGCCCCGGCCTCTGGTGCTTTAATAAGGCGCTCCTGGGGAGGCTTCATTCTGTCAGGGCATAGAAGACCTTATCCGGCAGCAGCTGCAGTGTCCCCTGTATAGGTCAGAAAAGCTGGTCTGGTGGGATAATCTCAAGTAGGCCATCAAAGAGTTCAGTATCTAGTATGGCCTGTCCCGGGGGCGGGAGAAGGCCAGGCGGGAGAGACAGCTTCGGGCTCGGATCACCTCAGAGCTCGGGCTCCTGGCAGATCACGGCGGGGGCTGCGAGCTCTTGCTGGAGCTGAGGGGTGAGCTGCAAGCCCTGGAGGAGGAGAAGTGGAGAGGAGCCAGGGTGCGCAGCAGAGCCCAGTATCTTGCCAAGGGCGAGAAGAGCATGAGGTTCTTTTTCGGCCTGGAGCAGGAGAGGCAGCGCAGCTCCTTCATCGAGGAGCTGGTGGGAGAGGACGGTGTGCGGCTCTCTGCCCCCGAGGCCGTTAGGAATGAGGTGTTTTCTTTTTATAGCGCCTTGTTCTGGCCGAAGTGGTGGATGAGCAGCAGACCCGGGCCATGCTGGCTTGGGTGAGTACCCGCCTGTCACAGAGCGATCGTGAGCTCTGTGACAGTGCGCTGAGCTTGGAGGAAGTGCTTGAAGCACTTCGGGGCTCGTCTCCTAACAAGAGCCCTGGGTGGGACGGGCTCTCCTCCAAGCTCTACAGACACTTTCAGCAGTCCCTGGGGCCCCTCCTTCTGGAGGTGTTCCAGGAGATTGCCAGGACCGGCGCTCTGACCCCATCTATGAGAAGGGGGGTGATCTCTCTTGTCTACAAAAAGCAGGGGGATCCCTCCCTTTTGAAAAACTTTCGCCCGATCAGTCTGTTGAACACAGACTATAAGATACTAACTCGTGTTCTCTCCCTCAGGCTCGGGAAGGTTCTGCCCAGGATCCTGTCGCCTTCGCAGACCTACTGCGTCAAGTGGAGAGACATCGCGGACACGGTGTGCTCCATCAGAGATGTTGTGGACCTTATGCGGGAGCAGCCGAGGGGTGGATACGTCCTGAAACTGGACCAGGAGAAGGCCTTCGACAGGGTGGAGCATTCCTTCCTGTTTGAGGTCTTGAAGAGCTTTGGCTTCGGCGAGGCCTTCATCTCCTGGGTGAGGCTCGTGTACAAGGGGATCGTGAGCTGTGTCAAGGTGAATGGTTCCCTCACGAGCTTCTTTCCAGTGACCTTGCCTGGGGGCACCGCCACCTCGTTGATCTACCAATATGCTGACGACACCAGACTGACGTTGGCAGAGGTGGCGGAGATCTCGGCCATTTTAGAGGTGGTGCAGGCCTACTGCGCTGCCTCGGGCGCCAAGGTAAACTTGGAGAAGTCTGAGGTCATGCCGGTGGGGAGGGCAGACCTTGCCCCGCTCTTCGGTTACCCTTTCAGGGTTGAGACGGGTCACCTGAAGGTCCTTGGCATCTACATTAACGCTGATGAGCAGGCCACTGGGCTTCTCCTGTGGAAGGAGAAGCTCATTAAGATGAGGGCAAATTAAATCGGTGGAGACACAGGTCCCTGACCCTAAAGGGAAGGGTCCTGCTCGTTAACACACTGTGCCTGTCCCTCTTGTGGTACCCACTGTCTGTGATGCCTCTTCCTGAACGGGTAGAGAATGAGATTAGGCAACTGGTGGTGGGATTCGTGTGGGAGGGGAAGCCTCCGCGGGTCACTCATGACACCCTCATTGGGAAAATCTCCAGGGGTGGGCTGAAGCTGTGTGATGTAGGCCTGAAGCTGAAAAGCTTTAGGCTGAAAGTAGTGAAGAAGTTCCTTGACCTGGATAATGTCAGCATTTGGAAGATTGGTATGGGAAGCTACCTCGAGACTTGCGGGGGCTTGGGGCAGGAGACTCTCCTGGTGAGGCTGACTCCGGGGTTGATAAAACATCTGCCCTCCTTTTACAGGGAGGTCCTGCTGGCGAGGGGGTAGTTCATGTCCCAGCATGTCTCCTACACGCTGGAGACCCGGGCCCAGATTCTGGAACAGCCTCTGTTCCTCGACCCCCTGCTGGTGTCTCGATGGAACAGGCAGCTCTACGAGGCTGGCATATCCAAGGTCAAGGATCTTCTTTATGAAGTAAAGGATGGATTTCTGCCCACCCAGGCTATTGTCGACGCTGTGCGAGAGGTCGACGACGAGCTGCCTGTCAGTAAGATCCGTCAGGATTACGAGCAGCTCAAACTCGGTCTCCCGGACAGTTGGCTGGAGAAGCTCCATCTACAAGACGGGGCAGCAGGCCCGGCCTGGCCGGAGCTGAGGGTGAAGTGGGGGGACCGTGGGGTGGACCTCCTGGGGTTCACCACCAGCATGTTCTACAGGCTGATGGTGGCGAAACGCTTCAGAGTGCCGGTCTCAGAGGTGTTCTGGGGTAAGATCTTCCCCCAGCTCGAGCCAGGGCGTACTTGACGGATCTGCTGGATGGCCTGTTTCGCTCTGTTCGAGGAGCTGTTCTTGACGGGGTGCCCTGGAAAGAGCTTTTCCTCTTTGGGTACCGCGGGTCTGAGAGGGGGGTTAACGCCATTTTAGTGAACCTCTTCCTCAGCCTAACGAGGACAGCTGTCTG
This sequence comes from Lepisosteus oculatus, assembly GCF_040954835.1. Lineage (NCBI taxonomy): Eukaryota > Metazoa > Chordata > Actinopteri > Semionotiformes > Lepisosteidae > Lepisosteus > Lepisosteus oculatus. The sequence continues at coordinate 52,006,916 of NC_090709.1, read as the reverse complement.
GGAGAGGAGGAACCTCATGATGTACAATGGCCTGAAGCCAGACCTTGTCAGGCTGTGCATTGCCAGGGTGAAGGACTGCTTCTCTCTCAGCCTGGCCTACTGCAGGGCTGAGAGGCGGATGGCCGACTTTCGCAGGATCTTCTTAAAAAATAACATCTTTGTGGACCTGCGGGAGGAAGGCCTGTACTTCCGGCTCTGAGATGGGGGTGTCTTTGAACAAAAGACACACACGGCTCCACCCTTTTCCACCCCTGAATAGCATTGGCGAGTTGAATAGCATTCAATTCACATCGAATAGCATTGGCCCCTGAATAGCCCCTGAATAGCATTGGCGTAGCTCAGCACTGGGCCACTGGGCACAATTTCCCACCGTTTCCAGAGTGTAGTGGTTATCACGTTAGCCTCACATGTGGAATGTCCCCAGTTCAAAACAGAGCAGCTTTTTTTGTTGCCACGCACACTGTTTGGGGATTCGCCTAGCGCTGTGATCGAACAGACCCACTCACCTCTTAGTGTGGCGGGATCTGCACAGTGCATGTCGCAGCGCTTTCTGCTTTCACTTCAATGTGCTTCCTGATGTCGAGTCGTGTGCTGTGCAGAGGCTCTGAAAGCGAGAGCAATGAAAAAGTGCACAGCGCTGTGAAAGAAAACACAGAGAAGTGAAAGGCAGTCCTTTCTCTAAGACCGGGGTAAAGTTAGCTTGAAGTTCAAAAACGATTTTGGCACACCTGTAGTGCTTTCGCGAAATCTTTAAACGCGTTACAAAAACACTTGCTTTGTGTATAAAATGCATTATGAATGCTTTCTCAGCCTTCACTTTGCCATTTTTATGACTTTTTTTTACCACGCTCAAATATTGTTTTGTCCATATCTTCACAATGGAAGCACAGAACGTCTTCAAACCAAATGCATTTTAAAGACCACAACTTGTGGAAATTTCGACATTCTCTACATCAAACTTTCAGTGAGCTAATTTCGTTTTTCATCGATGCGTAATTACGCACTAACTGGAACCCGGGGGACCGCTGTGTGCACATGTTCACAATGCGAGAAATACTGTTCAATACGGCTTCATGCGAAAAACCCGTATATGACCTTAGGAAGCAGAACAGTGCAGTCTCCAATTACCCAGACTGTAAGATGACAAGATGAGTTGATGGAAAGAGCACAAAAGTTCAGCTCGTACAATAGGCAACGAAGATCCCAGCGTCGTCATCGCACATGAAAGGACTGCCTTGCAGACCAAGGGCAGTGGGCGGTGCCCTGTAAGAGGGGCAGAGGCGGTTCTTTTTCTTTTTCCCGTTTACAACCACTTTTGTGCAATATATGCCAGGGACCTGTGCAATACATTTATATTTATATTTATATCTATGGTTACATCTATATTTATATTCATACGTGTGATACGATTTTCTGTGTACTGTTCTGTTCTAGTTTCCTCTTGTGTGTCCGGACTGTGAGTAACTCTTGTATTGTATTGTATGTATTGTACTATTAGTATATAATTCGTTACACTGTGGCTGTGTTGTGTGTGTTAAGCTGCTGTTGCACTGCAATTTCCCTCACGGGATCAATAAAGTATCTAAGTAAGTAAGCCATGATGCCGAGACGCATGAAGCGAGGGGGATTAGCTCAAATGGTAGAGCGCTCGCTTAGCATGCCCGGTGCTCTCGTTTAGCCTCTGCAACTTCTGACAGGTGCTCCTCCATTGCGGAGAGAATGTCCTTCAGTTGTCAAGCGTTGAAGGGCCACACCTCCTTCCCAACCTCAGTCTGCACTGAGTGCGTCTCCGGCATTTTCTCGTCCAATTTGTCAGCTTAGCAAGTGAAAAGTATATCCGAGTGAAAACAGTGCTGATAATACTCTCACGAATTGTTAGAAGACGTGCTTTTGATCATCGATTGCTTAACAATCACATTCGTTCGACTTGAGCCATCAAGCTCGTAGTTTTCCTTCAAATCTTGAAAGCTCTCAGTGAGAACATCATAGGCTGCAGGACGCCCCGTAACTTGATTACTTCAACAGAAAGAAGAGCAGACAGCTCGACAAATATGTGAGGCGCAGAGAGCGCAAGGCGAGCCGCACACGTTTCGGTGGCTGAGAGAGGGCAGTTTTTGCTTCTGCATTTCCCAAGTAAGGACGCATGACAACAAGCTCATCTACGACACAGTGGTGATGAGTTTTCAGTACGTGTTCTTTTGAACGAGCAATGAGGTTGCCGCCTTGGACAGCTGACTGCACGCTCTCATTGTGCCACGTGATGAGAATTCACCTGGCTCGTTCAGTCATTAGTCACATTCCATCGTTTGCCATAAGCAGACGCTGCGAAGTGATGTGGATATCAGTTCCCAGTCTTGTGGAAGAGGAGGAAAAGAGCACACGAGGGCTCGTCCGGGAGTTGAACCCGGGACCTCTCGCACCCTAAGCGAGAATCATACCACTAGACCAACGAGCCACAGCAGCACTTTCCATTTCAATCTGTCAGCGAGCTTGAGGATGGGGAGAGGCGCCATTCGCTCGTCCAGTCAGACCTTCATCAATAAGTCAAGAAAGCTGCAATTACACGACTGCCTTGCAGACGAAGGGCAGTGAACTGTGCCCGGTAAGAGGGGAACAAGCGGCACTAGGTGACGCCGAGGCATAAGGCCCAGCGAGGGGGGTTGGCTTGTATGGTACAGCGCTTGCTTTGCATGTGGGAGATAGCAGGATCAATTCCCGCATCCTCCAGGTGTGTGCTTAGAGCTTGATGTGCCGAAAGGTGTCCTTTAGCCTGTGGTCCCGCCTTACATGGAGAGCATTGTGCAGCTGTCAAGCGTTTCGCAGCCACGCCCCCTTTTCATCTTCTCTCTGGCTTAAGCGTCACTCCTCCCCTCTCTCTTGACATTTCATGTCAGCATGTCAGAAGTCCGAGTGACATTTTTAATGGCTGAGTGAGGGCACGATGCTGAAGCAGAGAGGCCACTTCAGCCACAGAGACTTGTGCTAGGTGAGATCTGAAAGACGGACTCGCAACAGAAACAGACCAAAAATGTATCGGTGAGATCAAAAGGCAAATGCAACATTCAGCAGAGGGCGTCTAAAGATTAGGGAACGGGCGACTGACATCCATGTGAGGCAAACTTTCTGGTGTGTGTACTGCAGCTGGGCTTGTTGGCGTAATTGGTAGTGCGTCAGTCTCGTCATCTGAAGGGCCTGAGTTTGATCCTCACACGGGGCAGGGCTGCTTCCTCTCTTGCTCTTTTCAAACACTTGCGGCAACTGTTCGCTCATAACCACGTCTGGAATGCGTGACCTTTACACGGGCGAGAAGCAACGCCGCATCCCTTTTCTAAAGAACATTCACATTCAGAAATAAGTCAAGAAATTTGCCATTACTTTCGCTCGCACTGCTGTCAGCCTGCCCATGTTGCCAAAGAAAGATTCACTCGGCGTCAACATGACAGAACAGCGATCACTTGAAAGCAATGTTCCACACTCCGTAAGCAAGAACTTCAGTGTTTGCAGTCACCCGATATGCCGATAGTCAAAGGAGCGCAAAACACGAAGCGTCAAAAGACAAGATGAGTTGATGGAAAGAGCGTTGAATTGATGAGCACAAAAGTTCAGCTCGTACAATAGGCAACGAAGGTCTCAGCGTCGTCATCGCACTTGAAAGGACTGCCTTGCAGACCAAGGGCAGTGGGCGGTGCCCGGTAAGAGGGGCAGAGGCGGTAAGACATGATGCCGAGACGCATGAAGCAAGGGGGATTAGCTCAAATGGTAGAGCGCTCGCTTAGCATGCAAGAGGTAGCGGGATCGATGCCCGCATCCTCCAGGTCTGAGTTTGGATCTCCGGAAGCCCGGTGCTCTTGTTTAGCTTCTGCGACTTCTGACAGGTGCTCCTCCGTTGCGGAGAGAATGTCCTTCAGTTGTCAAGCGTTGAAGGGCCACACCTCCTTCCCAACCTCAGTCTGCACTGAGTGCGTCTCCGGCATTTTCTCGTCCAATTTGTCAGCTTAGCAAGTGAAAAGTATATCCGAGTGAAAACAGTGCTGATAATACTCTCACGAATTGTTAGAAGACGTGCTTTTGATCATCGATTGCTTAACAATCACATTCGTTCGACTTGAGCCATCAAGCTCGTAGTTTTCCTTCAAATCTTGAAAGCTCTCAGTGAGAACATCATAGGCTGCAGGACGCCCCGTAACTTGATTACTTCAACAGAAAGAAGAGCAGACAGCTAGACAAATATGTGAGGCGCAGAGAGCGCAAGGCGAGCCGCACACGTTTCGGTGGCTGAGAGAGGGCAGTTTTTGCTTCTGCATTTCCCAAGTAAGGACGCATGACAACAAGCGATCGCGGTGCTCATCTACGACACAGTGGTGATGAGTTTTCAGTACGTGTTCTTTTGAACGAGCAATGAGGTTGCCGCCTTGGACAGCTGACTGCACGCTCTCATTGTGCCACGTGATGAGAATTCACCAGGCTCGTTCAGTCATTAGTCACATTCCATCGTTTGCCATAAGCAGACGCTGCGAAGTGATGTGGATATCAGTTCCCAGTCTTGTGGAAGAGGAGGAAAAGAGCACACGAGGGCTCGTCCGGGAGTTAAACCCGGGACCTCTCGCACCCTAAGCGAGAATCATACCACTAGACCAACGAGCCACAGCAGCACTTACCATTTCAATCTGTCAGCGAGCTTGAGGATGGGGAGAGGCGCCATTCGCTCGTCCAGTCAGACCTTCATCAATAAGTCAAGAAAGCTGCAATTACACGACTGCCTTGCAGACGAAGGGCAGTGAACTGTGCCCGGTAAGAGGGGAACAAGCGGCACTAGGTGACGCCGAGGCATAAGTCCCAGCAAGGGGGGTTGGCTTGTATGGTACAGCGCTTGCTTTGCATGTGGGAGATAGCAGGATCAATTCCCGCATCCTCCAGGTGTGTGCTTAGAGCTTGATGTGCCGAAAGGTGTCTTTTAGCCTGTGGTCCCGCCTTACATGGAGAGCATCGTGCAGCTGTCAAGCGTATCGCAGCCACGCCCCCTTTTCATCTTCTCTCTGGCTTAAGCGTCACTCCTCCCCTCTCTCTTGACATTTCATGTCAGCATGTCAGAAGTCCGAGTGACATTTTTAATGGCTGAGTGAGGGCACGATGCTGAAGCAGAGAGGCCACTTCAGCCACAGAGACTTGTGCTAGGTGAGATCTGAAAGACGGACTCGCAACAGAAACAGACCAAAAATGTATCGGTGAGATCAAAAGGCAAATGCAACATTCAGCAGAGGGCGTCTAAAGATTAGGGAACGGGCGACTGAAATCCATGTGAGGCAAACTTTCCGGTGTGTGTACTGCAGCTGGGCTTGTTGGCGTAATTGGTAGTGCGTCAGTCTCGTCATCTGAAGGGCCTGAGTTTGATCCTCACACGGGGCAGGGCTGCTTCCTCTCTTGCTCTTTTCAAACACTTGCGGCAACTGTTCGCTCATAACCACGTCTGGAATGCGTGACCTTTACACGGGCGAGAAGCAACGCCGCATCCCTTTTCTAAAGAACATTCACATTCAGAAATAAGTCAAGAAATTTGCCATTACTTTCGCTCGCACTGCTGTCAGCCTGCCCATGTTGCCAAAGAAAGATTCATCGGCGTCAACATGACAGAACAGCGATCACTTGAAAACAATGTTCCACACTCCGTAAGCACCCGATATGCCGATAGTCAAAGGAGCGCAAAACACGAAGCGTCAAAAGACAAGATGAGTTGATGGAAAGAGCATTGAATTGATGAGCACAAAAGTTCAGCTCGTACAATAGGCAACGAAGGTCCCGGCGTTGTCATCGCATTTGAAAGGACTGCCTTGCAGACTAAGGGCAGTTGGAGGTTGCTGTTTTGAGACGGAGGCATTGGGATGGTGGGCCGAGATCTATTCTTCTTAAGGAATTCTTCATCGTGAAAGATCGGTCCACAGGTCATCCAAAGAACTCAGGGAATCATGTGCTACTGAATGGAGTGAAGTGCTGAAACACATGACATGCCCCCTTGATCTCACATGCTGCAACATGCACAGCTACCGTCCACACCAGGCAGTGGGGCTTCAGCAGAATTTGCTACGCCACCTGCAATTACATATCCAGCTGCACACATATACATGGCCCTTCTTTCGTTTTCAGGATCTCAAAAAAAAGCTTAGCTTGGTTTTCCTGCCACCTGATTGACCTCATCTCCCTCAGAATGTGCCCCGCCACATTCATTGCTGAAGCAGGACGGAGGCCAACGGACATGTCAGAACAGTGAGGTTCAACGATCTCTCCAAAATATTGTGGTTGTAGTGGAAGAGATATGTTTTAAATTGTACCTTGGTATTTCAAACTCTCTCTAGAATGTTATCCATTTCTATTTTATTTTGACAGGAACTGTTAAAAGGCTAATGACACTAGATGAAAAGAGAAGAAAGAAAACACAACGTTTCAGCCGTGGAGCCTTCTTCAGGTATGAGGGCTCCACGGCTGAAATGTTGTGTTTTTTTTCTTTTCTTTTAAGCATGGAATAGACCTATTACTTGTTCCTTTGCAGCCTACACATGGTGACGCAGCTCCCCACCTCTAGTATCATTGAACTGCTAATGATACTAGATGCCTGGTAGTTTGTGGTACTTGGTTATTGTCTTATATTTGCTCAAACTGCATATGTGTGATTGCATATTTTTGTGTATTTTCATATGTCAATATTTAATTCACTGACATTCCTGTATGCTTGGAAGGAATGCAGATTGGATTTGACACAGGACGCCTGCTCATATATGTTGATCTTTGTTGGGCTGGAAAAACAATGATAAAAAGTGAATGAAAAAAGATCTCTCCAACATTTCCCTTCTCTTGGCCATGGTTACACTGCCCTTTCTTTCCATCTTTTGTCCTTCTACAAAGATTCCAGGGCTCTTTATCCATCATAATATCAGAAGCCAAAAATAACCATCTAATGTGTAAACAGCATTTGTAATGTTGGTAGCTGGAAGAGGTTAAGTATATTTGCAAGACCTAGTTGATTACACCACAGACTTACTTTGTTGCTGTCCGTTTTTTTTTTCTATTTTAAAGACTGTGCTGGACTGTACCACTATCATAGAAGATTTTTTTCAGGACACATCACAGTTCCATAGTAGAATTTATCAATAGTAGAATTCCATAGGACATTATTTATCAACATCTAACATTACCCAGTGTGAGACTCTGCCAGTAAACCTCAGAGCATTGAGTTCTCCACTGGTGAAGATGGCTTTCTGAAGTCATGAAATCCACTGCTGGGATGCCTGAGAGACAGTGATTGAATCCTGGCTGGAATTAGGCTCTCTGTTAGTGTTGATCTATGGGAATTATGTGGTAAAAAGGGAAAACTCCTTTACTTTAGTCACTTTGAAAGTTCAAATGTACAGATCTTCAGAAACCCCAGTCTGAAGGATGAAGCAGGTTCTGCTCAAGGAGTTGCCTACGTTTTGCTCCATTCACTCCAAGCAGATAGTCCAACATTTGCCTTCTCTTGGCCATGATTACACTGCTCTTTCTTTCCGTCTTTTGTCCTTCTACAAAGATTCCAGGACTCTTAATCCACCATAATATCAGAAGCCAAAATTAACCTTCTAACATGTACAAATCATTTGCAATGAAAGGAGGTGGAAGGGTTTAAGAATGTTTGTAAGACCTGGTTGATTACCACACATAGACATACTTTGTTGTCAGTTTTTTTTCTCTTTGAAAGGCTATAGGAGGGGTGTGATGGACTGTACCACTATCATAGAAGATGTTTTTCTTCTAAGGGCAGTTCTGTAGTGGCAAGGCGTATTTAAAATACAGGAATTAAGTTTGCTGCTCCCTTGCTAGTCCCTCTCTCCCTCATCTCAGTGCAGCTGGATACAGAGAGGCCATTCCATCTGGTTCACATTTAAGGTGTTTTTCTAGCTGATAGAGTTTCCTGATAAGGAACACCTCCCAAGGCTGAGATTCACCAGCCACCCTAATAAGTGGTCATCTCTGGCGCCTTACTGTCTGGGAGATTCCATGGGAGAGTCTCATCCCAAGGTTTACAAGGTCAGAGGTCATTGATACTCATCCTCTACCTCAATCAGCCAATCAGGAACTGGAAGGGCAGGGTAACCCCACGTGTGTCTCGAATGCCCGCGGAACTTTAAGCCACTGTACTGCCGTAGTTCCTCCAGATAAAACAGGCAGCACAATGCCCAGAAGGTGTCCCTCCAGGATGTTCTCAGACTCAGCTCGGACAATCACGTGACGGCCAGTGCGTCCGAGTGCCAGGACTTAACTTTGTTCTAAGAGTCGAGAACTGAGGTTGCCCGTGCATAACAAAAAGATCTGCCCAAGGTTAGCCCAGCTGACAGCCTCGTGAACCACCGGTACTCCACCGCCAAAGCTCGCCTGATCAACGAGTGAACTACGGTTGGAACTGTCGACAGCTGAATCTCAGGATTCAGGACTAGCGCTACATCGGGAACGAACTGGTCTTCTTCCCATCTAAAGAGTGTGACTTGCTTGGACCTGCAGTCACTTTCCATGTGCACAAGCTCTGCTAGTTTCAGCCAACACTAACTAGCCAGTCTTCAAAGAGCATTAGCAGCGCATCGCAGCAGGAATCTCTCCCTCCTCTCCTTCTCGCCAGCCGCACCGGCCACTGCCTGGCACCAAGCCAGAGAGCGCCGATTGCACACAGCAACAGCCTGCCACTGCTTCTTTGTGTCCGCGGGAGATCTGAATCCACACAGATCGGATGAGTATTCAACATTCTGCATTACAGCTTGAGAATTCCATTGTTACCTCAACCACAATTGATATCAATCTAATACCTATGAGTGATGTACTTGCTTTTGAGTATCTAGTGTAGAAGTTGTAATCCCAGCTCATTTACGAAACAGTCTAAATGAATGGTATACTGAATGTATGTCCCTCTTGGTTTGGAACTCTTAGTGATTTAATATATACCTTTTGTATTCTGCTAACCCACACTCTTAAGATCTGTTATGTTTATATGCACATTTTATGTATTAATAAGTGTATTAGTATCTGTGTGTGTGCGTTAATGAGTTAACCCGCAAGGTCGGTTTTCTAATAGCCATCAAAGAATCATTTTGTGACTTACTGCTACAATTAATAATTGTCCCAGTAAATACACAAAACCCCTACACATGCATGGAAACCAATATTTACCTGCTAATCCAGAATGCAGCAGAGAACAGTTGGACAGAAGGTTAGTATCTGTCGATACTGCATCACAGAAGTCAGTCTCTTCCCCCTCATTATGCAGACTGACTTGTTCACGATGAACTGTCCTCCAGTGACAGTCAGCTGCAATCACTGAGTCAGACATGGTGTTGATACACTGATGGCACTTTGGCTGATTTGGTTAATATGCTTTCCTCAGGAGATGCTGAGTTCAAATCCCAACAGTGCTTTTCTTCCTGTCTTGTCTTACAAAATGTATCACTATGGATGATTATGTATAGCTTGATTTTGTTTAATGCAAGTTTTCATTTTCTTTCTAGAACAACTTGCTTTTCATGAAATTCATACAGCTTGCGAAAGATGAAATACAAATCTTGCCTTGTATATTGCAGGCTGGTAAGAAAGAAGCATTATTTTCTTTTTTTTAATCAGAAGCTTGCAAATGGAGAAAAGGGACACACGTGAGTCTCTGTTAATTGAAAGGTTAGTGGTTTGAGCCTACCCAGAAATGCACTTCTCATTATTGCAATGTAAATCTCATCTCTACTTATTCGGATTTCTTAGCAAAACCTTAACCCACTTGATATTTGCAGGAAATGTGAATGTTTTTGTTAAACAATTAAGTACATAAGTCAATATCACTGGGAATTGCCAATAATGACCAACATTCAAGGACATCATATTCAGCCAAGGACTTTGATCTTCGAACGGCTGGCAGAAGAATTCATTTATGCTCTCGATGCATCCTTAGTTAGAATATTTAAAATTACGACACAGATTTGTTGGAGAACTTGACAAGCAAAAAAGACAGTTGGACAGCATGATGATGTTAGGACTGTACGTTTGTATTTTAATACTTTTGTATATTTATCTTAATTTTAATATACATGTAACCACAAATGCTGTTCTATGTAAATACATTTTGTTGTATTTTATCATATTTTAGCTGATGGCACAAGGGGGTCTATTATACCTTCCGAAACTTCCAAGACAACTATAACTGAGGCTCATATTTTAATATAATTTGCTTTAAAAGAAAACCAAAATGTGTAAGATATCATCCCTCAATATTGACGTTCAAATGAAGGATTTAAAGAAGCAACAGCGATAGGAGAGTACATTGATTTTGGACCAATGTTTGCATCTGAACAATCCTTCCTCCTGGAAAGAAAAAAAAACAGGTATGTTTTGAGTCTCATGATGATGCTCTTCTGGATAAAAAAAAACAGTGCAAATTTGTTTCGGATGTATTTTGGATAACATTATAACTGTCATCGAAGAGAAATTTGATCAGTTGAATGCAGTCGAAACTTTTGACATTTTATATGATGACAGGACATACATTTAGGACTCAGTACCGATACACTGCTGCTATTGATGGAGTAGAAATAAGTGTATTGGTAGTTTTATCTGAGGCAAGAAGTACTAGAACACCTCCTATAAAAATGTTAGGATTCAGAGCAAGAAATATTTTTCCACCTCACCCAATGGTATTGCATTAACGAGGCTGAATCTGGCTTCTTATTCGCCAGCTTCTTCTGCCTTAAATGCTGCTGCTGTGATGTTATGCCGCCTTTCACCTGTAGATGGCTCTTTACAGTAATTTTTAAAAGTACTAATCGGGATGGATTACTGTATTTATCCTCAGTAAAGGGGAATATGTAAGTAGTGACTATCCGAATAGAATTTTTGTGTGAAACACATTTCAGAAAATTGTAAACCAATTTTCAAAACTCACAATAACACAAACACAATAAGTAAATAAGACAAAGGTAAAACATAAGTTCACAGGCACTTTCTGCATATTTACCACAACCTTACCTTCTGATCATAAAAAGTCTTAAAATCTTGCATTTTACAAGAACTTTTTAAAATAAATGGGACATTTAGAACATGGCATATGAGAATATATGGTTAACTGAGGATGAGCAACTGGTGATGGCACTTTCTGCTTCTTGCTATAAACCTATCCCCTGGTTATAAAAACATCTAAAAATTCTGACACTGAGGTGTGAGAGACAATGGAACAGACTATCAAAATCCTGAACTTTAGGAAATTTTACTGTGCCATTTTTTTAAATATGACCCTGTGAACATGGCATGTCCCTCCTTCCTCATTACCAAAACATCTCAATGTTCCAACACTATGTACATTGGTAATTACAACACTTCACTGTTGCATTTCTGAGTTGTGACATTGTGAACATGGCATGTTAAAGTATATAGAAAATCTAGATCAGAACAGGCTAAATGCAATTCATAGTGATGTATCATTTTCTTACTTTCTAAATGAAAAAATAAATTCAGTGATTATGACACTTCGGTATGACATAAAATATGCTTCAATGACAGAATAAATACTCATGGAATAAATACCCACAGTGGACATTCATAGTTGTGATTATAGGAATGTTAAATATCAGGTGAGTAGCTGCGTCAGCATGCGTAGGCTGCAAAGGAACAAGTAAAGGGTTATTCCATGCTGAAAAGAGAAGAAAGGAAACACGACGTGTTGGCCGTGGAGCCTTCTTCAGGTGTTAGAAAGACAGGGCAGTATGCAAAGATAATTTTCTTTTTATCTTTGCTTACTGCAGTTTATCTTTGATGACAACATCAAAGACATTAAGGGATTCTTACGGCAGCTCCACATCAACTTCCTTTTATAACTAACCTCATCAGATCTCTCAACTACACTCTTTCAGTTTCTCACTTCAGAGAAGGATAAAAAACTCAATCATCCTCTACAGAGAAAAACCATCAACACCCCTACCACCTCCACCAGTCCTAACCTTGTTGTTACTGTACCCTCTGACCTTTCCCTTTCACCCCTTTGCATCCTCAGCTAACATATTTTGATATTACAACACAATTACAATAGATTGTACAGTATTTACAGTTTAAAATTAAGATAAATGTCAAAATATCAAAATCCAACTGCACAGTGCTAACAAAACAATGCTTGTCAAGTTCTCAAACAAATCCGCATTGTATTTTTAAAATATTTCAGCAGAGGATGTGACGGGAGTATAAATGACGATTCGACGATCATTTTTCTTGGGTAAATATGGTTTTCTGGGGAGTTGCGATGTTGGGCATTATTGGACATTTTTGACACGTGTTGAACAGTCGCATTTCCTACAAATATTAAAATGGCTATGGTTTAGCTGAGAAATCCAATCGACCTACAGTATGTAAAACAATGTTTACATCGCAGAAGAAAGCCGTCCCTGGGGGGACTTGAACCACCAACCTTTCAGTTAATAGCCAAACGCGATAACCGATTGTTCCACAGAGTCTTTCCTCAGCTCAAAAAAAAAAATCTCTTACCGTTTATTTTGCCAGCCGATAATATTTCTTCTGCACTGATAACCAAGAACTGAATTTCATGTTTCGCAAGCTGTGTGAATTTCATTAAAAACAAGTTTTCCAGAAGGGAAATGAACACATGCATTTAACGAAATCAAGCCCTTTGTGAGTGCCCAAAATGGTACGTTCTGTACTACAAGATAAGAAGAAATACACGGCTGGGATTTGAACCGCGGTTCTTTTGTTCAATAAAGAGGCACTTTAACCAACTAGGCTACAGTGACAGGACCACCATCACCTTTTACACCCACTTGGACACACCGCTCTGAGACATCTGTGTTCAGAAAGCGCTGAAGCTGCTCTCAGAGCAAATTGCCTCTTTTACATACAGTAGCAGCCCCGACACTGAGAAACGAAGAGAACTGGCTTTTATCTGGCATTTTTCATGTCCAATGCGTTTGACATCTCCCAAGGGCGACAGAGTTCTTTTGCAACACTATTTCTTCTTCTTTTTTATTTCTGTACGCTTTGATAAAAAACGAGAAATCGTGCAAGGGAAAAATGTATTTGTTTCATAGAGAAAACGTACACCAGGAAATGTTGTGTTGAGAAGAGGTGATTTAACATGATACGTAACCTAGTTTATCGGAGTAAATGCTCACCCAGCAAGGTCTGGAGAAGTTGGAGAGTCTGGTGGATGTGTTAATTATACGGTGTTGTGGAAGAAAACAGTCTTTCTTTGAATTCTCAATCAATCGGAATTCCAGTGCGAAACATAAACCCTTTGTCTGATTTAAAGAAATAATATTTTAAAAATCATAAAAAATCGGAAAACACACGTTTCTCACTTTGAAATTTTAGACGGGGCGGTATATTACTAGTAGCGACGCTGAGCACACTAGGGGGGAATTCCGGTTATGTGAAATACCAACAGTTTAATAAATAACGCATCTGATTTTGAATCATAAGATTGTAGGTTCGACTTCTACCTGGCTCGTGTAAATTTTATTCAAGCTCCTCAGTAATAGATGTCTATTATGTAATGAACCGCACCTAAAAGCAAACATTGGGTCTGTTTCCTTTGTTTTCCAGCATGAAATAGCAAATCGTTACAAAAAGTACCTGCTAATGTCCAATAGCGGGTTTTTTTTTCAAATTACATTTTCAGGCTTCAGACACTTTTTAATAAAACAAAAGTGTCCGGAAACTCCCTAACTTTCAGGTTTGCTTGAACCTGTATTAAAAGAAGTTATTTGAAACTTCCGGGATTCCATTCTCTGATGTAGCTGTCTCTAAAGTCGGATGTGATGTTTCGCAGATGTGAACTGTGCCTTCTCTCTTGTGTTCAAGGGTATTCGCTGTGTGAGATCCTAACTGTATGTCCAGTAGGGCTCTATTTTGTTTAGATTATCTGTGTGGTGTACAGATAGAACTCAACTACATGGTGTGAATTCCGTGTTTAGGACGAGCAGAACCTGAAAAACGAAAAGCAGACCTCAATGTGATTTGAACATGCAGCCTTCTGATCTGGAGTCAGATATGCTACCTTTGCGCCATGGCTATCAGCACCTTTGAATTTCCCAAAGGAGACAAATCGACTTCACACAAAAAAATCTCCTGTGAAGAGCGACGCTCTTCCGAAGAGAGTCTCTTCATCCCAGACCACATTTTATTCTTCCTGCGCAGCTCTTGTGCAGGTGTTGTTCTCAATTACAGATCCAGGAACACTAATTTTTTTCCCCTATTTTTTTAACTTAAGTACCCCATGGTGCAACGGTAGCACGTCTGACTCTAAATCCCCAAGTTCATTTTCAAAGTATATCGGAGTCAACTGATACTGATCAGGTTCTGCTGCTACTGAACCCGCAGTCTTCACCTTAAAGTTCAATTCCCCAAGCCTTTTGACCTTATATGTCCATCCCTTCTCGTCAAAACTCGTATTTTCACAGAGTACCCTTCAGAAATCGCAGTATAGAATGAAAAAACTCCAGTAGATCTCGGCCGCTGTTGGTGATTTTCCTTTAAAAATAAATGAATCTCTGGAAATTTTACGGAGTGTATCACTTTCACTGAGACCGAGAAGTGTTAAGCTGTACATGAGTCTTTGTGGTTCGGTTGTTAACCAAAAAGGTTGTGGTTTGAGCCCTCCCAGGGACACTATGAGCCTTTTAATGTACACACCCGTCTCACTTTATCTCCACGGCCGGTCTTGTACCGCAATCAAATACAGAGCCCGTAGGAGGCAGTAAGCTCGCATATATAGCTCACTGTGTATATAATGAAGAAGTAGAGGTTAGTTTCTCATCTGCGCGTTACAGAGCCTTATGCAACTCGTACTGTACCAATAGCTAGGGTTTGATCCCTGCACGGGCTATTAGTTGAAAAGCCATTGTAAATGACGTGTAAGAGATTTATAGATACTGTAGATCAGTGGTTCTCAAACTGTGGTACGCGTACCGGCAGTGGTACGTGGAGTGCCACCAGGTGGTATGCCAAATGACCCTGGAACTGTGTAGTGTGCACTGAAAAATCGGGACGGGTTTTCATATTTTGTATTTTAATACGTGTCGAATACGCAGCCTACGTACTACGATACAGTGCATGCTAATACTTCAGTGGACACAAGAGATACTCTGTAATTCTATACCACTCTATAGGAATGCGTGCTACGGATGCAAGTGACCAATTGTATTTAAAAAAAGCTATTGTATCTCCAGCAAATAGGGAGAAAGGAGAATGTGCGTGATTTTGGAACAATGCCAACATTGTAAACACAGGAATGCATAGAAATACGTGCTACGAACGCAGGCAATCTTGTGAGCACACGAAAGCGTGATAACAGAAAAATATTTAAGAACTGTTCGAATTTGAGAAAAATACACCAAGCGTCTCTGTGTTTCGCTCCCATGCGCATGAAATAAAAACTTTAAATAAATACGGAAATAAAAACAGAAACGCGGAAAAATGCAAGCTTGCGGATTGCTAAAGCAGGTAAGCTACACTATTTTTGAAGAACCTTATTTACCGTTGGCAAAAGAGCTGACACGTATTATGTGTGGAAAAAAAGCTGCTAAACAGCTCGACCTGCTGCCCCCCTCCCCCTGAAAGACACAGTCATTCATAGAATTATTGAAATGAAGGATTATATCAAAAGTACACTGATAGAGCGCGTTAAGATGAGCAGATGTTTTTCACTGCAATTAGATGAGTCTGTAGTCGATTTGGCCAATTTGCTCGTTTACGTTAGATACGAGTTTGAGGGTATGTCCCATGAAGACTTTCTGTTCTGTAAACCGCTACCAACAGGAACTACAGGAGAGCACATATTTTAGCTTCTGAATGAATTTATCGAAGAGAATGACCTCGACTTGATAAAATGCATCTGAGTTTGTACAGACGGTGCTAGAGCAATGACAAGCCGACATAACGGTGCAGTTGCACGAATTAGAGAGGTTGCTCCAGAAATTAATGTACGCATTACAACATCCACCGCGAGACCTTTGCCGTCAAGAAAATGCCTGATGATTTAATATCTGTTAGACTCTGTTGTGAATTGTATCAAGGCTCGAAAAATTAATTCACATCTCCTTTGCTCAACTAAATAGGCTCACCCCTCTCACTGAAATGGTGCTTTTTTATTAGTTGTTCTTAATGTTTTTTTTTCTGTAAAATACTTTGAGAAGCCACCTTTAAAGGCGCTATATCAAATAAAGTTCATTATTATAATATTTATTATATGTATGTGTGAGTATGTGCACGTACACTCATGTTGGTCATTGAGAATTTCTGGGGTTCCTATGAGATGATGACTTGTAGGTGGTACTTGGATGCTTTGGTTGGATTAGGGGTGGTACTTGGTCCAAAAAGTTTGAGAACCACTGCTGTAGATACTTTATTGATCCCATGAGGGAAATTAATAAAGCTTATCCAGCTGGCTTTTATGTTTCACACTAAATTGCGATCTTGAAACCAAAATAATTAGAAATATGGAACACAACCATTGTTCTCCAAGAAGGAAAGCTGTTTAACACTGACGTCACTCCTTTTTATTTAACCCAGATTGTGAAGACAACTCCACCCTATCAAAGGAAAATGTTGCACAAAAGTTGGAAAGCACACTCTGAATCTATCTGTACTGTATATTTGATTTCCGCGATCCGTTCAAGGCTGCTTGGTGCTTCGCAAGCAAGTCATTTCAGGGAAGAAACTCAGTTTAGAGAACTACTGGTGCATTTTCACTCATTGAATTTGATCTTTGTACTCTCTTTTCATTCTCAGCTATAATATTTCAAAATTACAGTTCGGATTTGTTGGAAAACTTCACAGGCATTATTAAGTTAGGACTGTACAATTGTATTTTAATATCTTGGTATATTTACCTTCATTTTAATATGGATGTAACCATAAATGTTGTACTTTTGTCGTACATTTTAACTGAGGACGCACGACAGCTATTATACCTTGTGATACATGCAAGACATCTGTAAACGAAGATGTAATTACAGTCAAATTGGCAATTAACAGAAAACCACAATTGTATAATATTATTTCTCTATGTCGATGATCAGTTGAAGGATTTGAAGAAACTATATATTATTCCTCGATATCGATGATCAGTTGAAGGATTTGAAGAAACAGCAGCGATAGCAGGTGATTTTGGTTTTGAACCCATCTTTACACCTCAATAATCCATTTGTCCTCGAAAAAAGAAAAGACAGGCATGTTTTGAGTCTCATAATGATCATCTTCTCGATCCAAAGAAACATATAAATTTGATTCCTTCCGTAGTATTTTGGATTTTCTTACGAAGATCTCACGAAGTATTGCCAGGA
Source organism: Lepisosteus oculatus (assembly GCF_040954835.1). Lineage (NCBI taxonomy): Eukaryota > Metazoa > Chordata > Actinopteri > Semionotiformes > Lepisosteidae > Lepisosteus > Lepisosteus oculatus. The sequence continues at coordinate 51,989,577 of NC_090709.1, read as the reverse complement.
TCTATATTTAGCGTTCGGTAGCGATAACACTGCTGATATTGATTGTGTAGAAATCTATGATGTATTGACAACTTTATCTGAAGTGAGAAGTCCTAGAACGCTGTCTATGAAGTGTTAGGATTCATACCAAGATATACTTTTTGTTTTCAACCCAAAATGCTGCTATTGCATTACACATTATATGAACATTACCAGTTTTGGTAGCTTCTCTGCATGATTTTTCAAAACTGTACAAAATTATTTAAGATCAACCATGACAAAAAAATTATAAATCAGGACTAATATTAATATCACCTGATGTTACTACAGAAAAAAAGATTTAACTGAAATATTAATAAGACTATGCAAGCCTAAAAAGTAGAACAATTCAATTTATATAACTTTTTTTTTAGAAATGGGCTCACACACCGGAAGACACTAATGTTTCTCTTCGTTAGAGTATGTGAATAACAGTTTAACCCAAAATGTTTGGAGTCCAGAGGGAGGACTTGCTCGCTGAATGATCTCTCAAGAAATCCCTGGTGAGATTCAACAGGTGTTTTCTTCAACAGCCACTAAAAGTCTGATGACCTTCTCTGGATTTCCTGAATATGACGTAAAATTAGTTCAAATCATTTGGTAGTTAACACAACGAAATGCTTTGGAGGTACATTTAAAACAGCAGAGCAAGACTGTAGCACTTCGTGTGTGACTGAATTTAATTGTGTAAACCTGGCTCTCTATGAACACGAGCAAAGAGTTCTTACTCAACAGAAGATTGCGATGTGAGCACAATAATATAAGACATCTGGAGAAGCCAGATATTGAACTCAGGACTTCATACATGAAAAGCATGCACTCTACCACTGAGCTACATCCCCTATGGCACAGATGGTCGAACTGACTTAAAGATGTCCATATGTTTACTGGCCACAATCCACCCTTCATGAATAATTGAAATGAATAATTTATTTTTATATCCAGTCACATGGGCGACGGTGGTTGATTCTTCAATGGGGGAGTGCGTTTTTCTACCTCCTTACTCGACTGTCTTTCAATTATGTTTTCTTTGAAACCTTTTTGCATCTTTTAAGTGCTTGCAATTAAATTACGCATAGAAAAACAGCAGTACAGTTGATGTTCATGGACTGATGCACACAACTCCAGTGATAAAGCCCTTTTGTAAATATTGTAGAAGAATGTTAAAGGGCGAAACAACGCTCCAACCACGTGAATGGTAACAAGAAGGATCGTGTTCTTATTTAATATGTGCTTTTGAATTGCCTTGTCAATACACACAGGCTTTAGAGATGGACAAATAATTGAGTGAATCAAATTAGTTTTTGTTGGTCGTCTGTGTCTTCATAACTTTGTAGGTGAGAGAGAGGATTGCGAAAATGTGCAGGTGCTTCTCAGAAGTGCGTTGGTGGTATAGGTTCCTTCAAATAACTGAGCCAGTGCATCCCAAATCTTTTCAAGATGATCTGTGATCTGGTAACACATCTCCTGAAACTAACATTCGAGGTAGGAAGTGTGCTCTTAAACACCAAAACACTCAAAAAGGAAGAAGCAGATCTCTGTACACAAGACGGTAGTGCGATATTAGAATTTCAGAGTTCTTGACGGATTCAGGCTCCTTCTCAGAGGTCCTTGCTCGCCAAATAACTTTGCATCTGAGGAAGAGCACCACGGAAAAAACCCAACTCAACAAGAGAGCGCGTTGGTTGCTCTTGCTCTTAATGCAAGGAGCTGTTTTTTTTTCCTCGCAATAATAATTATTAACCAGAAACAGCAGCACAGGTAGGTCGCATTTGTGATTATGTCATTTCTCTGCTTCAGCAAGGTCAATAAAAGACTCTGAAAGTAGTAAAGCAAAACTGAACTCAAAATCATATTAGGAATTCTGAGCGATATCTCCACACAGGTAATCCAATAAGAACGTTGAAATATTTGAATATCATCTCTCTGTAGATTGCGCTGCTTTTTACCCAGAGTAAAACTATTGGATTGAAGGAATGCTAATGGAATGGTTAAAATGTATAGTTGTTATTTGGAGAAATCTGTAAACTCGTGATCGACAGTGCTGATTATTTTCCGGAGACGGAGCACTGATGACCTATCCGAGCTAATTGATAAAGCTCACCCAGTGGATACTCTAGCAGAACGTGGAAAAACGTTCACCATTGTAACCAAGGCAACCACAGGAACAACATCAGGAAGCACAATCAATTCCCCTTTTAAATCTTTCCTGTAAGGTATGCTATGTGAATTCATGAAGTGAATCCTCTGATCTCTTTTGATCACGAACAAAGTACTTCTGATGGAGCGCTATGTTCAAAGATTTAATAAGCTTTACCCGTTCCAACGATTCGGCGTGAAGAATTAAAAGTTTCACAGACAAAAGCAGCTCACCACCACAGCCAATATTAAATGTACTTGCCGGTACACTATCATGTGCACTGCCTCAAAAGTGATCTTGGCAGATGTTGTTCCCTATATAAAGCTGAACGTGCCAAAGAGAATTTCTGTTGAGAAAACAAAATATTTTTTCTGCCTTGATGTTAAGCCTGTCTTTTAGAAAGTCTATCTCTAAACACCTCCCGCAGTCTAACAAAAAGCGCTTTTACTGATCATATTGCAGGTCTTAAAAAATTAACATTTGGCAGCAGCGGGATTCGAACCCACGCCTCCAGAGAGACTGGAGCCTAAATCCAGCACCTTAGACCGCTCGGCCACGCTAACTTCCACCAGTTCCATCTTCCTCACATTGCTGGCTTGGAAAATGCCGGAGGCTTCAACTCTTGTCGTCGGATCTAATGATATCATGACATGTGGAAGTGACTGCACCTTCATCTTCCAAGATGCTTTCAATAGCACAAACGCTACTTTCACCGGCACAAACATAGCAATAACGAAGGAGGTGGGTTTCATCCTTTGTGCTGTTCGTAGGGGCGCAACTCTACGTCGATCTACTGACTTGAAGAGCAAAAATCAAAATCCTCTGCTGCTACTATTGCTTTTTTCATAGTTTCTTCAAATCCTTCATTTGAACGTAGATTTTGAAGGATATTGATGATAATACCACATAAATTGTGGTTTTCTTGTGATCGCCAATTTTATTCAAATACCAGCCTTTTTTACAGTTCCTTGCGTGTTTCACAAGGTATAATAGCCCCCCTCGCATCCTCAGCTAACATATTTTAAAATTACAATAGATTATACAGCATGCATGTTTACATTTATATTAAAATTAAAGTAAATATACAAGAATACATACAGTGCTAACCCAATAATTCTTGTCAGGTTCTCCAACAAATCTGCGTTGTTATTTTAACATGTTTCAGCTGAGGGTGCAACAGGAGTATAAATGAATTTTCCTGCCAGCCATTCAAAGACCAAATTCCATGAGTGAACATTATTTTCGCAGACGTTGCCGGCATTGGACTTTGCCGGTGGTATTGAATTATGTCCACAACTGTTGTAGTAGTTCCTTCTTGAAATTCGACACGTGCAAAGCACTCGTAATATCATAGGTGTTAACGTTCGCTGAGACTATTCGAGTCATGGTGTGTATCCCTGCCTATCATTGGGAGACGGGTAGCTTTTTTACACTCAGATTCCAATCTTCAATGCTTTGTGGGAGAGATTACATAACTTTCATTTTCTCACATTTTCTGACGACTGTTCCAAAGGGGCACCCTGTCAATTCCGAATACTTTTCAAAAATCTGCCTGCATGTTTGATTATTGTCATTTAATTTCGAAAAAGTTCAATATTGATCATAACTAAAGAAAATAATGATCACGAACAAAAAAGGGATAAAGATGCGAGTCGATCTTGAATCACAGCTGGGTGACACAGGCTTCTGTTCTGATATGGTTGTACGAGAAACAGGAGGAATCGCCAATCTCCTATAGAACATGAGTTGAATCAGGAGTGAGACATTTCGTATACCCGTGCATATGTCAACGCCTGACCTACATCGTAAAACTAACATTAAGTTGTCAGAGACATTCATTTATATACAAACAAGAGACAGACCAAGTAATAATTCTACATTAGTTCAGGTGGGTAAACCTGAACTAACTAACTAATAAACCTATTAATAATTCTACATTAACGTGTCCTACACTGATCAGACTAATTGACATGGTCTGATTCAGAGCCTGTGCAGTTCGTGCTAATTACAACAAGGACAGTTCTGAACCCTCATCACCGAACTGAGCACAAGTTCAGCTGTTCTCCAGTTTTGTTACGCATGGTTTTTCATTGCAATTGTGTTCAGAGCTGGAGCTGATCTCCAGACAGTACAGTGTTTTGGGTAAGTTGTCAAAATTCACATGAGGCTGCAGACAACTTACCCAAAGTGTTTTCTATAGCTTTCAGGTGGAGTTCATTTATATAAAAGAATGTAAGTGGTATAAACGCAACAAGCCAGACGGCAGGCCAACCTATAATTTTCCGACGCGAGGCCTGACGCGTTATTCATTACGCCACTGACCCTGCTATTGCAGTACTAAAAAAAACACATTTTCTACATTTATGTCTGTTTAAAAATCACTCTAAAAAAGACAAAGGGTTTGGGTGTCGCGCTAAAAATCCGCTTCATTTCGAATGCAAATAAAAACCGTTTTGTTCCAAGAAATCACAAATTTGTCACATCTTTCATACTATACTTCTCTCTTGTATCAGTAAAGCATTTTGATTTAAACTGAACAATATATGAAAGGTTTCATCTATACATTTACACATAATAAGTATACGAATAAATACTCGGAAGAAGCCGCAGCTCAGGTATTAGAGAGATTTAAAATCGGATCGGAGGATTTAGAGCCCAGACTGCAAACCAACAGCTGACACAGGTCTTTTATAGAACCGTTTTGATTTCCTCTACTTTGTCCCCATGACGTCATTGTCCTGCTCACAGCCGAGCCCGACACACGTCTGGTTTCTGTTGCTGGGCGCACACCCTGCGGTCCATGCGGGTCCTGATACCCCAGTACAATGACGGGGACACTAAACTGTAAACAGGTGCCGTCCTTCGGCTGAGACATTAAACCGAGGTCCTGAGTCTCTGTGATCATTCAGGAGAATGGTGGTGGTGGAGGGGAGTCCCCATTACCTGTAAAGCGCATTGAGTGGAGTATCCAGAACAGCGCTATATAAGTGTACGCAATAATGATGATGATGATGATTATTATTATTGTAATGTAAAATGCAATAAAAAATAAAAAAAATATCAAACTTTGATTCAAAATAGTGTAACGCTTACGGCCGACAAGCAGTGTGTGTAAGAGCCGGCGTACCAGAGTGGGTGACGTCACCGCCCTTCCCTGTGATAGCAGGACCACAGCTACTGGGCTGTAGAGAGATCTCTCTTTAGCTCACGGGGCTATGTCGCTGCAGAGAGACGCGGAAGTCCCGGGTTCGAGCCACCTATACTTTGGGCCGACCAGATGCGGCAAGGGCGCCCGCCTAAGCCCCCGTTGCGTTACAATAGATTAATGTAAAAACTGATAAAGCTAATGCTTTTTTCAGGGCTATATCTACGTTTTTTTTAAAAAGAGAAGTCTGTCGCGATTGTGAAAGTTAGAGAATGTGTTCCAGCGGGTGCCTTCATATCGCGAGCGTCAGTCTCGCCCGTAGCTGCGAGAAGGTTAAAAGCGCACAAGTGATCTGTCTTTCGTCAAAGTAATTGCCGGAGCAGTAAGACTCAGAGCACCATCCAGCAGCTGTAGACGATGTTCGGGGAAGAGCTAATTCTGTTTTTAGCACAGGGAGTGAGAATGAGCTCAGTCCGGCTCCCAGCAGAATCCATCCTGGTTTGGTTACAGTGCGTCTGAGGCTCTTTGGATCGCAACGTAAAAAAAACAATTGCTCACATCGTGTGACTTCCACGACAGGAAGGAAAGATATCACTTAAAAAAATCAGAACTGAAGATTTGGATCCTGGGCCTCATACTGCAAAATAATAATTATCAAAATATCAGATTGTGTTTCTGCAAAATTTCGTGCACAGTACGCCATTTTTATCTAAAACAGTCACAACGAGGGCTTTACACGCAGTCTGGGGTATTTTCCCCTTTTATATTTTTGCCACTTTATATCGAACCTGTTATACTCCCAGAAGTGCGCAGTAGCTTGTACTTTTCACCGCTGGTATAAACAGATGTGTGCCGTGTTTGCCTTTGTAAGCATTTGTTTAAAAAATAAGTTCACAATACGATAAAAACACAGAAAGCACAAACTTTATAATACAACGATACAAAATCAATACCAAATCATTATGCCAATTAAGTAACTATCCTTTGAAAACAGAGAACACCTTTATATCTACAAAAAACTTGACATTTGTATGTATTTTTGAATTACAAAACAGACAGTGTAGTCCCTTAATTCAAAGATCAGATCTTGGCTAAATAAAGACAATCAGACGTGGGCTGAATTCGGAACAGGAGCCTTTGCTTAGTCGATTATTGAGCTTTTGATCAATGTCTGAATAAAACTGATTCGCTTTTTTAACTCTTTGATTAAATTACACGAAAAGCACCTTCCTTCGAGCCGGAATCAAACCAGCGACCTAAGGATTCCCTGTTGACTCCACTACAGTCCTCCGCTCTACCAACTGAGCTATCGAAGGTATGCTGAGGCATTGCTTTCTGGAACATACTGCCCAATGAAGTAAAATGTGAAATGGGTGATTTAAATCCCACTTCGACATCAAGTTTCCAACTCGTTTCCTTAGTCTCATTAACTTGAATTTAAGCCACGAACCAGGATTCTACTGTATAAACTTCCAGGGATATTACAAAATGTTTGATGGGGCATCAATCATTCCAGGCGGAAATTGATTCCTTTTTTTTCTCGAGGGATCATATTAAACATTTCATTAGTCTCGAGAGAAGGATCACCATGAGACACAAAACAAACAGTTTCTTTCTGTCTTTATTAGAAAGTAGCGTTTGTGCTACATTAATAATATTTTCGTGAAAATAAAGAAGTTGTAAATTTTAAAAATTTATATCTGAATCGAAATGTGGTTTTGAGTTAAATATTAGCGTGTTCATGTAATTAGTTTGTGTTTGTCATTAATATATATATATATTGCCATGTTACTAGAATTTTTAACTGAAGTTTACTAGTTGTGTTTTTTATAATGATTAGACATTTGAATACAATATTGTATATAATGTATAATTTGAACTACATATTGTTAAGGTGTGAATAATTGTATATTTTAAGAATACATTTCTAAAACAAATCATTGGCTTTATTTACTAGTTTCCACACTAGTAAATAAATCTTTCTTTGATGTATAATAGAAATCAAAGAAAGATGTCTATTATACATCAAAGATGAGCAGTGTGTGTCGTGTTCACAGCTGATAACTAGAAGATGCCTGGAAGAGGCAAAGGCGGAAAGGGACTCGGGAAAGGAGGCGCTAAGCGTCACCATAAGGTTCTCTGTGACAACATCCAGGGAATCACCAAGCCCGCCATCCGCCGCCTGGCTCGCCGTGGGGGAGTGAAGCGGATCTCCGGGCTGATCTACGAGGAGACCCGCGGGGTGCTGAAGGTGTTCCTGGAGAACGTCATCCGCGACGCCGTCACCTACACCGAGCAAGCCAAGAGGAAGACCGTCACCGCCATGGACGTGGTGTACGTGCTGAAGCGCCAGGGCCACACCCTGTACGGCTTCGGAGGCTAAACAGGAGCGGAGCTTCACTGCCGGACCCCGACGTATAAACCCAAGTGACCCAGTGACATTTGTCACTGCTGAGGTTGCTTTATGGGTCTATTTTCTATACTGTGCTGATCAATTGGAAATCAAATTGCAAAAAAGACCCGTTCCCACACCTAAGGTCAAATATTAGGAATCAAAACTGCTAGAGTGTATGGAAGCACATAGCTTTATCAAGATTTCCAAGTGCAAGATCTTTTTATTCATAAAAGACCCTATTTATGTTGTATGAGAAATATTTATATTAATACAGAATCTTTTTTCACCAAATAAATGGGCTTCCTGACTTTAAAAAGCCTTCTAGACAAATACTAAAAGAGCAAAAATTCCAGTTGGTAAATGAAATGAAAACACATACCCTACCAAACCTTGGGTACAGGCCATTCAGGGTGATAATACAGAACCATTTATAATTCAACAAATGAAACCTGTCAACTGGTAATCACCACTTATCATAAAAAATAAGTAGCAATACACAGTAGGGGTCTCTTGGGTGCAAGTTAAATCCATGCAAGAAGGGGGTTTAGTGTTGTATTTCCAAATCAGATATGCAAATGAGAGATCTGGCCCAGCCAATCTCAAAGCTCCCTTGGTCTGGAATGGAGCTGCTCCCCTCTTCTAGTTATTCACACTGGAGTTGGGTTACATATTAGCACATTTCATCTAACAGGTACTCCAGAAACAAAAACGTAAACAAATGACCTGGAATGTGACCACACCTATTAGAATGTAGTTCAACAGATACCTTGTAAACCTTGTCATAAGATTTTTTTTGTTCTACAAAATATACTTTATTCCGCAAAATAAACATCTCAAAAGAAACATCTCACACATATTAACACTCCATATAATAAATAACAACGGCGTAACGGAGATTGATTGTCCGTTATCAATCTTTGCAAGTGGGGGCGGATTTGCGCAAATAAGAGAGTCCCTCCAAACCTACCACTCGCTATTGTCCTTTAATCTCTGTATAGGGCCCAAAGTCCTTTCCAGCGCTCCCTCGCCGTGGGGAAACCCCATTTGGCGACTAGGCACTTCGTCCTCCTCCTGAGGTCCGATGGGCTCCCGCAGCGCCCGACAGAGGTTGCAGTAGAAGATGCAGTCGAGTTTCAGGAGAAATGTGGGACATCTCGACCCCCTTCCTCGACCGGCTGACACATCCGGTTTCTCGTGATGTACTCGTACTTCCCGCCCCAGACGAAGCCACCACCGCCAGGTAAACCAAAGCCGGCAGGATCACTTTCCCTGTGTAGGACAGCGACCGCGTTTTCCACAGACCCAGCTTCGCGTTCACCTTGGCGATCCTCTTGGTCCAGTTGTTGGTCTCGTTGTCCTGGCTCTGGAAGGAAACCCCCAGTATTTTGAGGGGCTCCGTGCAGAGCTCGAGACCCTCCGGCGCCGTCGTCCTGTGCTTCCAGGGCCCGAAGAACTTCAGTTTGCTCTTTCGGCGGTTGAGTTTCGACCCCGAGACTCTGGAGTATTGCTCCATGACCTGCAGGGCCCTCCTCAACCCCCTGTCCGACCTCAGGAACAGCGTCGTGTCGTCGGCGTACTGGGAGATCTTCAGGGTTTCCCCCACGCCTCCCAAGATCTCCAGGCCGTCGATGACAGGGTCCCGTCTCACCGTCTCTGCCAAGAGCTCTTGAAGAGCAGGGAGCCCTCCCTCATGGTGTCTCCGAGTTTCCCCCGGCGGAAGATCTCCTGCGCCACTTCCACCAGGTCTTCCGCCAGGGTGTCCCAGAAGCAGGTGTAGAATTCCTTGGGGAGTCCGTCCGGCCCTGGCACCTTGCCATTCTCCATGGACAAGAGCACCGCCTTCAGCTCCTCGGCCGCAATCGGACCCTCCAAGTCCTCCCTCACCACCTCCGTCTGCTTTTCTGAAAAGAGCTCCGTGTAGAAAGCGGTGGCCGCTTCTACCTTGTCGCTCTCGCCCAGCAGTTCCTCTCCATTTCCCCGTCTCAGGCCGTGGATCACCCTCTTTTTCTGGGCTCTTCGGACCTGATTGAGTTTGCAGAGCCTCTCCTTCAGGTCCCGTGCCCGGGCTGAATTGAAGGCTCCTCCCCCGTTAGCCGAGCTGTACTCCTCCTCTAGTTGGCCCTGGAGTTGTGCAGCTTCCTTCCTCTCCCTGGCCACCTTCCGTCTGCAGTACGTCTGCGCCAGGGTTCAGGTCCTGTCTTTCACCGACTCCCACCATTCCACCATGGAGCTGTAGCCGTCTCTCAGATCGACCCAGCTCGCGTAGTCTTTACGGAACAGTGCCTTGAAGTCATCTTCCTCCAGTATCTCCTGGTTCAGCTTCCAGTACCCACGACCGAATGGCGGCAGGTTGGTGTTAGCCACCACCATCAATCGCTCGTGGTCGGAATACCCCTCCGGGGACACCGTCACCGACTCCAGGGAGCAGGTCGTGTGCAAATGTAGTCCAGGCGGCTGCACACTCCCTGGGAGTTTTTCCATGTCGTTCCGGTGTCGTTAGGGCAGCACCGTCTGAAACCGTCTACCAGGGAGAACTGCTTGAGTAGCGACTCCAGCTCTGCCGAGCTAGCATCGCTCCCCTTCTCCCGGTCGACGTTGAAGTCCCCGCCAAGCACCACCTGTCTGTTGGTGGTGCAGCAGCTGGCCAGGTCAGCAAACACTTCCTTCAGGATAGAGGGTTCTGTTGGAGCATAGACGTTAATTGCTCTCAACTTCTGCCCCCTCCAGTCGATGTCTACGACCAGGATCCGGCCCTGCACCACCGAGAAGGAGGAAACCAGCGTCATCTCTGGGTTTCCGAGGAGGATTCCCACTCCGGAAGAGTGGACCCCTCCTACGCTCCAGCATGATTCTCCCTTCGTCCATTCCCTGCTGAATGTCAGCTTGTCGCTTTCATCCTTCAGGTGGACCTCCTGTAAGAAACAAACTGAGAAAGACTTTGAGGCCAGATCATGAAAGACTCCCCGTCTTTTCACCGGGTCTCTTAGCCCTCTCACGTTAGTTGTTAGAAAGATAAGTTTCACAGTCATGATTAAACAAGTGAAAGTTGAACCTCCTCTCTTTGTGCTTACAGTGGAAAACTTGGGAGTCTACATCTGGGCACTGTTTAGCCTAGATGTAACTTCTCTCGTTCGGGTCCTGGGGGGAATATGCTGGGCTACCTCCAGGTCTCGCTGGGGACTGAAAGGTAAACATGCTGGACAGGTCCAGCCCTACCATCAGTCCCGGCTCCAGGGCGGCTTCAAAGTAATCCTAGTCTTCCTCGAGGATACTCTCCGCCACTGCTTCGGGAAGGCTTTTTTCTTCCCTTTCTCCAGGAGTTTCGGGGACCTCCAGTTGCTCCTGGGCCTTGGGGGAGGGGGGCTCCACTTCCTGGGCTGCCTCTTCCTGTTGTTCCTGGGCCTCAGGGGAGGGGGTTCCGACTTCCTGGGCTGCCTCCTCCTGTTGTCCGTGGGACTCGGGGGAGGGGGGTTCCGTTTCCTGGGCTGTCACTTCCTGTCATCTTTGGGCCTCGGGGGGGAGGGTTTCCATTTCCTGGGCTGCCTCCTCTGTTGGTTCCTGGGCCTCGGGGGAAGAAAGTTCTGTTTCCTCTAGGACGAGGAAACGGTTCTCCCTTACCACTCTTTTCTTTTGTCCTTCCGAAGGTGGATCCTCTTTCCCTTCTTGCTGGGAGTTATCCAGGGCCCTTCCTCGGGTCAGCCATTTTGTCCGTCGTCCTGGCGGCCATCTTGAGGCACTGGTGCGGCTGGGGTGTGGCCTCGGCAGTTTCGGTTCTCTGCAGGGGAGGTGCGGGTTCTTTGTTCTCACCTCTCTCCCTTTGTCTTGAGACCGGTTTCTGCCGGCCGGCTTCCACCACCTGCGCAAACGACCTGCGCAGGAGCTCCCAGGAGCTCTTGGACACGACGCACAGACAGAGCGCGGGGAGCCGCCGCCTGCAAACACGGCTCCAGGCAGGACTCCGCTCCGCAGGAGCCGCAGAGCAGAGGAGATGGGGGCAGCTTAGCTCCTGTGCAGAGACCTGAGCTGTTGTTGCTGAGGACGCTGTCTTTTCTGTTCTCGGGGTAGGAGTGAATGTTGAGTTGCCCTTAGAAATGAAGCAGAGCACTTCAACGGCACGGGTGTGTGTGTGTGCGTGCGCCCTGGTGATTCTGGGAGACAGATCGAACCTGGGCTAAAAGAGAGGGGGCTTAGCCCTCTTCCATTTGCTAGTTCAAAGTTGTCCAACCCATTTGTATCTGCTAGGCGGCGCAGTCGTCGTGCACAAAGAACGCTTTGAAAAGCGTCAAAAGCAAGTCATTCCGAGTTGGTCGTTTCTGTTTTCCGTTCAGACGCGAAATGCTGAAATGATCTCTCGGTTCCTCGGTTGTCATTTCTGCTTCGTAAAGGGATCACAGCACGCGTCGCCTTCCAGCACGCTGGGTCGGGACATGATGCCGGGGGTCGGAGAGAAACCGGGGTTCGATTCCCTGGCGGGTAGTTGCTTTTCTTTTACCTCCTTAGAGAAAGGACTGCCTTTCACTTCTCTGTTTTCTTTCACAGCGTCGTGCACCTTTTCATTGCTCTCGCTTTCAGAGCCTCCGCACGGCACACGACTCGACATCAGGAAGCACATTGAAGTGAAAGCAGGGAGCGCTGCGACATGCACTGTGCAGATCCCACCACACAAAGAGGTGAGTGGGTCTGCTCGATCACAGCGCTAGGCGAATCCCAAATCCCCTTTTGTGCGTGGCGACAAAAGAAGCCAGTTCCCGCCCGGTTTTGAACCGGGAACCTTTCACGTGTGAGGCGAATGTGAAAACCACTACACTACGGAAAGGTGGTAAGATGTGTCCAGCAGCCAAGCGTGATTCAGCTGCTTCCAGTGCCTTTATTGGAGTGCGCTGATGGACCGTGCTCTCTCTCCAGAGACCAGCACGCCTGTCATGGACAGAGCAGGAAAGGTGGCGCCACATTCTGCAGCCCTCTCCACGCAATCGATGAAATCGGGCTACTGAAGTGGAGAAAAACGCCTCTCCAGAAAGTGCATATATCATCTTGGAGACTATAAATCCTATTGCCGAAGGTCAGCCCTGTCTACCAGAGTAACCCTCCCACAGCGATGATCAGCTCGTCTCAAAGAAGTTTCGGCTGGAAACAAGCGCCCCCTCTTCTCGCACGTTTTGCACGTTCGAGTAGTTTTAATGCGGCTCCTTCGTACACGGTGCTGATCTTTTGGAAAGCAGGAGGCAAAACTGACATGTCGCCATACTGGGAATCGAACTCAGACCGCCTGGGTGAAAACCAGGAATCCTAACCGCTAGACCGGAGCACACAACTGGGCATCGTGCAAGCAAACTACATAAATATGAGAAAACACGCAAGAGAGTTGTCACTCAGTGTCAAAGGGTCGATGTATACTGGGGCTCAGTTGAAATGCAACGTCAGGACTTTCCCGAATTATGTCACACGAAGAGAGCACAGCCTTTTCCGCCCTGCCACGTGTGTATCAGTAACTCGCCGTGATCGCAGAGGGGTCAGTACTTTGCGTTGTGGCCGTCCTGATGTACCCCGGTCTCCCGCATGACAGGTGGGGATACTCGCCACTATACTAACGAGGAAGACATCGCTCTCTGCTTAGTGTACAAAACACTTACTTGCAGCATTGTGGGTGCTGTGGTTTAAATGCTATTGGTTTGTGAACAGAATACCCCTATCCCAGTGCATTGTGCCACATTAAATTTAACACAAGAAAAAAAGAAATTCAGAACGCAAAGCTGTGTCAGTGTTCTGTGTAAAAAATCGGTTTGAACATCACGGGAGCTGTTTTTAATAAGCTGCTGAGTAAAGATTATTGAAGCATTTATAGGTTCTTTTCAGAACAAAGGACGAGTGGAGACACGATTAACAAACAAGCATTAGCTTTATTCGTTAACAACCACACAAAACCAAACACAGGATCTACACGCACATGAGGAGACTGACGGAACACGTACACTTCGTTAGGGTGGTAATTACCTAACAACACACTATACTTTTACAAGACTACACAGGGCACTCGAACTATTAGGACATTATTTACACAGGTAGGGTCAGCCGCTGGTCATCGTGCTGACCCTCAGACTCTCCCCGGCTACCACTCCCAGCATGCCCAGCGGTACTACGAGCGCCTGGGGGTGCTTCCTCCTTACCACCAGGCGAGGGCATTACACTGCCCCCACCTGAAGCGTCTGGCATCTTGCCGACGTCGAAAACCCCCCTCAGGCTGTACTCGTACTCGGCCAACTGCTGCGGAACCCTGCGTGAGCGGCCACTGCGCCGCGGTGACGGCTGGCGACCCACGGATGCCCCACTATCAGCCGGCTCCGGCCCCGGCTGCTCCTCTAGAGCCTCCCCACACGACTCCTCCTCCCGGGCCCGGTAGGGGGCCAGGCGGTCTCGGTGCAGGACCACCACTCTCCCCCGTGTTCGCAACCGGACACGGTAGCAGACCTTGCCCACCACCCCGAGTACCTCAGCGGGCCCCTCCCACGATGGCACCAGCTTAGGGCTGAGGCCTTTGCGGCGGCGCGGGTTGTACACCCAAACCGAGTCCCTGGGCTGGAAGGCAGGCCCCCTGCAGCGCAGGTCGTAGTGCCGCTTCTGCCGGACCCCCGCCTTTGTCAGGTAGGTCCGTGCAAAGCTGTGCACCCGCTGCATCCGAGGAGCCCAGGAGAAACTGGAGGCCCCCGAAACTCCCCGAGAGAGGGAAGAAAGGAGCCTCCCCGAAGCGGTGGCTGAGAGAAGCGAAGCGGAGGAGGAAGACGAGGATTACTTTGAAGCCGCCCTGGAGCCCGGACTGATGGTAGGGCTGGACCTGTCCAGCATGTTTTCTTTTCAGTCCCCAGCGAAACCTGGAGGGAGCCCAGCATATTCCCCCCAGGACCCGAACGAGAGGAGTTACATCTAGGCTAAACAGTGCCCAGATGTAGACTCCCAAGTTTTCCACTGTAAGCACAAAGAGAGGAGGTTCAACTTTCACTTGTTTAATCATGACTGTGAAACTTATCTTTCTAACAACTAACGTGAGAGGGCTAAGAGACCCGGTGAAAAGACGGGGAGTCTTTCATGATCTGGCCTCAAAGTCTTTCTCAGTTTGTTTCTTACAGGAGGTCGACCTGAAGGATGAAAGCGACAAGCTGACATTCAGCAGGGAATGGACGAAGGGAGAATCATGCTGGAGCGTAGGAGGGGTCCACTCTTCCGGAGTGGGAATCCTCCTCGGGAACCCAGAGATGACGCTGGTTTCCTCCTTCTCGGTGGTGCAGGGCCGGATCCTGGTCGCAGACATCGACTGGAGGGGGCAGAAGTTGAGAGCAATTAACGTCTATGCTCCGACGGAACCCTCTATCCGGAAGGAAGTGTTTGCTGACCTGGCCAGCTGCTGCACCACCAACAGACAGGTGGTGCTTGGCGGGGACTTCAACGTCGACTGGGAGAAGGGGAGCGATGCTAGCTCAGCAGAGCTGGAGTCGCTACTCAAGCAGTTCTCCCTGGTAGACGGTTTCAGACGGTGCCGCCCTAACGACGCCAGAACGACATGGAAAAACTCCCGGGGAGTGTGCAGCCGCCTGGACTACATCTTTCTGCACACAACCTGCTCCCTGGAGTCGGCTACGGTGTCCCCGGAGTGGTATTCCAGCCACGAGCGCTTGACGGTGGTGGCTAACACCAACCTGCCGGCATTCGGTCGTGGGTACTGGAAGCTGAACCGGGAGATACTGGAGGAAGACGACTTCAAGGCACTGTTCCGTAAAGACTACGCGAGCTGGGTCGATCTGAGAGACGGCTACAGCTCCATGGTGGAATGGTGGGAGTCGGTGAAAGACAGGACCCGAACCCTGGCGCAGACGTACTGTAGATGGAAGGCGGCCTGGGAGAGGAAGGAAGCTGCACGACTCCAGAGACAACTAGAGGAGGAGTACAGCTCGGCTAACGGGGGAGGAGCCTTCAATTCAGCCCGGGCACGGGACCTGAAGGAGAGGCTCCGCAAACTCAATCAGGTCCGAGGAGCTCAGAAAAAGAGGGTGATCCACGGCCTGAGACGGGGAGATGGAGAGGAAGTGCTGGACGAGAGCGACAAGGTAGAAGCGGCCACCGCTTTCTACACGGAGCTCTTTTCAGAAAAGCAGACGGAGGTGGAGGCAGGCGATGCTTTTCTGGAGGAGCTGAAGGCACGAGTACCGGAGGAGGTGAGGGAGGACTTGGAGGGTCCGATCGCGGCCGAGGAGCTGAAGGCGGCGCTCTTGTGCATGGAGAATGGCAAGGTGCCGGGGCCGGACGGACTCCCCAAGGAATTCTACACCTGCTTTTGGGACACCCTGGCGGCAGATCTGGTGGAAGTGGAGCAGGAGATCTTCCGCCGGGGGAAACTCGGAGACACCATGAGGGAGGGCATCATCTCCCTGCTCTTCAAGAGCCCTTAGCAGAGACGGTGAGACGGGACCCTGTCATTGACGGCCTGGAGATACCGGGAGGCGCGGGGGAAACCCTGAAGATCTCCCAGTTCGCTGACGACATGACGCTGTTCCTGAGGTCGGACAGGGGGTTGAGGAGGGCCGTGCAGGTCATGGAGCAATACTCCAGAGCCTCGGGGTCGAAGCTCAACCGCCGAAAGAGCAAACTGAAGTTCTTCGGGCCCTGGAAGCACAGGACGACGGCGCCGGAGGGTCTCGAGCTCTGCACGGAGCCCCTCAAAATACTGGGGGTTTCCTTCCAGAGCCAGGACAACGAGACCAACAACTGGACCGAGAGGATCGCCAAGGTGAACGCGAAGCTGGGTCTGTGGAAAACGCGGTCGCTGTCCTACACAGGGAAAGTGATGGTGTTGAAAGCAGACATCCTGCCGGCTTTGGTTTACCTGGCGGTGGTGTACCCGCTGCCGGCCAGACTCAGACGAGCGCTGCAAGGGATGATCTTCGGCTTCGTCTGGGGCGGCAAGTACGAGTACATCACGAGAAACCGGATGTGTCAGCCGGTCGAGGAAGGGGGTCGAGATGTCCCACATTTCCCCCTGAAACTCCACTGCATCTTCTACTGCAACCTCTGTCGGGCGCTGCGGGAGCCCATCGGCCCTCAGGAGGAGGACGAAGCGCCTAGTCGCCAAATGGGGTTTCCCCACGGCGAGGGAGCGCTGGAAAGGACTTTGGGCCCTATACAGGGATTAAAGGACAATAGCGAGTGGTAGGTTTGGAGGGACTCTCTTAATTGCGCAAATCCGCCCCCACTTGCAAAGATTGATAACGGACAATCAATCTCCGTTACGCCGTTGTTTTTTGAGATGTTCCTTTTAAGATTTTTTTTTTTTTTGCGGAATAAAGTATATTGTGTAGAACAAAAAAAATCTTATGACAAGGTTTACAAGTTATCTGTTGAACTACATTCTAATAGGTGTGGTCACAGTCCAGGTCATTTGTTTACGTTTTTGTTTCTGGAGCAACTGTTAGATGAAATGTGCTAATATGTAACCTAACTCCAGTGTGAATAACTAGAAGAGGGGAGCAGCTCCATTCCATACCATGGGAGCTTTGAGATTGGCTGGGCCAGATCTCTCATTTGCATATCTGATTTGGAAATATAACACTAAACCCCTTCTTGCATGGATTTAACTTGCACCCAAGAGTCCCCTACTGTGTATTGCTACTTATTTTATTATGATAAGTGGTGATTACCAGTTGACAGGTTTTATTTGTTGAATTATAAATGGTTTTGTATTATCACCCTGAATGGCCTGTACTCAAGGTTTGGTAGGGTATGTGTTTTCATTTCATTTACCAAATGGAATATTTGCTCTTTTAGTATTTGTCTAGAAGGCTTTCTGAAGTCAGGAAGCCCATTTATTTGGTGAAAAAAGATTCTGTATTAATATTAATATTTCTCATACAACATAAATAGGGTATTTTATGAATAAAAAGATCTTGCACTTGGAAATCTTGATAAAGCTGTGTGCTTCCATAAACTCGAGCAGTTTTGATTCCTAATATTTGACCTTAGGTGTGGGAACGGGTCTTTTTTGCCATTTGATTTCCAATTGATCAGCACAGTATAGAAAATAGACCCATAAAGCAACCTCAGCAGTAACAAATGTGCAAAAAGTGATCACTTGTTTTCGCCCGCTATCAAACTGAAACCCTTTGGTGTGTTAAGAGAATGTGATAACCACTACACTGCGCAAGGTGGGTAGGGGTGACTTGCAGAGAGTGTTGAACTTCGAGAAAGGACTCTCAGGAATATATTTCCTCATTCTGAAGAGGAGATTTTCTCCATTTCTGTAGTCTGACTTCCTCTTTTGCTAGAGAGCTGTAGAATGTGGAGTCACCTATCCAGCTCTGGGAACAGTGTGTAGGTAACAGGTTTGTAACTGCCGGATGAGCACAGTAAATTAATACAGCAGAATAAACACACTGTGAGTATTTGAAGGGAATTAACAATCTTTTATGTCTCGCCATGTTCAATGCTGCTGTCATTTCTGTAATATTGTGATTATCACGTTCATCACACATGCACAAGATCCCCTGTTTGAAATCAGGCAGAAACAGGTGTCTTTTTATCTTCTCACATTTTGCACTTCTGCCAGCGTTTTATGGATCTTGTTTTGTCTTATTGCAAGAATTCGAATTTCTTGTGTCATTCATGATCACATCAAACAGCCAGCAGATCATGTCATCTTTCAGATAGTCATTCTTCTGCTTCCTAAATTTCCTAGAGACAGGTCTTTTCAGCAGAACTGACAAACATGGCAAAGCAACCTGATAAGACGAGGTCCTAGAAGTCACTACTCAGTCAGTTACTACTGCCGAAATGCAAGCCCTTCCTCCAGCCTGAAGAAGTTGATCCTACATTACTCATGAAGAAGATGTATCTACCAAACCTCAGAGAGCTGAGCTGGATCATTCCCCTTCTGAATGACGTTGCAGTAACACTCTACCACTCCTCTTCGTGCACTCATGCTGGAACTTTGGGAGGCTACTGCAGACAGCAGAGGTTGGATCATACACGGAGGTTGAAATAGCTCAGCTGAGAAAACCTTAGACTGATGCTCTAAAGGTCCCTGGTTCAATGGCATTTTGGTTTTGGCATTTTGTTTTGTTGCGCCATTTGTTCCTCTCTGCAATGCCCTGTGTCCAAAGTCACACTTCCCTTTCTCAGCCTGAATCCCAAACTAGAGTCTTTGTGTCCTTGAGTGCCTCTTTTACCAACAATGATGAAGTACAGAAATAACTTAACATGTTTTGCACTCCTTATGGTGTTTTATGGTGGGACCTGTATTTCTCTATGAATTTCCTTAGTGACAGCCCATTTGTTTTCAATATATTTCTGGTGAAGTTATTACATCGGTCTCCCCTGGTGGCTTGTTTTCATATCCCACTTCTGACAATGACTTTTCTTATGTCACTTTGATGGGAGTACAATTGGAAAAAAAACTAAAATGTGTGTAGTTGTTTCCATATCAAACCGGTCTTCCATTTTATACAGTATTCCACAGGAGTGAATCAATTCCTTGTTTAATTTTGCAAATGACCCTGCTGTCAAAAAAACTAAATTCCCATGTAGCCAAGGAGTTGCTGAAAAGCAACTTCACTTTGATGTTTTGTGTTGTTATAACTAATTCATCTCCTTTTTAAAAAATAGATTTCTGTAGAAGAAGGGTGTCTCACACTACAGTTTAAATTGTAAACAGGTCATAGAAAAAGCTCCTTAGCTCCCTGTCAGGAATCAAACCCCACTCTCCTGTATGACAGGCAGGGATTCTCACCATGGTTAAGTTGCAACCGTAATAATATTGACAACATTAATAAATGCATATATAATCGAAATTGAAAACATATCTAACACAGCATCTTTTCTGGTTATATACCACAATGCATTGCAGATATTTGTTGTTTTCCATTTAGGTTAAATACTGTCATGTTTTTCTCAGCAATCGTCTTTTGATGCGTAAGTATAAATAATGATAATACTATTTGAATACATACAGGTCTTAATATTATTTTGATTAAAAATAGTACGTTAATAAGCAATATATGGCATATAAAATAGTGTGAAGGTGAAGATCACACAAAATCAACTACAAATGTGGGAATTTTACATTTTTAGGATTATAAATTGCATGTAGAACATTAGCAACACTACAGTAATGCTAATATAACAATAGTGTTAAAAACTCCTGACCTAATTCTTAACAAATGCTGATACAAAATGTGAATGATTTCAGAGTTTCGGGTATTGGGTCTCCTGATAGAGATCAGAGATGAACTGAGGCATGTGGGAAAGTGTACAGAACTGGTGAACTCACAATTCTACTTCAAGAGGCTGAGCACAATGGAAGAGTCCTGTACACACAAGTGAGTCCTTGACAACATGGACAATCAAAACCTACTGGTATAATATTATATTCTCTCTGTGGTGTAGAAAATATTCACTACTAGTATTCTAGGTTACAGATAGGTCATTATATGATAGCTTACATCTGATTAATAGGATCCATCTCTGGCATACATTCTTATTTTTAGTTTATAATGTATAATCTTGCTAATCTTTTAATGCCAAAATAAAGTGTTTTATAAAAAGCTTCATGTTCTAAAAAATGACTACAACTTTTGAACTTTGAAATATGGCCACTTTGTATTCTGGGACTGAGCAAATACTGCAGAAAAGTGGAGTTAAAATGTGAAAATGTGTAATGGGTATGTCTGATTAGTTGATTAGTGAAGATCCAGTAGTAAAAATAGCTTCTAATATTATTTCTAATATAATATTATTTCCAGATAAACCAACTTTGGAGAGTAGGCAACAGTGATTTCAAAGAAAGTGTGTTCACAGTGTTGTTAAGGTATTGCTTATAGATTTTTTTAATGTTTTTACATTACATTTTTACTTTGATCAAGTTAAAATATCCACAAAATTTAGCTTAAAGATACCTTGTTAACCACTGAATTTGCAAGGTGTAAAACTGCAAAATTGTCTTTTAAAATATAAGGATTACAGAAGTACATTTGATACTAAATATTTGAGTAAATAAACGCTGAGTGAAAACTCGCTTGAGAAATGTCTAAGCTCAGTCATAATTTGGTTTTCAGACTTAAGACAAATTAACTGATGATGGAATTCAACTTCGCTGGCACAAACCAGAAAGATCAAAGACAAAAGAGGTGCCTGGGAGACACAAATCTTTTTAGAGCAATTAAAGGTACTCTTATTCTATGTTGTACTTTCAAACTTTGGGTACTCTTTAATTAGGACAGACTTTATTGCTCAATTACTATGATGCAAGCTAAACTTAATACACTGATTAAGCTTTGAGCTTAGTATACCTTAATGGTTCTTTTTTGAGATTATATTCAAGAAGAGATTAATCATCATTTGTTGATCATTTGTTCATTTGTTGGAGAACTTGACAATCTTTGACAATTATTATTAAATGAGCATTATACAAATGTGCGTTGATATTTTTAATATCTACCTTAATTGTAATATATATAAACACAATTGCTTTGATATGGATGTTCATTTGAAGGATTTGAGGAAACTATCAAGGATCGCAGAACAACCAAAGATACATTTGGGCATCTGCTATTGGTAAAGATGAAAGAGTACCGTAAGTGTGAAGCTTGCATACACACGAGAGAAAAAATCAGTTTTAATGCACTTCATTAAACTGATGGTGTGCTTATCAATCGTGCATAAAAAATACATAGCAGAGGATGGTTTCGATCCATCGACCTCTGGGTTATGGGCCCAGCACGCTTCCGCTGCGCCACTCTGCTGACAGCTGTCGTAGTGTGATTCAACACAAGTGCTCTATCTTTGCTTTCTAAAAGTGCGCCCGAGGTGAAAAGTTTCAACGGCAAACGCAGACGTCACTTTGAGCACTTGGTCTTTTATAGTACGAATCATCATACGCTGCTCTACATGGGCGTGTCTTCAAGATCGTTGAGAACCAAACCTTCTGCTTTCCGAGGCAACTGATTCTTTCCTTGTTAATTCACAAATCTTCAATGAGAATCAGTGAAACGAAAACCAAACACATGTACACACTCGCGTCCTAGCCTGAAAGAAAAATGATGGAAGCATTTGAGGAATAACAAGAGTAGTCTGAACAGCTCCAGTCTATCGACTGCTCTACAAAGTGATCGCTACTTCCACACCCAGTTTATAACACTGAAAATGATTCAGGAAGCACAGCAAAGTTCTAAAAGCAGTGGTTAAAAAGCGTCTAGATACATAAAATGACAATTTCTCAAAAGTAAAATCTTCAGCTTTTAAATATTGTCATCCATATATTTTCGTTTTTCTCTTTTTTACATAACACGCTTTCGAGAAATAGACTGTCTTGTAATGAAGGCTGCATTAGAAAATGTGTGTCTAAATTAAAATCGGGTTTATGACTTCTGCGTTTTTCAGCTTTCTTAGCGCTTGGGTCTCGATTCAGATATTGCAATGAAAGCAACAGGGGAGTAAGTTTTCCTTTTCTAAATCAAAGGTGATCTGCTCACAAGGAAGTATAAAAACTTCAGCGTTTACTTTTTGAAGACCGCAAATTGTCGAAACACTATTGCTTCATAAGCTAATAAGTAAGGTTTCTGAGCACGCATTGTATTACTAATGCTGTTATTAATAAAAAAATAAGCTTAAATTCACATAATGGAATTTGGACGGCTCAAAGTAGTCTATTCTTTGTACAACTTTACTTGTCCGCTGAGTAGAGTTT
Organism: Lepisosteus oculatus; assembly: GCF_040954835.1. Taxonomy (NCBI): domain Eukaryota; kingdom Metazoa; phylum Chordata; class Actinopteri; order Semionotiformes; family Lepisosteidae; genus Lepisosteus; species Lepisosteus oculatus. The sequence goes on along the minus strand of NC_090709.1, from coordinate 51,967,154 downwards.
AAAGCAACGGCAGCAGAAGTAGCAGTAATAGCAACAACGTGGTTAGAGTGTCACAATACACTCTATGAAATTATTACGGCTTCAGATCGTTTTGTTCTGTTGAAGCTGCCTACAGGCTCTGAATTGCTGACATTGGCTGTGATCTTTTTTCAGGTTTCATGAAATTCTTCACATATTTGAAATATTTAATTCGGGTTCGCCTAATACACGGTGCAAACCGTACCTGCAGCAGAATGCTGTGGCACATGAAGCCGTTTTGTTTATCGGTTGTAAGGATTTAGGAGCGTACTACAAATCGAGCAAGCGAAAAGAAAATTAAACAGGAGTCTTTTTTTGGATTGCTAATCCACTGTGCTCTGCTCGTCTAGGTTCAAATCCCATCCTTGTCATAGTTAAGGCCTGAGACGTGTGTGTTTTTTCTAAACGGTGTTTGCATTTGTTTCTTCTTTTACTCCTGTACTAGAGCAGTAATATTTCTAGCGGTGGAAGAACATGGTATCACATGCTGACAGCAGGAACACGTGGCCACAAGCTGCAGTACATTGGTTTTGGAACAGCAATAACTTTCCTGTGGAGACAGGTGCGCCGGTATTAATACATATGTTCAATAGCTAAAAACACAAAACCAACCTCTTCAGTGGTTGAATCTAAATAACAGAAGCCAATGCTGCCACCAAGGAAAAAAAAAATCCTGAGTTATGTAGTTTTGAGACTACATATCTGACTTTCAGTTTGAAGCGATAGAATGGATTCCAGGTCACATTCGTTCTTGATTCAGGATATACAGTATATTCAGTCAGTTACGAAGTGTTACATATATCAAGAGGACATACGTTCAGTATATCATTAATTTAGACCGTTTCATAAAGTGAACTTGGTTACAACTTCTACATTAGAAAACAAGTACATAACTCTTAGGAATTAAATTGATATCAACTGGTTGGGATAACAATTGAATTCTCGAGCAGTAATGCAGTGAAGTTGAATACTCATCCAATCTCTGGGGATTCAGATCTCCTGCGGGCACAAAGAAACAGTTGCAGGCTGTTGCTGTCCAATCCGCGCTCTCTGGCTCAGTGCCAGGCTGTGATGTGCGGCTTGCGACGGTGCGCTGCTGATGCTCACTGACCGGCTAGTTAGTGTTGGCTTTAACTAGCAAAGTTTGCGCACAGGAGAAAAGATGACTGTGGGTCCCAGCAAGTCAGGAAGAGGACCGGTTCGTTCCTGATGAAGAGCTAGTTCTGAATAGTGATTCAGCTGTCCACAGTTCTGACCTGTTCACGAGGCCTGCTGCTATGCTAACCTCGGGTAGATCCTCTGGTTACTTTCTGGCAACCTCCGCTCTAGACTCTTAGAACAAAGGAAAGTTCTGGCACTCGGACACACTGGCAGTTCCGTGGTTGTCCGGGCTGAGTCTCAGGATGGTCAGGAGGCGCGCTGCGAGAATGTCCTGCCTTTGGGAGCTTTCTGCTCCTGGGCTGTCCTGCCCTGGAATTCTCCTTTGAATCTCTTTAGAAAAGTCCACAGAATTCTCCACTACAGGCTCTCTGTGTTGCTTGTTTTTACCTGGAGGAACTTCAGCTCGTTCATTGGCTGAAAGTTCCATGGGCATCAGAGTCCCACGTGGGTTACTCGGCCCTACCAGTCCCTGATTGGTTGATCAAGGTCAGATATGAGTCACTTACTCCTGACACTTAGGAATGCAGTCCAGATGTCCATCTGGCACTCCCTAGACAGATAGGCACCAATGGATGACCATTGATCATGATAGCCAGGCTTAGCTAAGTGTATCCCCCTTTTTGGGAGCTGTCCCTTATCAAAAGAAAACATCTTTAAATCAGCCTGCATGAATGGTTTCTCTGTGGCTGCACCACAGAGATGAACAGAGAGATGAGGCCTCATTTGGGAAAGCACTGAAACACTTAATTCTTTCTTATTAACAAGCATTGCTGCTACATATCCCCCCTTTTTGAAGGTCACGAGGTCCTGAGGCATTGTTGCCTTCAAAACAAAACAGAGTTAAGTGATGTCCCTTGCCAATAGAACATTAACCTTAAATGTCCACATTACTCCTAGAGAATTCATACCGGAACCAGCATTGGATACAAACAGGATGAATAACATCTGGAGTATGTATAAACACGGTAGGAGACATCGTCTCAGTCTAGGCATTACACATCAGGAAGTTCACTGTCAATATCTGATACCTCTGTAGTAGATATTTGGGGAGAAGTCACTTCCTTTCTTTTGATATGCTACCTTTGACTCATTCGTGCTACCCGGAGTACATCTTGATGTGAGTGTACAGCATTCAGAGTACATCCAGTCATGATCCAGCTACCCGGCAGTAGTGTTACAATAACAACAGTTCCTGTTCCCAGCCCCCCGATAAACCACAACACCTGTGTTAGGTATCTGCTAGGGTGGTTTGGAGGTTTGTTCCATTAAAGCAAACTAAATACCTGTACCTCTTCAGGGCATACTGTTTCTTGGATTTCCATCCAATTCAATAGTGTGGCACCTGAAGGCATCCACGACCTCAAGTTTGGTCTTATATTGTCTGGTTCTAGACCGTACAGTGTTAAGTTCAAGCTGTACTATGGCCTTCTCGGGAACTTGCAGGAAAACTGTTTGATTAGGTAGCTGCATTGCGGTAGCTGTATCATGCCTGTCACAAGTCATAGTGACAGTTAAATGTGGTGTGCTGACCAGCAATTTACTTCCCACCTGCTCTTCATGGGGTTCATTAACCTCCCTCTGCCCATTAGTAGCTTTACACCCTTCATTGGTGAATTGATTAGACACAGCCAATGGATAGCCATATCCATCTCAAGATTTGGAACCGACTTCAATCTTGGTTTGCCTTCTGGGTGAGCTATGAACGATGGGGTGAATGTCACATACTCCTCTACTGAGAAGAGTGGAATCAAGTGGGTTTGGGAATTGTGCCATGGTTAGATTGGCTACAGTGGCACTAAGCTCCCTTAACAGGTCTTGTGTCAACATTCTGGCCTGTTGCACACAAGCATAAACCCACTGTATAACACTGGCAATCATGTCCACTGGTTGGGGGATAAGGTTTAACCCTGTTGCATAGGAAGTTGCCTGTAGGATTTTTCCTAAGCTTTCCAACTTTTGCTGCTGTTGATACAGTCTGTCACTACCCTCTGGCATCTCTGACACCTGCTTTCTTGGGGCAGTCAGGGGGAGAGTGCCAGTAGCACACAAACCTACCAGAAAAAGCAAACGTGCAACAGTGGCGGCAGCAATCAGTCCTCCCAAAAGTATTTTCGGGTGGCTGATCCCAGTCATCTCCTTCTGAGTGACTGTTGCCTTTCTAAGCTGGCGCAGTGTGTACATGGTGTCTTTCTCAGTATGCCCTGTGGCATCTTGGGCACCACCATCCTGGAAATCTGGGGAGATCTGACGCAGCGGCTGATGCTGCTCCTCCGTTTCCAGCGCATCTGCTTTTTCGATTTGTTCATGCCTGTGCTCTAGGAACCCTGCAGGGGGCGGTGTAGCGGTGGAGCATGCCTGACCCTCGGCTGAGTGGTCATCTGGAGCACCTGAGTGATCTGGGATTGTTACCCCATTCTCACTGTTCCGGTCCACCCTGCACACCTCCTGATTGAGGAATCCCTCTATCGGCATGTTTACAGTCGTTCGCTGGGGGTAGGTGTAGGACACCTGTTTACTCCCCCCTTCCCTCGCTAGGGGTTCAGGGAGCTGCCCCAGCACTGGGATAGCTAGTTCACAGTCTTTGAACTCACTATCACTCACCAGGCCCATGTCAGTGCGGGCGGGGATTCTGACACCCCTCTTTGCGATGTCCTGCACTGGCAGGCGGGTGGCTTGACCATCCAGCTCCAGTCTGGGTGAACCACTGTTGGTCAGACTCAGACTGACAGACTGAGCTGGTGGCTGTGAGAAAACCGTGTCGGCTTTCATTCCCTGTCCCTTCCTGGGGACTGGGTTTGTTGGCAACCCTGCCGTTGAGGCAGGAACAATCAGGTCAGTCTCACTCACTACCTGGTAGTTGTGAGAAATAATGTTACCTGACTGCAGGTTCCCTGGGTCACAGCAGAGGGAATCGGCATCTGGGATCAGGTGTGTCCACAGCGCAGTAGTCTCAGGGTCCAGCTGGACCTCCTGTCTAACCTGTGAATGTTGCACCAGGGACACCTGGCGGTGGCCCTGCGACAGCTGCTCAAGCAGATCGTTACTAATAGAGGACCTCTCAGGGCTAAGGGTGAGGGCTACATCACCAACCTGCTCTCCTGCCATCTGGATCCCTTCCACCACTGCAGGGTGGTGGTCCTGACCCCTCTTGGGTGCCAGGATGCACAGGGAAAGCTCCTTTTCATCACCAGGTGGGGAGATCAGCTCCTCTTAAGGGATGTAAAAGGGGTGTGCTTTACCTGGTGGATCAGGCGGCTGCTCGGAGCACCGCTCCTGTGGCAGGGAGGCTGCTGGGACCTCGGACAGGACACGACTTCCCTGTATATTCGAGGAACAAGAAAATATTTTTATTTCTTGTCCAGATGAAACAGAAGGAATCTCCGCATTGGCTTCTGTGTTCGGTGGGCACTGTGTGAGCACAGTCTGCCTCTTGGCCCCCCTTTCCTTCTGTACAGAAGGCTTAGGAGCCTTGACCTGTTTCCACACTTTGCCTTTCTGGTGATCCACCAAAGGTTCCTCTCTGAGTTGCATGCCCTTTTCTTTTTCAACCTGTTTGAGCTTGCTGTGTGACATCAAACACCTTTCAACCTCAGTGTCAATCAGTGTCTCACTGGGTAAGACATCTCCCATGGCAGCCTTGAGGTAAAAGCTTCTTGCTTTTCCTCTGTGTTTTACTGCCTGCTCTGTGACTTCAGGGGTGGAGTCAGCACTCGCTTGGGAGTGGCTGACCTCATCCAGGCAGGAACCCTTCCGCTCAATCAGATAGACTGAGGGAGGGAGAGGGGGCGGGTCTCCACCTCCTCCAGTGGAGAGTATTAGCTCATTCACGCTTCCGGCAGCCTTGGGGAGCGGTTGTCCCTGTCCTAATAAAGTTTGTTCAAGCCTGGCCAGGCGGGCGGCTACTGATTCCTTTTGTTCAGCCTTTTCTAGCCCTTTCCCTCCCCCGGTGTTCTCATGGCACTTAGAACGCTGGGTGCGGTCCTGTGTGCCTGCATTGGAACTTGTCCCACACTGGAGGAGGACAAACAAACTGCACGGAGGAGCACAAGGCAAGTCTTCACAAGACAAAAACCTCCAGTGTGTTTTCAGAGTGCTGTGTACTGGAGGTTTTTGTCTTGTGAAGACTTGCCTTGTGCTCCTCCAGTGCAGGACAAGCCAACACAAGGGAGCACATTCGCCAACATCCAGGCACGCAATGCGATTTGGAAAGAAGCTCGTTTCCAATGAGTTGCACACGAACAATCCTTCAGTCCCGCTCAGGGGACACGGAGCCCCCGCCACACAGCTTCAAGTAGTGAGTCAGACGCCACTGCTTTCACTTACGGCCACACCACCCTGAACACGCCCGATCTTGTCTGATCCACCACTGGTTTTTCGTATAACTATGCATATATTCATTTCTGCAAAGGAACAAGTAATAGGTTTATTCCATGCTGAAAAAAAGAAGAAAGAGAACACAACGTTTCGGCCGTGAAGCCTTCTTCAGGTGTGAGAGAGACAGGGCAGTAGGCAAAGGTAAAGTAGCGGGAGAACAAAGGTTGAGAGGGAGGAGGAGTGAGAGGCGGGAGCAGGGGACAGAAAGAGAGGCCAATCAAGAGGTGTGAAGTCAGAATGGGTGCAGAGAGGTGTGAAATGAAACTTCCAATGAATGGAGAAAATTTAAAAGAACAGTAATCTGTCGTTAAGGGAAGGGAGAATGTGTGATCCTAACTGCAGAATAATTTTAGTTTCGGTGGTCTTTCTGATGTATGAGTTCGGAAAACCGTCTTTGAGAACACAGATGGAGAGATTAGTGTGGTCGTGGCCGTCAGAGGTGAAATGAGAAACAATGGGCTTGGAGAGATCTTTAATCTTCACAGCCCTGACGTGTTCTCTGAAGCGGTCTCCGAGTCTCCTTCCTGTTTCTCCAATGTAGATGGCTGGGCATTTACTGCAAGAGATACAGTAAATAAGGTTGCTGGAGGTACAAGATGCTGTCTGGGTGATCCGGAATTGTCCTGAGGGGCCTTGAATGAGTGTGGTGGTGGCTGTGTACTTGCAGGTGATACAGCGAGCTCTGTTGCAAGGGAAAGTGCCTGGTGTGGATGGTTGTTGAGGGCGGTCAAGGGAGCTGTGAACAAGGAGGTTACGCAGATTAGGTGGTCGGCGATATGAGATGATAGGGCGATCAGAAAAGAGGGCCCCAATGGAGGGATCATCCTGTAGGATGGAAAAATTCTGGTTAATGGTCCTGGGGATAGGAAGTGTGTTAGGGTGGTAAGGAAGCACCAAGGGAATGCGGTTGTTACGGCGGGAGTTCCTGATCGGGTTGATGGTCCGGGGGGTGTTTTTGGCTCGGGCAAGGGCCCTGTCAATCACACTGCTGGGATATCCTCTGTTGATAAAAAATGAGTACATTTCGAGGGCTTGGTTCTCGAAGTCGATGTCGTCGCTGCATAGTCTTCGTAACCTAAGGAACTGTGAAAAAGGAAGAGAGTTTTTAGTGTGGTTGGGGTGAAATGAGCTGTACAGGAGGTAGCTGTGTGAATCCGTGGGTTTGTAATAAACTGAAGTGGAAAGTCGGGGGTAGTTGATAGACCAGTGGATGTCTAGAAACGGAAGAGTGGTGGAAGATATGTGAACTGTATATTTGAGGGACGGGTGGAAGTTGGTGAAATGGTGCAGGAAGAACTCGAGCTGATCGTTGGAGCATGTGGCGGCACCGACGCAATCATCAATATATCGTTTGTAGAGGTCAGGGACATAGCCAGTGTAGGAGGCGAAGAAGCGTTCTTCTACCCAGCCGACAAAAATGTTGGCATAGCTGGGTCCCATTCTGGTGCCCATGGCAACTCCACTGACCTGTTGGTAAAAAAGATTATTGAAAGAGAATGCGTTCAGTGTGAGGACCAATTCTGCAAGGCGTACCAGGGTGTGGGTGGGTGGATCAAGCACTGTGCGTTTGTCCAGCGTGTGCTTGAGTGCTGTAAGGCCGTCATTATGGGGAATGACGGTGTACAGAGATGTGATGTCCATGGTAAAAATGTGACATTCGGTACCCTGAAATTGGAAATCATTGAAAAGTTGGAGCGCGTGGTTGGTGTCTTTGATGTATGAGGGAAGATCTTCAACCAGCGGTCTCATGAGGCTGTCGAGAAAGGCTGAGATGTAAGTAGTTGGACAGTTACATGCTGATACGATGGGGCGTCCAGGGGTGTCCGGTTTGTGGATTTTGGGGAGGAGGTAAAATTGAGATACCTGTGGATGTTCCATGATGAGCCGGTTCGCCTCCTGGGGGAGCTCGTTACTGCTGATAAGAAGGGAAATGGTGGATACCACTTCCTTTTGGTAGTCAGTGGTAGGGTCCTGTTGGAGAGGGAGGTAGGCAGAAGTGTCAGTTAGTTGTCTAGAGGCTTCAAAGATATATAGATCCTTACGCCACACCACAACAGCACCTCCTTTGTCCGCTGGTTTGATGACGATATCATCCCTTTCTTACTGATTTCACTCATTGAGCACGGATGCGATAGAGGTACAGCCATTCACTATTTGACATGTCTGCCCTGGTCCAGAACCAAGCAATCAGAAAACAGGTGAATCTGTCTTGAGAATTAGCATACAGTACCGAGGCCCCCATGACCAAATAAAGGCTAACCTCGATAATCAGCCTAAATAATGCAGACTACAGTGTAGCAGCAATGTTTGTTAATAAGACAGAATTAAGTGTTGCTGTGCTTTCCCAAATGAGGCCCCATCTGAGACTCAACCCGGACCACCACGGAACGGCCGGTGTGTCCGAGTGCCAGAACTTTCATCTGTTCTAAGAGTCTAGAGCGGAGGTTGCCAGAGAGTAACCAGAGGATCCACCTGAGGTTAGCATCAGCAGCAAGCCTCGTGAACAGGTCAGAACTGTGGACAGCTGAATCACTATTCAGAACTAGCGCTTCATCAGGAACGAACCGGTCTTCTTCCTCACCTGCTGGGACCTACACTCATCTTTTCTCCTGTGCACAAACTTTGCTAGTTAAAGCCAACACTAACTAGCCGGTCAGTGAGCATCAGCAGCGCACCGTCGCAAGCCACACAGCACAGCCTGGCACGGAGCCAGAGAGCCCGCAGGAGATCTGCATCCCCAGAGATTGGATGAGCATTCAACTTCACTGCATCACAGCTCGAGAATTCAATTGTTATTCCAACCAGTTGATATCAATTTAATTCCTAAGAGTTATGTACTTGTTTTGAGTATCTAATGTAGAAGTTATAACCAAGTTCATTTACGAAACGGTCTAAATGAATGATATACTGAACATATGTCCTCTTGATATATGTAACTCTTCGTAACTGATTGAATATATACCTTTTGTATTCTGATAACCCTCTCGATAAGATCTGTTAGGTTTACATGCATATTTTATGTATTAATAAATATTTCCTCATGTATTAGTACCTGTGTGTATGCGTTGTTTGAGTTATATCGCATGGTTGGATTCTAAGGCCATTAAAATAATCATTTTATGATTTACTGCTACAATTAATAATTGTCTTAGTAAATGCCCAAACCCTACAGAACTGGTGCCTCGTGAGAGCACACTACAACTGTATTATTATTATTATTATTTTTATTATTGAGAGACAGGCTCACTGTTCCTCAGGGTGGGACAGGAGATGACACACTGTATTATTATTATTGAGAGACAGGCTCACTTTATGTATTTTTATTACTGAGAGAGAGGTTCACTGTCTGTTCCTAATGCTGGGAAAGGAGATCACACACTGCATTATTATTATTGAGAGACAAGCTCACTGTTCCTCAGGCTGGGACAGGAGATGACACACTGTATTATTATTATTTGGAGACAGGCTCACTGTTCCTCAGGCTGGGACAGGAGATGACACACTGTATTATTATTATTGAGAGACAGGCTCACTGTTCCTCAGGCTGGGGCAGTAGATCACACTGTATTATTATTATTGAGAGTCTGGCTCACTGTTCCCCAGGCTGGGAGAGGAGGTCACACACTGTATTATTATTATTGAGAGACAGGCTAACTGTCTGTTCCTCAGGCTGGGACAGGAGATCACACACTGTATTTTTATTATTGAGAGACAGGCTCACTGTTCCTCAGGCTGGGACAGGAGATCACACTGTATTATTATTATTGAGAGACAAGCTCACTGTTCCTCTGGCTGGGAGAGGAGGTCACACACTGTATTATTATTATTGAGAGACAGGCTCACTGTCTGTTCCTCAGGCTAGGACAGGAAGTCACACACTGTATTATTATTATTGCGAGAAAGGCTCACTGTCTGTTCCTCAGGCTGGGACAGGAGATCACACACTGTATTATTATTATCGAGAGACCTGCTCTTTCCTGACTGTTCCTTAGGCTGGGACAGGAGATCATAATCTGCTTTATTATTATTGAGAGACTGGCTCACTCCTGTCTGTTCCCTAGGTTGGGACAGGAGATCACACACTGTATTATTATTGAGAGACGGGCTCACTCCTGTCTGTTCCTCAGGCTGGGACAGTGGATCACATACTATATTATTATAACTGAGAGACAGGCTCACTTTCTATTCCCCAGACTGGGACAGAAGATCACACACTGTATTATTATTGAGAGACAAGCTCACTGTCTGTTCCTCATGCTGGGACAGGAGATCACACAGTTTATTAATATTATTGTTGAGAGACATGCTCACTGTCTATTCCTCTGGCGGGGGCAGGAAATGACACACTGTATTATTAGTATTGAGAGACAGGCTCAGTGTTCCCCAGGCTGGGACAGGAGATCACACACTGTATTATTATTATTGAGATACAGGCTCACTGTCTGTTCCTCTGGCTGGGACTTGAGATCACACACTGTTCTATTATTATTGAGAGACAGGATCACTGTCTGTTCCTCAGGCTGGGACAGGAGATCACACACTGTATTATTATTATTGAGAGACAGGCTTGCTGTCTGCTCCTCAGGCTGGGACAGGAGATCACACACTGTATTATTATTATTGAGAGACAGGCTCACTGTCTGTTCCTCAGGCTAGGACAGGAAGTCACACACTGTATTATTATTATTGAGAGACTGGCTCACTCCTGTCTGTTCCTCAGGCTGGGACAGGAGATCACACACCGTATATGTTACGGATTCGGTAAGAGAAACCGAAACCAGTGAGAGAACCCACTTGCAGGAGGTGACAAAGCCTAGCCATGATCCAAAGAAAGCCACAGTCCAAGGAACGAACCGAGACTCCAGGGGAAGCCAGAGATCCAAAAGGGAACGAGTTACCGAAGCCAAAGCGTGATCCGAAATCGAAGACAATAGAGTAATCCGATAGTCCAGGGGTAGCCAGAGATCCAAAACAGAGCGTGAGTAACGAAGCCAAGCCGTGATCCGAAAAGCCGTAGTCAAAAGTGGAAAAACCGTAAACCGAAAGCCAAGAAGAACACTAGGTAGAAGAAGGAGTAGCGCAACCAGGAAGCTCGAAAGGGAAACCAATACTGAGCAAGGAGGTAGGGAAAGACAGGTGTTTAAGTAGGATGAGACGGGGGTGTGGTGGTGAATAGGAAAACTGATAGGAAAACTGATGGAGTAGGGCTACGCCTACTTCTGCCTCTTCCGTTGCCGGGAGGCAGGGATCGTAACAGTACTATTATTATTGAGAGACGGGCTGACTGTCTGTTCCTCTGGTTGGGGCAGAAAATGACACACTCTATTATTATTATTGAGAGACAGGCTCGCTGTCTGCTCCTCAGGCTGGGACAGGAGATCACACACTGTTGTAGTGTGCTCTCACGAGGCACCAGTTCTGTAGGGGTTTGGGCATTTACTGGGACAATTATTAATTGTGGCAGTAAATCACAAAATTGATTCTTTTAATGGTCTTAGTATCCAACCATGCGATATAACTCAAAAAAACGCACACACAGGTACTAATACACGAGGATACATTTATTATTATATGGAATATGCATGTAAACCTAACAGATCTTATCGTAAAGGTTATCAGAATACAAAAGATATATATTCATTCAGTTACAGTTACACATATCTAGAGGACATACGTTCAGTATATCATTCATTTAGACCGTTTCGTAATTGAACTTGTTTACAACTTCTACATTAGATACTCAAAACAAGTACATAACTCTTAGGAGTTAAATTGATATCAACTGGTTGGGATAACAATTGAATTCTCGAGCAGTAATGCAGTGAAGTGGAATACTCATCCGATCTCTGGGGATTTAGGTCTCCTGCGGGCTCAATGGCTCCGTGCATGGCTGTGGTGTGCGGCTTGCGACGTTGCGCTGCTGATGCTCTCTGAAGACCGGCTAGTTAGTTTTGGCTGAAACTAGCGAAGTTTGTGCACAGGAGAAAAGATGACTGTGGGTCCCAGCAGGTCAGGAAGAAGACCAGTTCGTTCCTGATGAAGCGATAGTTATGAATAGTGATTCAGCTGTCCACAGTTCTGACCTGTTCACGAGGCTTGCTGCTGGTGCTATCCTCGGGTTGATCCTTTGGTTACTCTCTGGCAACCTCTGCTCTCGACTCTTAGAACAAAGCAAAGTTCTGGCACTCAGACACACTGGCTGTTCCGTGGTTGTCCAGGCTGAGTCTCAGGATGGTCAGGAGGCGCGCTGCGAGAATGTTCTGCCCTTGGGAGCCTTTCTGCTTCTGGGCCGTCCCGCCCTGGAATTGTCTCACAGCCCTGGAATTCTCCTTTGAATTCCCTTTAGAATAGTCTCGGAGCTCTGTGTTGCCTGTTTTTACCTGTAGGAACTTCAGCTCGTTTATTGGATGAAAGTTTCATGGGCATCAGAGACCCACGTGGGTTACTCGGCCCTACCAGTCCCTGATTGGTTGATCAAGGTGAGATATGAGTCACTTACTCCTGACACTTAGGAATGCAGTCCAGATGTCCATCTGGCACTCCCTAGACAGATAGGCGCCAATGGATGCCCATTGATCATGATAGCCAGGCTTAGCTAAATGCATCCCCATTTGGGAGCTGTCCCTTATCAAAAGAAAACATCTTTAAATCAGCCTGCCTGAATAGCTTCTCTGTGGCTGCACCACAGAGATGAAGAGAGAGATGGGGCCTCATTTGGGAAAGCACAGCAACACTTAATTCTCTTATTAACAAGCATTGCCACTACAATTAGTAGGAAGAAAGATACAATGTTTTGAAAATGTAATATGTTTTAAAGGATTAAAGGGAAAAGAAATACTTTATATACGCAAACTAATTCAACTGAGCTCCTCTAAACAATATCGCCTGAAGAATTGCCAAAGCACAGTGTATCAATTTGGGTGACACTGGGGGAAAAGGATCACAACATTGAAAACCACAAGGTTTATTTTCAACATCAAAATTTGTGCTTGAAAATATTTGACAAAAAAAGGAATATTACACGCACGGAAATCAATATTTACCACTAGGATAGAATGCAGCATAGAACAGTTGGATAGAAGGTTAGTGTAACTCTATAGTGCATCACAGAGGTCAGTCTCTTCCCCCTCATTATGCTGGCTGACTTCACTGTCCTCCAGCGATAGTCAGCTGTAATCACTGATGCAGACATGATGTTAATACTCTGACAGCATCTTGGCTGATTTGGTTAAAGTGTTTTCCTATTAAACAGGTGATTCTGCGTTCAAATCCCACCAGTGTCTTTCTTCCTGTCTTGTCTTACAAAATGTATCACTATGGATGATTACATGCAGCTTGATTTTGTTTAATGCAAGTTTTCATTCCCTTTCTGATGGCTCTCTACAGTAATTTTTAAAAGTACTAATCGGGATGGATTACTGTACATATCCTCAGTAAAGGGGAATATATAAGTAGTGACTATCCAAATTGCATTTTTGTGTGAAACACATTTCAGAAAATTGAAAACCAATTTTCAAAACTCACAATAACAAGACAAAGGCAAAACATAAGTTCACTTTCACTTTATGCATATTTACCACAACCTTGCCTTCTGATCATAAAAAGTCTTAATTTTAATATAGCAGTTTTAAATGGGACATTCAGAACATGGCATATGAGAATATATGGTTAACCGAGGATGAGCAAAGGATGATTGCGCTTTCTGCTTATTGCTATGAACCTACCCCTGGTTATAAAAATGTCTCAAAATTCTGACACTGAGGTGTGAGACACAATGTAACAGGCTCTCATAATCCCGAAATACAAGAAATTTTACTGTAGCGTTTTATAAATTTGACCCTGTGAACATTGCATGTCCCTCCTTCCTCATTACCAAAACATCTCAATGTCCCGGCATTATGTACATTTGTAATTACAACACTTCACTGTTTCATTAATGAGTTGTGACATTGTGAACATGGCATGTTAAAGTATATAGAAAATCTAGATCAGAACAGGCTAAATGCAATTCCTAGTGATTTATCATTTTCTTACTTTCTAAATGAAAAAAATATTTTTTCAGTGATTATGACACTTCAGTATGACATAAAATATGCTTCAATGACAGAATAAATAATAATAATAATAATAATAATAATAATAATAATAATAAATAATAATCATGGAAAAAATACCCAAAGTGGACATTCATAGTTGTGATTATAGGAATGTTAGATATCGGGTGGGTAGATGCGTCAGCATGCGTAGGCTGCAAAGGAACAAGTAAAGGACTATTCCTGCTGAAAAGAGAAGAAAAGAATCACAATGTTTCAGCTGTGGAGCCTTCTTCAGGTGTGAGAAAGACAGGGCAGTAAGCAAAGATAATTTTCTTTTTATCTTTGCTGAGTGCAGTTTATCGCTCATGACAACATCAAAGACATTAAGGAGTTTTTACGGCTAACAGCTCCACATCAACTTCCTTTCATAACTAACCTCATCAGATCCTTCAACTCCCAACTCTTCCAGTTTCTCACTTCAGAGAAGGATAAAAAACTCAAAATCCTCTACAGAGAAAAACCATCAACACCCTTATCACCTCTGACCTTTCCCTTTCACCCCTTTGCATCCTCAGCTAAAATATTTTAATAGTACAACAAAATTACAATAGATTGTACAGTATTTATGTTTAAAATTAAAGTAAATGTGTCAAAATATCGAAGTCCAAATGCACGGTGCTAATGTAACAATGCTTGCAAGTTCCTTAACAAATCTGCATTGTATTTTTAAAATATTTCAGCAGAGGATGCAACGGGGGTATAAATGACGACTCGACTTTTTCTTGGGTGAATATGGTTTTCTGGGGAGTTGCGACGTTGGGCATACAGTAACATTTGTTGACATTTCCCGGTGATTCTGACACGTGTTAAGCACTCGCATTTCCTGCAAATATTAAAATGGTAAAGGTTTCGCTGAGAAATCCAATCGACCTTTGCGAAGACAATGTTTACATCGCAAAAGAAACCTGTCCCTGGGTGGACTGGAACCACCAACCTTTCAGTTAACAACCAAACACGCCACACAGAGGGAATGGTGGGTCCGTGTCTTGCATCACAACTTTCCGGTTAAAAAAAAAACTTTTTTTGCCAGCTGGTAATATTTCTTCTGCACTGATAATCAAGAATTGAATTTCATTTCTCGCAAGCTGTGTGAATTTCTTGAAATACAAGTTTCCCAGAAAGGGTATAAATACATGCATTTAACGAAATCAAGCCCTTTGTGACAGTCCGAAATGGTACGTTATGATAGAAGAAGATAGGAAAAAAAACATGACTGGGATTTTAAGCTACGTGACCTACGGTACCAGACTGGGGTAAAGTTAGCTTGAAGTTCAAAAACGATTTTGGCACGCCTGTAGCATTTACACGAAACCTCTAAGAATCGCGAGAATACTTGTGTATAAAACACATTGTGAATGCTTTCTCAGCCTTTACTTTTTCATTTATATGACATTTTTTTGACCAAGCACGAATATTCTTTTGTCCATATCTTCGTAACGGAAGCACAGAACGCCTTCAAACCAAATACATTTTAAAGACCACGACATGTGGATATTTCCACAGCCTCTACATCAAAGTATCAGTGAGCTAATTATCTTTTTTTAAACCTCCTGTTTTTCATCGATGCGTAATTACGCACTAACTGGAACCCGGGGGACCGCTGTATACACAAGTTCACAACACGAGAAATACTATTCAATACGGCTTCATGCGAAAAACCTGTATATGACTATAGGCAGCAGAATAGTGCAGTCTCCAATTACTCAGACTGTAAGCACGCGAATAAAGCTTTGTCTGAATTCTCAAACCCTTCCTTTACGTCCTGTTTTCATTCAGGAAAGAGTCAACTATATGCACAATACTACTGGCAGCAGGAAGATTAAAATATTCTTTACTCAGCAGCTTATTAAAAACAGCTCCCATGATATTCAAACCGATTTTTTACACAGAACACTGACACAGCTTTGTGTTCTGAATCTCTTTTTCTCGTGCGTTTATTTAATGTGGCACAATGCACTGGGATAGGGGTATTCTGTTCACAAACCAATAGCATTTAAACCACAGCACCCACAATGCTGCAAGTAAGTGTTTTGCACACTAAGCAGAGAGCGATGTCTTCCTCGTTAGTATAGTGGCAAGTATCCGCACCTGTCACGCGGGAGACCGGGGTACATCAGGACATGCATTGAAGTGAAAGCAGGATGCGCTGCGACATCCACTGTGCCGATCCCGCGACACTAAGAGGTGAGTGGGTCTGTTCGATCACAGCGCTAGGCGAATCCCCAAACAGTGTGTGTGGCAACAAACGAAACGGGCCTGTTTCCGCCCGGTTTCGATCCGGGGAAATCGGGCCCAGTGGTGGCGGGATCTGAACAGTGCATGTCGCAGTGCTTCAATGTGCTTCCTGATGTCCTACCCCGAGAACAGAAAGGACAGCGTACACAGCAACAACAGATCAGGTCTCTGCACTGGAGCTAAGCTGCCCCCATCTCCTCTGCTCTGCTCTGCTCTGCTCTGCTCTGCTCTGCGGCTCCTGCGGAGTGGAGTCCTGCCTGGAGCCGTGTTTGCAGGCGGCGGCTCCCCGCGCTCTGTCTGTGCGTCGTGTCCAAGAGCTCCTGGGAGGAAGAGAGAGCCCTCCCACTCGGGGGCTTTTCCACGGTCTGTGTGAGGAGGGGCGGGTGTGTCCAGTAGCTTATCGAGCGGAAGCCTGGGGCGGTGGAGAGCTGTGATCGTGCAGACCTTGAGGTGTCACCTCTTTGTCTGCTTTCCCGCCCCCCCTCCGCCCAAGCTCTGCTCCAAAGTAGCCCGGCAACCCCTCACACCTGCACGTGTCACAACCTAAGGTGTGGTCATGAGACACCCATGGGGTGTTGTTCTGTTCTTGCTAATTGAAGAACAGAACAACTGAAGCTAAGCAGGTGTGAGCCTGGTCAGTACCTGGATGGGAGACCTCCTGGGAAAAACTAAGGTTGCTGCTGGAAGAGGTGTTAGTGGGGCCAGCAGGGGGCGCTCACCCTGTGGTCCATGTGGGTCCTAATGCCCCAGTATAGTGATGGGGACACTATACTGTAAACAGGTGCCGTCCTTCGGATGAGACGTAAAACCGAGGTCCTGACTCTCTGTGGTCATTAAAAATCCCAGGGCGTTTCTCGAAAAGAGTAGGGGTATAACCCCGGCGTCCTGGCCAAATTTCCCATTGGCCTTAACCAATCATGGCCTCCTAATAATCCCCATCTATGAATTGGCTTCATTACTCTCTGCTCTCCTCCCCACTAATAGCTGATGTGTGGTGAGCGTTCTGCCGCACTATGGCTGCCGTCGCATCATCCAGGTGGATGCTGCACATTGGTGGTGGTGGAGGGGAGACCCCATTACCTGTAAAGCGCTTTGAGTGGAGTGTCCAGAAAAGCGCTATATAAGTGTAAGCAATTATTAATTATTATTATTATTAATTGTTTCCTGCCCGTCGCAGGCCATGCGATGAAGATGCGCTGGACAGAGCTCAGAGGGTACAGCTGGGTGGCTTTCCTTCTGAGTGACGTTCCTGCAACACTCTCCCGCTACTCTTGGTGCGCTCATGCCGCAACACAGGAAGGCTGGAGCAGGTGGGTGTGGAGAGTGTTAGACTGAAGATTTAAAGGTCCCTGGTTCAATCCCGGGTTTCAGCGTTTTGTTTCATTGAGCCCTCTGTTCCTCTCTGCAGCACCCCTTTCCTAAAGTGACGCTTCCCTTTTTCAGCCTGAAACGCAAGCGAGACAGCAGCAGCAGTCCCTGCAGGTTTCCGTAGTGTAGCGCCTGTCATGTCAGCCTAACACCTGAAAAGTCCCCGGTTCGAGACTGGGCGGAACAGCCTCGTTTTGCACGCTCCTGTACTTCACAGAGGTCTTGAGCGACCGGTCATTTGTTGACAATGTATTTCCGGTGCCTTCATGCACTCTTGTACCAAACGCACGTTCCTTCTGTACGCGGAGCCGATCATTTGCAATTGGGCTGTGCCGACAGACCAGCACGAGCTCTGTCGGCTCAAAAGCAGCGCAGGACCTGCAAGAACAACAGAAAGATTAGCATCCAGCGGGGGCCTCTTAGTGAGCCCAAGATCTCATCAAGAATCGGCTCCAGCAACAGGGCTGGGCGCATTGTTCCATTCTCCGCCCACTCTCGGTGTAAACAAGTCCCTCCTGGTCTCTGCTTGAAATGCACTTTCCTGCGTTTGCTTTGGTGTAACTGGCTTCCCCTGCATGGTCGAATGTGAAGAAAATCCTTAGTAAGTCATTGAAGAAAACCGAGAAGAGGTCGGAGTGACCTCTGTCGTTCATCAACGATCCAGTCAGGCAGTACTCCTCTGTAAAGCTCTGTTCGTTCACATCCATTGGCTTTTTTTTGCCTTCATTCGTGCAAGTAGTAAAAGCAGACACCCCTTTAGGGAGCCTGTCAGCACCCGGAGTTTTCCCCTTCTGTAAGCTCTCCATAGCCTCTCAGCTCTTCTACTGTCAAATCCCCCTCAAGTACTTCCCTATCTTCTTCACTCAAAACGTTTTCTACCTTTGAGGTAAAAAATGAATTTCTTCATCCTTTACCTCTGTAGAGCTGTACAGTCTTGAGTAGAAGTGTCACGCCCTCTGCAGCCAGAGGGCGGTCCTTCTCTGTCCTGTCCCTAGTTTCTGGTCTGCTGTCCTTCCTGTCCCTCTCTTTCCCTTGGCTAAATATTTCAGGGTCTTGCACTCGTCCTCGCTCAGCACTGACGTTCGAATGTCCTGAGACCCGCCTAGCACCAGGGCGCCCCACGTCCGCTCCCTGAGGGCACAGGTTTCTATACGGCATTCCTGAACTCTTTGCACTAATGAGCCCGGGCCTTTTTCCCGTCTCGCCGCTACGCATATGGGTCTTTTTCAGCCCTCCTGCTCCCCACGGTTAGTCCCTTTGGACGTCCGTGACAAGAAGGCCTCGATACAGGAGAGGATAGCACTCAGCTCTGTACTCACTCTTCCCTCCTCATCAACTACACTTTCCATGACAGACTTGGAGCCTACCACTTTCCTGAAAAAGAAGCGAGTACACTTCTCATTTTCTTCCAAGAACTGCACTCAGCTTCTTAACAGCACTCCTCGACTACTTTCTTCCGCTATGCTCTGGACATCCTTTTTTAAAAGGGTGATATCCTCGAGCACATCGAAGCCACTGTCTCGTGTAGAGACGCTGCAGCTGCCTCTGTTTCCTGGCTAGCACTCTTCTCCGTCTGGCAGCAGCCTTCCTTCCCTCAGCCATGAAAAAGGCCTTTGTCCTCACCTTCACCTCCTCCCACCACTCTCCTACTGACCCGTACAGACACTGCAAGGACAGCCACTGTGATAGTTTCTCCTTGTAGCGGGATAGTACCCCCTCGTTCTCTAGCAGCTTTGTGTTGAGTTTCCAGAGGCCTGGGCCAAAGACAGTCCCGCCCTGGAGTTCCACTCTACACCCTAAAGCCTGATGATCTGAGAAGAAGACAGGCTGAAGAGTGACCCCAACAACTTTCACTCTCTCTGAGACAAAGCAATAGTCAATTCTGATTCCTCCCTGACCATGCATATCCTGCTGTTGTGGGATATATACATCTATATGTGTCTGAGAGTTTAAAGTCTTGAACTACGTTTTGCAGGGCCAGTGAGCTGGAATCCAATTTTATCGGAGAGCTAGACTGCCTGTCTGTGTGCTCTAAGATACAATTAAAATCCCCTCCCACTATCACGTCTGTGCTACATAACAATAGGGGAGTGAGTGCTTTGAGTAGCTCCACCCTTCCTCCCACGTCAGTAGGACAATACACATTGATTAGACGCAGGTTAACGGTCTCCCATTCCACATCCACACACAGCAACCTGCCATCTATGACCCTCTGAATACTTTTCAATTTGAATGCCCATCCTTTGAAAAGAATGGCCACGCCAGAGGTTCTGTTGTTATTGTCCCCTGACCAATCAGAAGGCCTTTTATCCCACCTATCTTCAAAGCTTTTATACCTCTCTTGATAGGCTAAAGCACACTCCTGCAACATCAACACATATCCCTCTCTCTGCTGGAGGTAATCAAAGACAGACTGGGATTTAACTCTGTCATTGATACCTCTGGTGTTAAGAGAAATTATGTTTAGAGCCATATTACATAAGAAAGTGGAAACAGTCTTTACAAAACACATTTCTCTTCTGTCTCACCTGTTACCTTCTTCTTTTTCTTTTTCTTCTTACCAATTTCCTGCCAGCCATCCTCTGAATGAGCCTTCATCAGGGTGGCAGCAGTAAAAGCGTTCACGGAGTCCATTTCAAGGAAGGGGGTAGAGGGAGGGGTGGAGGGGTTCCAGCTGTCCCCATCGCCATGCTCTCCTTCCTCCTCACTTGGGGAGAAAACAGAGTCATTTTTCCTTTTCCTCAAGTCCAGCTCCTGGGAGCACTGAGGGTAATGGGGTGCAGCCGATGCACCAGTCTCCTCTTCCCCCTCACCCACCAGCTGCTGCAGATCCTCCGTGATGGACTGGATGGAGGAGAGGAGGGCATCTGTAGGACTTGCAGAGTCTGAGAAAAGCAGCTCGGCTGAATCCTGGGTATCCTCGTTGGACCCGCTCCACCGGGGGGCCCCACACTGGCCCTCGTTCTGAGGAGCAGGAGTGGGGGAGGGGTCCTCGCTGTTCTCGGGGGTTTTCAAACCCTCGTGCTTTTCTGGTGCAGTCTGCAGTTGTGGGGGCGTAGTGGATTTCTCTTCCACCGGCCCCGGAGCCACAGCAGGACTGATCTTGGCTGGAGGCTGAGAAAGGGTTCTTTGTTTGACTTGTTGTTTGCTTTGGCTTTTTGGGCCGGTTTGGCTGAAACAAGCACTGCCTCATCCTTTCTCATTTTGAGTTGATTGGCGTAGGCGTGAGGGCAGTTCTTAAAAACGTGTCCTTCCGAGCCACATAAATTGCACTTTGGCAGCATTGAGCAGTCAGAGGCTAAATGTCCCTGTTTGCCACAGGTCTTGCAGCATTTCACAGTGCAGGATGATGCCAGGTGTCCCACAGCACCACAGCGCCGACACACCTTTGGTTGTCCCACATAAAAAACATAGCCATTGCAGGCGCCCAGCTGGATTGTAGAGGGCAGGTGCCTTAAGCCTCCATTTACATTGTCCGGTAGCAAGCGAACCTCGAATTTCCTTGTTCCTGTTTTTATACCGTCAACATCTCTAACCTCAGTTCCATGGTGGACGGTGCAGTACTGGTTAAGCCAGGTGTGAATGTCCTCCGTCTTTGCCAGTTCAGAGAACATAACAACATGCATCGTTTTCCTCTCTCTCTGTGTCAGAGGCTGCAAGTTGATCTTCTCAAGGGCAGGAACTTTCCCTCTTTTTGCCTCAAACACATCCACACATTGTTCAAACAGAGAATAGGTAGTAAAAACAACCTCAAATGCTTTCTGACCTGGGAGAGCGAAGATGAAATCCAAGTGCCGAGGTTCAAAGCCAAGTTCCTTCTGCAACACTTTTGTGCTGAACTGCATACGATCCATGAAGATGTCATCCAAAAGCTCAAAACGCACAGCATTCTTGCGGGATCCAAATGTTGCCATTTCGTGAACTGCAAAACAAACACCGCTTCCACAAAACAAGAAAACAATGCAACTACTCCCCCGATTTCGATTTTTAAGAACTTTATTTTCTTTTCACAAAAAAATACAGGAAATCACAAATCAGAAAGCTTTACATTAATATACATACTTAAAACAGTATATATGATCACATCTCATTACATTTTGACACGGTAACAGTTACATAGCAACAATTTTCTTTTTTTCTGGTGCAAATCACATTCTTTATTTAAACATGATAATGTTTTTCACAGTTTCTTGAGATGTTGACCTATGCTCTCTATTTCCCACTGATTTTCTGCTTCCTCCCTCCCTTCTCTCCACAGATCTCTGAGGTAATAGTTCTCTCGGGTGATGAACAGGGCCAGGCTACCTGCTGCCTTGACTGGGACCTCGATGCCTTTGAACAGCCCCATGTTCCTCACTCTCCACAGGGCGTCTTTCCCACTGTTCACCACGGCCCAGATCCTGTCAAACACGTCAGGAGGAAGCTTGACAGGAGAGATGCCGTATCTAACGAAAGCAGCGGTCAGGGTAAATTGGGGCGAGAGAGCCTGCAACCAATCTTCAAACTGGGCCCAGAAGGCCTTAGCAAAAAAGCAGGACCACAGGAGATGGGTCACAGTCTCCTCCTCGCCGCAGCCCACCCTAACGCAGCGAGGGCTGGGGGTGAGGCCCCTACGGTACAAGAAAGTTCGTACCGGTAAGCACTGGTGGACGACACTCCAGGCTAAATCTCTGTGAATGTTGCACAGAAATTTAGAGGATGTGTGTTTCCACACCTTCCTTGTTTGGGCTGATGTTAAAATGCCCACAGGGGTCTGCCTATTGTTCTGGGGTGCTACGAAATCTTCCAGTTTTTGGACGCTGACATCTCGGAGGGGAATATGGCCAATTGGGTGAGATCTTAGAAAACTTTTAACTGTCCCATAAATTGCAGGGCATGTGTCAGAGAGTGGGATGTCCAGCTTGGGTCTGACACCCCACACTCTGAACACCTCCCTACCTACCCAGAGCCTGGAAAAATAAGTCCAGGTACGCGCTGCAGGTGCTGTTGCAAAGCCTCTCAGCACAGAGGCCAGGAAAATGCACAGCAGCTTCGTAGCAATATCTGGGACAGACTTCCCCCCTGAGGGTAGCGGCCTGTACATTATTTCCCTTCTGAGTCTTTCCTGCTTCCCACCCCATAGAAATTGAAACATCAATCTCCTCAGCACCGCCGCAACACGGTGTGGGATTGGGAAGGTAGAAGCCAGAAAATTCAAGACAGGCAAGAGCTCGGCTTTGATGACCAGCACCTTCCCTGTCATGGTGAGGTCTCGGTCCTTCCATTGCATCAGTTTTTTGTTTAAGATTGGCAATTTGTTCTGCCAATTTACTGTTCCCATCTCTTCTCCAAAATACACCCCCAGGACCTTAATTCTCTTCTCTTGCAGCCTGAGATCATGTCCTTCTTTTGGCTCCCTCCAGTTCTGATAAAAAATCTCACTCTTAGATGTGTTAATTTTTGCGGAGGAAGCCAAAGAGAACCGATCACAGCACTGCAGAGCTCTGCTAATTGAGGCATTGTCAGAGAGGAGCAGGGTGACGTCATCCATGTATAGAGATGTCTTTACCTCTCCTCCCCCACTTCCAGGCACTGGTATCCCATTAATGGCCTGATCCTGGCGCAAGGCACAGGCTAAGGGCTCCATAGCCAAAACGAATAACAAGGGGGATAATGGGCAGCCCTGCCTCACCCCTGAACAGACTTCAAAGGTGCGTGATCTATTGCCATTAACCATGACTCTGCTGTTGCTACCTGTGTACAGCAGGTTAATCCACTTTCTCATGATGGGGCCAAACTTCATGTGCTCAAGTACCGATGTTAAGTACTGCCGGTTTAGGCGGTCAAAGGCCTTTTCTAGGTCTACACCTAAAATGCACAGAGGGAGGGAGCGATCCTCAGAGTACAGACAGACATCCCTCAACAAGGCCAGGTTGTCGCTCATCAGGCGTCCTGCTATCCCACAAGTCTGTTCTTTCCCTACCAGTGAGGCCACTACATTTTGAAGGCGCAGGAAAAGGGCTTTGGACAGGATCTTAGTGTCCACGCCTAACAGGCTGAGGGGTCTCCAGTTCTTTATGTCATTTTTTGCTCCTTTCTTAAACAAGAGAGAGATAGTGCCTTCTCTTAAGGAGTCAGGCAGCAATTCTGTCTTGTAGCTTTCCTCGAATAGGAGCAGTAGCGGATCCTGAAGCAGATCCCAAAAGGTGTAATAAAATTCTTTAGGGAGCCCGTCAGCACCCGGAGTTTTCCCCTTCTGTAAGCTCTCCATAGCCTGTCTCAGCTCTTCTACTGTCAAATCCCTCTCAAGTACTTCCCTATCTTCTTCACTCAAAATGTTTTCTAGCTTTGAGGTAAAAAAATGAATATCTTCATCCTTTACCTCTGTAGAGCTGTACAGTCTTGAGTAGAAGGCCTCGGTGCAGGAGAGGATAGCACTCGGCTCTGTTCTCTCTCGTCCCTCCTCATCAACTACACTTTCCATGACAGTCTTGGAGCCTACCACTTTCCTGAAAAAGAAGCGAGTACACTTCTCATTTTCTTCCAAGAACTGCACTCTGCTTCTTAACAGCACTCCTCGACTACTTTCTTCGGCTATGCTCCGGATGTCCTTTTTTAAAAGGGCGATATCCTCGAGCACATCGAAGCCACTGTGCAGCATCGTGTAGAGACGCTGCAGCTGCCTCTGTTTCCTGGCTAGCACTCCTCTCCGTCTGGCAGCAGCCTTCCTTCCCTCAGCCATGAAAAAGGCCTTTGTCCTCACCTTCACCTCCTCCCACCACTCTCCTACTGACCCGTACAGACACTGCAAGGACAGCCACTGTGATAGTTTCTCCTTGTAGCGGGATACTACCCCCTCGTTCTCTAGCAGCTTTGTGTTGAGTTTCCAGAGGCCTGGGCCAAAGACAGTCCCGCCCTGGAGTTCCACTCTACACCCTAAAGCCTGATGATCTGAGAAGAAGACAGGCTGAAGAGTGACCCCAACAACTTTCACTCTCTCTGAGACAAAGCAATAGTCAATTCTGGAGCTGCTATTCCTCCCTGACCATGTATATCCTGCTGTTGTGGGATATATACATCTATATGTGTCTGAGAGTTTAAAGTCTTGAACTAAGTTTTGCAGGGCCAGTGAGCTGGAATCCAATTTTATCGGCGAGCTAGACTGCCTGTCTGTGTGCTCTAAGATACAATTAAAATCCCCTCCCACTATCACGTCTGTGCTGCATAACAATAGGGGGGAGAGTGCCTTGAGTAGCTCCACCCTTCCTCCTACGTCAGTAGGGCAATACACATTGATTAGCCGCAGGTTAACGGTCCCCCATTCCACATCCACACACAGCAACCTGCCATCTATGACCCTCTGAATACTTTTCAATTTGAATGCCCATCCTTTGAAAAGAATGGCCACGCCAGAGGCTCTGTTGTTATTGTCCCCTGACCAAACAGAAGGCCCTTTATCCCACCTATCTTCAAAACTTTTATACCTCTCTTGATAGGCTAAAGCACACTCCTGCAACATCAACACATCTCCCTCTCTCTGCTGGAGGTAATCAAAGACAGACTGGCATTTAACTCTGTCATTGATACCTCTTGTGTTAAGAGAAATTATGTTAAGAGCCATATTACATAAGAAAGTGGAACCAGTCTTTACAAAACACATTTCTCTTCGCTCTCACCTGTTACCTTTTTCTTTTTCTTTTTCTTCTTACCAATTTCCTGCCAGCCATCCTCTGAATGAGCCTTCATCAGGGTGGCAGCAGTAAAAGCGTTCACAGAGTCCATTTCAAGGAAGGGGGTAGAGGGAGGGGTGGAGAGGTTCCAGCTGTCCCCATCGCCATGCTCTCCTTCCTCCTCGCTCGGGGAGAAAACAGAGTCATTTTTTCTTTTCCTCAAGTCCAGCTCCTGGGAGCACTGAGGGGAAAGGGGTGCAGCCGATGCACCAGTCTCCTCTTCCCCCTCACCCACCAGCTGCTGCAGATCCTCCGTGATGGACTGGATGGAGGAGAGGAGGGCATCTGTAGCACTTGCAGAGTCTGAGAAAAGCAGCTCCGCTGAATCCTGGGTATCCTCGCTGGACCCGCTCCACCGGGGGGCCCCACACTGGCCCTCGTTCTGAGGAGCAGGAGTGGGGGAGGGGTCCTCGCTGTTCTCGGGGGTTTTCAAACCCTCGTGCTTGTCTGGTGCAGTCTGCGGTTGTGGGGGCGTAGTGGATTTCTCTTCCACCAGCCCCGGAGCCACAGCAGGACTGATCCTGGCTGGAGGCTGAGAGTCTTTGTCCAACAAGGGTTCTTTGTTTGACTTGTTGTTTGCTTTGGATTTTCGGGCCGGTTTGGCTGAAACAAGCACTGCCTCATCCTTTCTCATTTTGAGTTTATTGGCGTAGGCGTGAGGGCAGTTCTTAAAAACGTGTCCTTCCGAGCCACATAAATTGCACTTTGGCAGCATTGAACAGTCAGAGGCTAAATGTCCCTGTTTGCCACAGGTCTTGCAGCATTTCACAGTGCAGGACGATGCCAGGTGTCCCACAGCACCACAGCGCCGACACACCTTTGGTTGTCCCACATAAAACACATAGCCATTGCAGGCGCCCAGCCGGATTGTAGAGGGCAGGTGCCTTAAGCCTCCATTTACGCTGTCCGGTAGCAAGCGAACCTCGAATTTCCTTGCTCCTGTTTTTATACCATCAACATCTCTAACCTCAGTTCCATGGTGGACGGTGCAGTACTGGTTAAGCCAGGTGTGAATGTCCTCCGTCTTTGCCAGTTCCGAGAACATAACAACATGCACCGTTTTCCTCTCTCTCTGTGTCAGAGGCTGCAAGTTGATCTTCTCAAGTGCAGGAACTTTGCCTCTTTTTGCCTCAAACACATCCACGCATTGTTCAAACAGAGGATAGGTAGCAAATACAACCTCAAATGCTTTCTGACCTGGGAGAGCGAAGATGAAATCCAAGTGCCGAGGTTCAAAGCCAAGTTCCTTCTGTAACACTTTTCTGCTGAACTGCATACGATCCATGAAGAGGTCATCCAAGAGCTCAAAACGTACAGCATTCTTACGGGATCCAAAGGTTGCCATTTCAAAAACCGCAAATCGAACACTGCTTCCAACAAAAGAAAAACAATCCAACTACTCCCCCTACAGGCTGATCAAGGTATCTCCTCTGCCAGGTAAGTATGAGCTGTACAAGCCCCTGCAAGCGGCCCGCACCCATAGCACAAAGCGCGCAGCCTAGGCCAGCTCCTCGCCCCACACACCACCGCCTCCTGCTGGGCCCACTCTTTCGCACACTCACACGCCACACTAACACTCAAAAGGGTGGGCAAAACGAGAAAACGAGCGCGCCGTTTTCTACACATCTGCAGTCGCCAATGCGCATTCGCAGCATGTCCCGGGACGCAATTCGGCCTCATTTGCATAACACCAGACCGGCAGATCGCTACGCAAGCTTGCGTCGTGCGCCTGCCACACACACTGTATTATTATTACTGAGAGAGAAGCTCACTGTCTGTTCCTCAGGCTGGGACAAGAGATCACACACTGTATTATTAGTATTGAGAGACAGGCTCACTGTCTGTTCCTCAGGCTGGAACAGTAGATCACACTGTATAATTATTATTATTGAGAGTCCGGCTCACTGTTCCCCATGCTGGGACAGGAGATCCCACACTATATTATTATTATTGAGAGACATGATCACTGTTTGTTCCTCAGACTGGGACAGGACATCCCACACTGGATTATTATTATTGAGAGACAGGATCACTGTCTGTTCCTCAGGCTAAGACAGGAGATCACATACTGTATTATTATTATTGAGAGAGGCTTACTGTCTGTTCCTTAGGCTGGAACAGGAGATCACGCACTGTATTATAATTATTGAGAGTCTGACTCACTGTTTCCCAGGCTGGGAGAGGAGATCACACACTGTATTATTATTATTATTGAGTATCTGGCTCACTGTTCCCCAGGCTGGGACAGGAAATAACACACTGTATTATTATTGAGAGACAGGCTCTCTGTCTGTTCCTCAGGTTGGGACAAGAGATCACACACTGTATTATTATTATTGTGAGACAGGCTCACGGTCTTTTCCCCAGGCTGGGAGAGAAGATCACACTGTATTATTATTATTATTATTGAGAGTCTGGCTCACTGTTCCTCAGGCTGGGACAGGAGATCCAACACTGTAGTATTATTACTGAGAGACAGGCTCACTGTCTGTTCCTCAGACTGGGACAGGACATCCCACACTGGATTAATATTATTGAGAGACAGGATCACTGTCTGTTCCTAAGGCTAAGACAGGAGATCACATAATTTATTATTATTATTGAGAGACAGGCTTACTGTCTGTTCCCCATGCTGGGACAGGAGGTCACACACTGTATTATTATTATTGAGAGACAGGCTCACAGTCTGTTCCTCAGGCTGGGACAGTAGATCACACTGTATTATTATTGAGAGACAGGCTCACTTTCTGTTCCCCTGGCTGGGGCAGGGAATCACACACTGTATTATTAGTATTATTGAGAGACAGGCTAGCTGTCTGCTCCTCAGGCTGGGACATGAGATCACACACTGTTGTAGTGTGCTCTCACGAGGCACCAGTTCTGTAGGGGTTTGGGCATTTACTGGTACAATTATTTTTGTGGCAGTAAATCAAAAAATTGATTATTTTAATGGTCTTAGAATCCAACCATGCGATATAACTCAAACAACACTCATACAGGTACTAATACACGAGGATACATTTATTAATATATAGAATATGCATGTAAACCTAACAGATCTTATCGTAAGGGTTATAAGAATACAAAAGATATACATTCATTCAGTTACAAAGAGTTACACATATCAAGAGGACATAAGTTCGGTATATCATTCATTTAGACTGTATCGTAATTGAACTTGTTTACAACTTCTACATGAGATACTCAAAACAAGTACATAACCCTTAGGAATTAAATTGATATCAACTGGTTAGGAGCAGTAATGCAATGAGGTTGAATACTCACTGCCACTGGGCCTGTATTCTTACCGTTTCCGTAGTTGGGAGAGCGATAGACTGAAGATCTAAAGATCCCGGGTTTCGGCATTTTGTTTCATCGCGCCCTTTGTTCCTCTCTCCAGCGCCCCCTGCCTAAAGTGACGCGTCCCTTTCTCAGCCCGAAACGCAAGCGAGACACCAGCAGCGATCCCTTCAGGTTTCCGTAGTGTAGCGGCTATTATGTTCGCCTAACACGCGAAAGGTTCCTGGTTCGAGACCTTGCAGAAACAGCCTCGTTTTGCACGCTCCTGTACTTCACAGAGGTCTTGAGCGACCGGTCATTTGTTCCCAATGTATTTCCGGTGCCTTCATGCACTCTTGTACCAAACGCACGTTCATTCTGTACGCTGCGCCGATCATTTGCAATTGTGCTGTGCCGACAGACCAGGACGAGCTCTGTCGGCTCAAAAGCAGCGCAGGACCTGCAAGAACAACAGAAAGATTAGCATCCAGAGGGGGCTTCTTAGTGAGCCCAAGATCTCATCAAGAATCGGCTCCAGCAACAGGGCTGGGCGCTTTGTTCCATTCTCCGACCACTCTTGGTGTAAGCAAGTCCCTCCTGGTCTCTGCTTGAAATGCACTTTCCTGCGTTTGCTTTGGTGTAACTGGCTTCCCCTGCATGGTCGAATGTGAAGAAAATCCTTAGTAAGTCATTGAAGAAAACCGAGAAGAGGTCGGAGTGGCCTCTGTCGTTCATCAACGATCCAGTCAGGAAGTACTCCTCTGTAAAGCGCCGTTCGTTCACATCGATTGGCTTTTTTTTGCCTTCATTCGTGCAAGTAGTAAAAGCAGACGCCCCTTTAGGGAGCCTGTCAGCACCCGTTTTCCCCTTCTGTAAGCTCTCCATAGCCTCGCAGCTCTTCTACTGTCAAATCCCCCTCAAGTACTTCCCTATCTTCTTCACTCAAAACTTTTTCTAGCTTTGAGGTAAAAAAAATAATTTCTTCATCCTTTACCTCTGTAGAGCTGTACAGTCTTGAGTAGAAGTGTCACGCCCTCTGCAGCCAGAGGGCGGTCCTTCTCTGTCCTGTCCCTAGTTTCTGGTCTGCTGTCCTTCCTGTCCCTCTCTTTCCCTTGGGCTATATATTTCCGGGTCTTGCACTCTGTCCTCGCTCAGCACTGACGTTCGGATGTCCTGAGACCCGCCTAGCACCAGGGCGCCCCACGTCCGCTCCCTGAGGGCACAGGTTTCTATACGGCATTCCTGAACTCTTTGCACTAATGAGCCCGGGCCTTTTTCCCGTCTTGCCGCTACGCATATGGGTCTTTTTCCACCCTCCTGCTCCCCACGGTTAGTCCCTTTGGACGTCCGTGACAAGAAGGCCTCGATGCAGGAGAGGATAGCACTCAGCTCTGTACTCTCTCTTCCCTCCTCATCAACTACACTTTCCATGACAGACTTGGAGCCTACCACTTTCCTGAAAAAGAAGCGAGTACACTTCTCATTTTCTTCCAAGACCTGCACTCTGATTCTTAACAGCACTCCTCGACTACTTTCTTCCGCTATGCTCCGGACATCCTTTTTTAAAAGGGTCGATATCCTCGAGCACATCGAAGCCACTGTCTCGTGTAGAGACGCTGCAGCTGCCTCTGTTTCCTGGCTAGCACTCTTCTCCGTCTGGCAGCAGCCTTCCTTCCCTCTGCCATGAAAAAGGCCTTTGTCCTCACCTTCACCTCCTCCCACCACTCTCTTACTGACCCGTACAGACACTGCAAGGACAGCCACTGTGATAGTTTCTCCTTGTAGCGGGATACTACCCCCTCGTTCTCTAGCAGCTTTGTGTTGAGTTTCCAGAGGCCTGGGCCAAAGACAGTCCCGCCCTGGAGTTCCACTCTACACCCCAAAGCCTGATGATCTGAGAAGAAGACAGGCTGAAGAGTGACCCCAACAACTTTCACTCTCTCTGAGACAAAGCAATAGTCAATTCTGGAGCTGCTATTCCTCCCTGACCGTGTATATCCTGCTATTGTGGGATATAAAAATCTATATGTGTCTGAGAGTTTAAAGTCTTGAACTAAGTTTTGCAGGGCCAGTGAGCTGGAATCCAATTTTATCGGCCTTTTGGCTAAGATCAAGTTCAAGTGGCATGCCCGTAGTTCCTGTCTTTCCAAAGTTCTAGAAGGCGATCGAAGATCCTGAAGAGTGCTTGAGCTGGTATCGCCCTAGGTTGAGCCTAGGGGGTTAAGGCCAAGCAGCAGCTGAGCTGGGTGGGATCCGGCAGCAACGTTCTCTCTCTCTGCTCTCTCCTCTCCCCTCCCCCTTTCTCTTGCTCCACCTCCTTGGCCTCTTGGCTGGGAGTAGGTACTCTTGGCCTGCCCGCGGTGCTTGCTTTCTTCCTCGAGACTCGGAAGCGCTATCCGCTCCCTCTCTCTCTCTGCCTCCTTGGCCTCTTGGCTGGGAGTAGGTACTCGTGGCCTGCCCGCGGTGCTTACTTTCTTCCTCGAGACTCGGAAGCACTATCCGCTCCCTCTCTCTCTCTCCTCCTGCGCCTGCACCCAGCTGGGCTTTGCCCACAAGGACAAAGTCTAGGGCTCACTCGCTGCTCCTTTAGCAGCTAAACCCTCCTCTCCACAGGACCTTGCTCTCTCTCTTTCTCTCCTTTTTTCTTTTTTCTCCTTTCCAGATGGCAGACAAGAAGACACTGATCCGGTTCCACTGGACCAAGAAAACAGAGACGATGCCAACTGCGAAATCCTTTTTCATTACCTTCCTGAGAGGGATCCTGCAGTTGGTGGCCGGAGATCTCTACTGCCTGCAAGACAACAAGGCAGAGAGATACATGGAGGCCTACATGGCCACGGTCACCTCATATGAAAAGGCAACGAAAATGATCAGAGAAAAAGGTAAGCACCCCCGTTTCTCTGATTTCAGGCCGGGGCCTATGAGGAAGACAAACCAGAGGACCATCACAGTCCTCACATACAACCCCTACGTACCAATGGAACTGGTAACAGCGTTCCTAGGGAGGTATGTAACTGTGGTGGGCAAACCGATGGAGATCAGGGACAGTTGTGGCGTCTGGTACGGCAAACGCCAGTACCGAGTCCTCCTGAAAGAGGACCTAGAGGGCGTCGACGGTTTCCAGCACCCCCCGGCCCGCTTCAACATCGGAGCCGACAGGGGGTACCATTACTACCCCAGGATGCCGGATTTCTGCAAGAAGTGCAGACAGTCCGGCCACAAGGAGAACACGTGTGACATCGTCAGATGTCACAACTGTAACAAAGAGGGGCACCTGGCAAAAACCTGCCGGGCAGCCAAAAAGTGCGACGGATGCGGTGCCGAGGGACACCTCCTTCACCAATGCAATCAATCTCCGTTCCGCCGTTGTTTTTTATTACATGGAGTGTTAATATGTGTGAGATGTTCCTTTTGAGATGTTTTTTTTGCGGAATAAAGTATATTTTGTAGAACAAAAAAAATCTTATGACATGGTTTACAAGTTATCTGTTGAACTACATTCTAATAGGTGTGGTCACAGTCCAGGTCATTTGTTTACGTTTTTGTTTCTGCAGCAACTGTTAGATGAAATGTGCTAATATGTAACCTAACTCCAGTGTGAATAACTAGAAGAGGGGAGCAGCTCCATTCCAGACCAAGGGAGCTTTGAGATTGGCTGGGCCAGATCTCTCATTTGCATATCTGATTTGGAAATACAACACTAAACCCCCTTCTTGCATGGATTTAACTTGCACCCAAGAGTCCCCTACTGCGTATTGCTACTTATTTTATTATGATAAGTGGTGATTACCAGTTGACAGGTTTTATTTGTTGAATTATAAATGGTTTTGTATTATCATCCTGAATGGCCTGTACTCAAGGTTTGGTAGGGTATGTGTTTTCATTTCATTTACCAACTGGAATTTTTGCTCTTTTAGTATTTGTCTAGAAGGCTTTTTAAAGTCAGGAAGCCCATTTATTTGGTGAAAAAAGATTCTGTATTAATATTAATATTTCTCATACAACATAAATAGGGTCTTTTATGAATAAAAAGATCTTGCACTTGGAAATCTTGATAAAGCTGTGTGCTTCCATACACTCGAGCAGTTTTGATTCCTAATATTTGACCTTAGGTGTGGGAACGGGTCTTTTTTGCAATTTGATTTCCAATTGATCAGCACAGTATAGAAAATAGACCCATAAAGCAACCTCAGCAGTGACAAATGTCACTGGGTCACTTGGGTTTATACGTCAGGGTCCGGTAGTGAAGCTCCGCTCCTGTTTAGCCTCCGAAGCCGTACAGGGTGCGGCCCTGGCGCTTCAGCGCGTACACCACGTCCATGGCGGTGACGGTCTTCCTCTTGGCATGCTCGGTGTAGGTGACGGCGTCGCGGATGACGTTCTCCAGGAACACCTTCAGCACCCCGCGGGTCTCCTCGTAGATCAGCCCGGAGATCCGCTTCACTCCCCCACGGCGAGCCAGGCGGCGGATGGCGGGCTTGGTGATTCCCTGGATGTTGTCACAGAGAACCTTATGGTGACGCTTAGCGCCTCCTTTCCCGGGTCCCTTTCCGCATTTGCCTCTTCCAGACATCTTCTAGTTATCAGCTGTGAACACGACACACACTGCTCATCTTTGATGTATAATAGACATCTTTCTTTGATGTCTATTATACATCAAAGAAAGATTTTTATAGGTGTAGAAACTAGTAAATAAAGCCAATGATTTGTTTTAGAAATGTATTCTTAAAATATACAATTATTCACACCTTAACAATATGTAGTTCAAATTATACATTATATACAATATTGTATTCAAATGTCTAATCATTATAAAAAACACAACTAGTAAACTTCAGTTACAAATTCTAGTAACATGGCAATATATATATATTAATGACAAACACAAACTAATTACATGAACATGCTAATATTTAACTCAAAACCACATTTCGATTCAAATATAAATTTTTAAAATTTACAACTTCTTTATTTCCACGAAAATATTATTAATGTAGCACAAACGCTACTTTCTAATAAAGACAGAAAGAAACTGTTTGTTTTGTGTCTCATGGTGATCCTCCTCTCAAGACTAATGAAATGTTTAATATGATCCCTCGAGAAAAAAAAGGAATCAATTTCCGCCTGGAATGATTGATGCCCCATCAAACATTTTGTAATATCCCTGGAAGTTTATACAGTAGAATCCTGGTTCGTGGCTTAAATTCAAGGTAAATGAGACTAAGGAAACGAGTTGGAAACTTGATGTCGAAGTGGGATTTAAATCACCCATTTCACATTTTACTTCATTGGGCAGTATGTGCCAGAAAGCAATGCCACAGCATCCCTTCGATAGCTCAGTTGGTAGAGCGGAGGACTGTAGTGGAGTCAACAGGGAATCCTTAGGTCGCTGGTTCGATTCCGGCTTGAAGGAAGGTGCTTTTCGTGTAATTTAATAAAAGAGTTAAAAACGTTTTATTCAGACATTGATCAAAAGCTCAATAATCGACTAAGCAAAGGCTCCTGTTCCGAATTCAGCCCACGTCTGATTGTCTTGTTTTGGCCAAGATCTGATCTTTGAATTAAGGGACTACACTGTCTGCTTTGTAATTCAAAAATACATACAAATGTCAAGTTTTTTGTAGATATAAAGGTGTTCTCTGTTTTCAAAGGATAGTTACTTAATTGGCATAATGATTTGGTATTGATTTTGTATCGTTGTATTATAAAGTTTGTGCTTTCTGTGTTTTTATCGTATTGTGAACTTATTTTTTAAACAAATGCTTACAAAGGCAAACACGGCACACATCTGTTCATACCAGCGGTGAATTGTACATTTTTATTAAGTACAAGCTACTGTGCACTTCTGGGAGTATAACAGGTTCGATATAAAGTGGCAAAAATATAGAAGGGGAAAACACCCCAGACTGCATGTAAAGCCCTCGTTGTGACTGTTTTAGATAAAATGGCGTACTATGCACGAAATGTTGCAGAAACACAATCTGATATTTTGATACAGGTAGGCCAGCGCTTCCAAAGCATGCAGGTGTAGAACAGGACTTAATGCATTTTTATACAAAAATTCGTATTCTATATTCTGGTCGCTTGCAGATTAGAATGGCATATGTTTAGCAATAATATTATTTATGGTACCTGAAAGTTTCAGGTTGTTGCACAAAGCTAAGGTATGCGTATACGTGATCTGACAACTGGAATCAATTTCCTGTCGTTAAACTCTGTTTATTTTTAAGTTGAGGCCCAGGATCCAAATCTTCAGTTCTGATTTTTTAAAGTGATATCTTTCCTTCCTGTCGTGGAAGTCACACGATGTGAGCAATTGTTTTTTTTACGTTGCGATCCAAAGAGCCTCAGACGCACAGTCTAACAGTAACCAAACCAGAATGGATTCTGCTGGGAGCCGGGCTGAGCTCATTCTCACTCCCTGTGCTGAAAACAGAATTATTTCTTCCCCGAACATCGTCTACAGATCACTTGTGCGCTTTTAACCTTCTCGCAGCTACGGGCGAGACTGACGCTCATGATATGAAGGCACCCGCTGGAACACATTCTCTAACTCTCACAATCACGACAGACTTCGCTTTTTTTAAAAAAAGTAGATATAGCCCTGAAAAAAGCATTAGCTTTATCACTTTTTACATTAATCTATTTTGAATCAAAGTTTGATTTTTTTTATTGCATTTTACATTATAATAATAATAATCATCATCATCATTATTGCTTACACTTATATAGCGCTGTTCTGGATACTCCACTCAATGCGCTTTACAGGTAATGGGGACTCCCCTCCACCATTCTCCTGAATGATCACAGAGAGTGAGGACCTCGGTTTTACATCTCAGCCGAAGGACGGCACCTGATTACAGTTTAGTGTCCCCGTCATTGTACTGGGGTATCAGGACCCGCATGGACTGCAGGGTGAGCGCCCAGCGACAGAAACCAGACGTGTGTCGGGCTCGGCTGTGAGCAGGACAATGACGTCATGGGGACAAAGTAGAGGAAATCAAAACGGTTCTATAAAAGACCTGTGTCAGCTGTTGGTTTGCAGTCTGGACTCTGAATCCTCCGATCTGATTTTAAATCTCTCTAATACCTGAGCGGC
This sequence comes from Lepisosteus oculatus, assembly GCF_040954835.1. Taxonomy (NCBI): domain Eukaryota; kingdom Metazoa; phylum Chordata; class Actinopteri; order Semionotiformes; family Lepisosteidae; genus Lepisosteus; species Lepisosteus oculatus. Next base: position 51,931,815 of record NC_090709.1, on the reverse strand, counting down.
TTCTTCCGAGTATTTATTCGTATACTTATTAGTAGTATGAAGGATGTGACAAATTTATGATTTCTTGGAACAAAATGGTTTTTATTTGCATTCGAAATGAAGCGGAATTTTAGCGCGACACACAAACCCTTTGTCTTTTTTAGAAAGTAATTTTTAAACAGACATAAATGTAGAAAACTTGTTTTATTTTAGCACTACAATAGCAGGGTCAGTGGCGTAATGAATAACACGTCAGGACTTCCATCAGAAAATTATACTGTAGGTTGGACTGCCGTCTGGCTTGTTTCGTTTATACCACTTACATTCTTTTATATAAAAGAACTCCACCTGAAAGCTATAGAACACACTTTAGGTAAGTTGTATGCAGCCTCATGCGAATTTCGACAACTTACCCAAAACACTTGTAAGAAAACCGGTTCAGGGACGCTAAATATGTAATCATAGTGGCTCTCTGAAGGCACCAGTTCTGTAGGGTTTGGGCATTTACTGGGACAATTATTAATTGTAGCAGTAAATCACAAAGTTGATTCTTTTGATGGCTTTAGAATCCAACCATGCGACATAACTCAAACAACGCACACACACAGGTACTAATACACGAGGATACATTTATTAATACATAGAATATGCATGTAAACCTAACAGATCTTATCGAGAGGGTTATCAGAATACAAAAGATATATATTCAATCAGTTACAAAGAGTTACATATATCAAGAGGACATACGTTCAGTATATCATTCATTAAGACCGTTTCATAAATGAACTTGGTTATAACTTCTACATTAGATACTCGAAACAAGTACATAACTCTTAGGAATTAAATTGATATCAACTGGTTGGGATAACAATTGAATTCTCGAGCTGTAATGCATTGAAGTTGAATACTCATCCAATCTCTGGGGATTCAGATCTCCTGCGGGCACAAAGAAACACTCTTTGCACTCCGCGCTCTCTGGCTCCGTGCCAGGCTGTGCTGTGCGGCTTGCGACGGTGCGCTGCTGATGCTCACTGTTGGCTTTAACTAGCAAAGTTTGTGCACAGGAGAAAAGATGACTGTGGGTCCCAGCAAGTCAGGAAGAAGACCGGTTCGTTCCTGATGAAGAGCTGGTTCTGAATAGTGATTCAGCTGTCCACAGTTCCGACCTGTTCACGAGGCCTGCTGCTGGTTACTCTCTGGCAACCTCCACTCTAGACTCTTAGAACAAAGGAAGGATCTGGCACTCGGACACACTAGCCGTTCCGTGGTTGTCCGGGCTGAGTCTCAGGATGGTCAGGAGGCGCTCTGCGAGAATGTCCTGCCCTTGGGAGCCTTCTGGTCCTGGGCCGTCCTGCCCTGGAATTCTCCTTTGAATTCCCTTTAGAACAGTCCACAGAATCCTCTCCAGAATCTTACTGAATCTCGTTGAATCTCTCAGGCTCTCTGTGTTGCCTGTTTTTACCTGGAGGAACTTCAGCTCATTGATTGGCTGAAAGTTCCATGGGCATCAGAGTCCCACGTGGGTTACTCGGCCCTACCAGTCCCTGATTGGTTGATCAAGGTGAGATATGAGTCACTTAGTCCTGACACTTAGTAATGCAGTCCAGATGTCCAACTGGCACTCCCTAGACAGATAGGCGCCAATGGATGACCATTGATCATGATAGCCAGGCTTAGCTAAGTGCATCCCCCTTTGGGAGCTGTCCTTATCAAAAGAAAACATCTTGCATGAATAGTTTCTCTGTGGCTGCACCACAGAGATGAACAGAGAAATGGGGCCTCATTTGGGAAGGCTCAGAACACTTAATTCTTTCTTATTAATAAGCCTCGCCGCTACACACTGTACTGTCTGGAGTTCAGCTCCAGCTCTGAACTCAATTGCAATGAAAAACCATGCGTAACAAAACTGGAGAACAGCTGAACTTGTGCTCAGTTCGGTGATGAGGGTTCAGAACTGTCCTTGTTGTAATTAGCACGAACTGCACAGGCTCTGAATCAGACCATGTCAATTAGTCTGATCAGTGTAGGACACGTTAATGTAGAATTATTAATAGGTTTATTAGTTAGTTAGTTCAGGTTTACCCACCTGAACTAATGTAGAATTATTATTTGGTCTGTCTCTTGTTTGTATATAAATGAATGTCTCTGACAACTTAATGTTACTTTTACGATGTAGGTCAGGCGTTGACATATGCACGAGTATACGAAATGTCTCACTCCTGATTCAACTCATGTTCTATAGGAGATTGGCGATTCCTCCTGTTTCTCGTACAACCATATCAGAACAGAAGACCGTGTCACCCAGCTGTGATTCAAGATCGACTCGCATCTTTATCCCTTTTTTGTTTGTGATCATTATTTTCTTAAGTTATGATCAATATTGAACTTTTTCTAAATGAAATGACAATAATCAAACATGCAGGCAGATTTTTGAAAAGTATTCAGAATTGACAGGGTGACCCTTTGGAACAGTCGTCAGAAAATGTGAGAAAATGAAAGTTATGTAAGCTCTCACACAAAGCATTGAAGATTGGAATCTGAGTGTAAAAAAGCTACCCGTCTCCCAATGATAGGCAGGGATACACACCATGACTCGAATAGACTCAGCGAACTTTAACACCTATGATATTACGAGTGCTTTGCACGTGTCGAATTTCAAGAAGGAACTACTACAACAGTTGTGGACATAATTCATTACCACCGGCAAAGTCCAATACCGGCAACTTCTGAGAAAATAATGTTCACTCATGGAATTTGGTCTTTGAACGGCTGGCGGGAAAATTCATTTATACTCCTGTTGCACCCTCAGCTGAAACATGTTAAAATAACAACGCAGATTTGTTGGAGAACATGACAAGAATTATTGGGTTAGCACTGTATGTATTCTGGTATATTTACTTTAATTTTAATATAAATGTTAACATGCATGCTGTATAATCTATTGTAATTTTAAAATATGTTAGCTGAGGATGCGAGGGGGGGCTATTATACCCTGTGAAACACGCAAGGAACTGTAAAAAAGGCTGGTATTTGAAAAAAATTGGCGATCACAAGAAAACCACAATTTATCTGGTATTTTCATCAATATCCTTCAAAATCTACGTTCAAATGAAGGATTTGAAGAAACTATGAAAAAAGCAACAGTAATAGCAGAGGATTTTGATTTTTGCTCTTCAAGTCAGTAGATCACCGTAGAGTTGTGCCCCTACAAACAGCACAAAGGATGAATCCCACCTCCTTCGTTATTGCTATGTTTGTGCCGGTGAAAGTAGCGTTTGTGCTATTGAAAGCATCTCGAAAGATGAAGGTGCAGTCACTTCCACATGTCATGATATCATTAGATCTGACGACAAGAGCTGAAGCCCCCGGCATTTTCCAAGCCAGCAATGTGAGGAAGATGGAACTGGTGGAAGGTAGCGTGGCCGAGCGGTCTAAGGCGCTGGATTTTAGGCTCCAGTCTCTCTGGGGGCATGAGTTTGAATTCAACCGCTGCCAAATGATACTGTTTTAAGACCTGCAATACGATCAGTAAAAGCGCTTTTTGTTAGGCTGCGGGACGTGTTTAGAGATAGACTTTCTCAACAGAAATTCTCTTTGGCACGTTCAGCTTTATGTAGGGAACAACGTCTGCTGAGATCACTTTTGAGGCAGTGCACATGATAGTGTACCGGCAAGTACATTTAATATTGGCTGTGGTGGTGAGCTGCTTTTGTCTGTGAAACTTTTAATTCTTCACGCTGAATCGTTGGCAGGGGTAAAGCTTATTAAATCTTTGAACATAGCACTCCATCAGAAATACTTTGTTCGTGATCAAAAGAGATAAGAGGATTAACTTAATGAATTCACATAGCATACCTTACAGGAAAGATTTAAAAGGGGAATTTATTGTGCTACCTGATGTTGTTCCTGTGGTTTCTTTGGATACAAAGGTGAATGTTCTTTGACGTTCTGCTAGAGTATCCACTGGGTGGGTTTTATCGATAAGCTTGGATAGGTCATCAGTGCTCCGTCTCTGGAAAATAATCAGCACTGTTTTTTCCTGTGCTGTCTTTTAAAACATATAAGATCACGAGTTTACAGATTTCTCCAAATAACAACTATACATTTTAACCCAGCGGTTAGCATTCCTTCAATCCAATAGTTTTACTCTGGGTTAAAAGCAGCGCAATATACAGAGAGATGATATTCAAATATTTCAACGTTCTGTTGGATTACCTGTATGGAGATATCGCTCAGAATTCCTAATATGATTTTGAGTTCAGTTTTGCTTTACTACTTTCAGAGTCTTTTATTGACCTTGCTGAAGCAGAGAAGTGACATAATCACAAATGCGACCTACCTGTGCTGCTGTTTCTGGTTAATAATTATTATTGCGAGGAAAAAAAAAACAGCTTCTTGCATTAAGAGCAAGAGCAACCAACGCGCTCTCTTGTTGAGTTGGGTTTTTTCCGTGGTGCTCTTCCTCAGATGCAAAGTTATTTGGCGAGCAAGGACCTCTGAGAAGGAGCCTGAATCCGTCGAGAACTCTGAAATTCTAATATCGCACTACCGTCTTGTGTACAGAGATCTGCTTCTTCCTTTTTGAGTGTTTTGGTGTTTAAGAGCACACTTCCTACCTCGAATGTTAGTTTCAGGAGATGTGTTACCAGATCACAGATCATCTTGAAAAGATTTGGGGATGCACTGGCTCAGTTATTTGAAGGAACCTATACCACCAACGCACTTCTGAGAAGCACCTGCACATTTTTGCAATCCTCTCTCTCACCTACAAAGTTATGAAGACACAGATGACCAACAAAAACTAATTTGATTCACTCAAGGCTTCACTCTTCTGTTGTGATGTCGTTTTAATTAGTGTTAGCTGTGATGAGGTGTTGTTTCTGTCTCTTAAAGTTTAAGAGTCTGCTCCTTTCTTCCTGGTATAGAAATAACATGTTCCATCTTTGTTTACAAACACCACTGTAAATTATTTGTCCATCTCTAAAGCCTGTGTGTATTGACAAGGCAATTCAAAAGCACATATTAAATAAGAACACGATCCTTCTTGTTACCATTCACGTGGTTGGAGCGTTGTTTCGCCCTTTAACATTCTTCTACAATATTTACAAAAGGGCTTTATCACTGGAGTTGTGTGCATCGGTCCATGAACATCAACTGTACTGCTGTTTTTCTATGCGTAATTTAATCGCAAGCACTTAAAAGATGCAAAAAGGTTTCAAAGAAAACATAATTGAAAGACAGTCGAGTAAGGAGGTAGAAAAACACACTCCCCCGTTGAAGAATCAACCACCGTCGCCCATGTGACTGGATATAAAAATAAATTATTCATTTCAATTATTCATGAAGGGTGGATTGTGGTCAGTGAACATATGCACATCTTTAAGTCAGTTCCACCACCCACGCTATAGGGGATGTAGCTCAGTGGTAGAGTGCATGCTTTTCATGTATGAAGTCCTGAGTTCAATCTCTGGTGTCTCCAGATGTTTTATATTATTGTGCTCACATCGCAATCTTCTGTTGAGTAAGAACTCTTTGCTCGTGTTCATAGAGAGCCAGGTTTACATAATTAAATTCAGTCACACACGAAGTGCTACAGTCTTGCTCTGCTGTTTTAAATGTACCTCCAAAGCATTTCGTTCTGTTAACTACCAAATGATTTGAACTAATTTTACGTCATATTCAGGAAATCCAGAGAAGGTCATCAGACTTTTAGTGGCTGTTGAAGAAAACACTTGTTGAATCTCACCAGGGATTTCTTGAGAGATCATTCAGCGAGCAAGTCCTCCCTCTGGACTCCAAACATTTTGGGTTAAACTGTTATTCACATACTCTAACGAAGAGAAACATTAGTGTCTTCCGGTGTGTGAGCCCATTTCTAAAAAAAAAGTTATATAAATTGAATTGTTCTACTTTTTAGGCTTGCATAGTCTTATTAATATTTCAGTTAAATCTTTTTTTCTGTAGTAACATCAGGTGATATTAATATTAGTCCTGATTTATAATTTTTTGTCATGGTTGATCTTAAATAATTTTGTAATTAGTTTTAGTTTTGAAAAATCATGCAGAGAAGCTACCAAAACTGGTAATGTTCATATAATGTGTAATGCAATAGCAGCATTTTGGGTTGAAAACAAAAAGTATATCTTGGTATGAATCCTAACACTTCATAGGCAGCGTTCTAGGACTTCTCGCTTCAGATAAAGTTGTCAATACATCATAGATTTCTACTCAATCAATATCAGCAGTGTTATCGCTACCGAACGCTAAATATAGATCCTGGCAATACTTCGTGAGATCTTCGTAAGAAAATCCAAAATACTACAGAAGGAATCAAATGTATATGTTTCTTTGGATCGAGAAGATGATCATTATGAGACTCAAAACATGCCTGTCTTTTCTTTTTTCGAGGACAAATGGATTATTGAGGTGTAAAGATGGGTTCAAAACCAAAATCACCTGCTATCGCTGCTGTTTCTTCAAATCCTTCAACTGATCATCGATATCGAGGAATAATATATAGTTTCTTCAAATCCTTCAACTGATCATCGACATAGAGAAATAATATTATACAATTGTGGTTTTCTGTTAATTGCCAATTTGACTGTAATTACATCTTCGTTTACAGATGTCTTGCATGTATCACAAGGTATAATAGTCGTCGTGCGTCCTCAGTTAAAATGTACGACAAAAGTACAACATTTATGGTTACATCCATATTAAAATGAAGGTAAATATACCAAGATATTAAAATACAATTGTACAGTCCTAACTTAATAATGCCTGTGAAGTTTTCCAACAAATCCGAACTGTAATTTTGAAATATTATAGCTGAGAATGAAAAGAGAGTACAAAGATCAAATTCAATGAGTGAAAATGCACCAGTAGTTCTCTAAACTGAGTTTCTTCCCTGAACATGACTTGCTTGCGAAGCACCAAGCAGCCTTGAACGGATCGCGGAAATCAAATATACAGTACAGATGGATTCAGAGTGTGCTTTCCAACTTTTGTGCAACAATTACCTTTGATAGGGTGGAGTTGTCTTCACAATCTGGGTTAAATAAAAAGGAGTGACGTCAGTGTTAAACAGCTTTCCTTCTTGGAGAACAACGGTTGTGTTCCATATTTCTAATTATTTTGGTTTCAAGATCGCAATTTAGTGTGAAACATAAAAGCTAGCTGGATAAGCTTTATTAATTTCCCTCATGGGATCAATAAAGTATCTACAGCAGTGGTTCTCAAACTTTTTGGACCAAGTACCACCCCTAATCCAACCAAAGCATCCAAGTACCACCTACAAGTCATCATCGCATAGGAACCCCAGAAATAAATATTATAATAATGAACTTTATTTGATATAGCGCCTTTAAAGGTGGCTTCTCAAAGTATTTTACAGAAAAAAACATTAACAACAACTAATAAAAAAGCACCATTTCAGTGAGAGGGGTGAGCCTATTTAGTTGAGCAAAGGAGATGTGAATTAATTTTTCGAGCCTTGATACAATTCACAACAGAGTCTAACAGATATTAAATCGTCAGGCATTTTCTTGACGGCAAAGGTCTCGCGGTGGATGTTGTAATGCGTACATTAATTTCTGGAGCAACCTCTCTAATTCGTGCAACTGCACCGTTATGTCGGCTTGTCATTGCTCTAGCACTGTCTGTACAAACTCAGACACATTTTATCAAGTCGAGGCCATTCTCTTCGAAAAATTCATTCAGAAGCTGAAATATGTGCTCTCCTGTAGTTCCTGTTGGTAGCGGTTTACAGAACAGAAAGTCTTCATGGGACATACCCTCAAACTCGTATCTAACGTAAACGAGCAAATTGGCCAAATCGACTACAGACTCATCTAATTGCAGTGAAAAACATCTGCTCATCTTAACGCGCTCTATCAGTGTACTTTTGATATAATCCTTCATTTCAATAATTCTTTGAATGACTGTGTCTTTCAGGGGGAGGGGGGCAGCAGGTCGAGCTGTTTAGCAGCTTTTTCTCCACACATAATACGTGTCAGCTCTTTTGCCAACGGTAAATAAGGTTCTTCAAAAATAGTGTAGCTTACCTGCTTTAGCAATCCGCAAGCTTGCATTTTTCCGCGTTTCTGTTTTTATTTCCGTATTTATTTAAAGTTTTTATTTCATGCGCATGGGAGCGAAACACAGAGACGCTTGGTGTATTTTTCTCAAATTCGAACAGTTCTTAAATATTTTTCTGTTATCACGCTTTCGTGTGCTCACAAGATTGCCTGCGTTCGTAGCACGTATTTCTATGCATTCCTGTGTTTACAATGTTGGCATTGTTCCAAAATCACGCACATTCTCCTTTCTCCCTATTTGCTGGAGATACAATAGCTTTTTTTAAATACAATTGGTCACTTGCATCCGTAGCACGCATTCCTATAGAGTGGTATAGAATTACAGAGTATCTCTTGTGTCCACTGAAGTATTAGCATGCACTGTATCGTAGTACGTAGGCTGCGTATTCGACACGTATTAAAATACAAAATATGAAAACCCGTCCCGATTTTTCAGTGCACACTACACAGTTCCAGGGTCATTTGGCATACCACCTGGTGGCACTCCACGTACCACTGCCGGTACGCGTACCACAGTTTGAGAACCACTGATCTACAGTATCTATAAATCTCTTACACGTCATTTACAATGGCTTTTCAACTAATAGCCCGTGCAGGGATCAAACCCTAGCTATTGGTACAGTACGAGTTGCGTAAGGCTCTGTAACGCGCAGATGAGAAACTAACCTCTACTTCTTCATTATATACACAGTGAGCTATATTTGCGAGCCTACTGCCTCCTACGGGCTCTGTATTTGATTGCGGTACAAGACCGGCCGTGGAGATAAAGTGAGACGGGTGTGTACATTAAAAGGCTCATAGTGTCCCTTGGAGGGCTCAAACCACCACCTTTTTGGTTAACAACCGAACCACAAAGACTCATGTACAGCTTAACACTTCTCGGTCTCAGTGAAAGTGATACACTCCGTAAAATTTCCAGAGATTCATTTATTTTTAAAGGAAAATCACCAACAGCGGCCGAGATCTACTGGAGTTTTTTCATTCTATACTGCGATTTCTGAAGGGTACTCTGTGAAAATACGAGTTTTGACGAGAAGGGATGGACATATAAGGTCAAAAGGCTTGGGGAATTGAACTTTAAGGTGAAGACTGCGGGTTCAGTAGCAGCAGAACCTGATCAGTATCAGTTGACTCCGATATACTTTGAAAATGAACTTGGGGATTTAGAGTCAGACGTGCTACCGTTGCACCATGGGGTACTTAAGTTAAAAAAATAGGGGAAAAAAATCAGTGTTCCTGGATCTGTAATTGAGAACAACACCTGCACAAGAGCTGCACAGGAAGAATAAAATGTGGTCTGGGATGAAGAGACTCTCTTCGGAAAAGCGGCGCTCTTCACAGGAGATTTTTTTGTGTGAAGTCGATTTGTCTCCTTTGGGAAATTCAAAGGTGCTGATAGCCGTGGCGCAAAGGTAGCATATCTGACTCCAGATCAGAAGGCTGCATGTTCAAATCACATTGAGGTCTGCTTTTCGTTTTTCAGGTTCTGCTCGTCCTAAACACGGAATTCACACCATGTAGTTGAGTTCTATCTGTACACCACATAGATAATCTAAACAAAATAGAGCCCTACTGGACATACAGTTAGGATCTCACACAGCGAATACCCTTGAACACAAGAGAGAAGGCACAGTTCACATCTGCGAAACATCACATCCGTCTTTAGAGACAGCTATATCAGAGAATGGAATCCCGGAAGTTTCAAATAACTTCTTTTAATACAGGTTCAAGCAAACCTGAAAGTTAGGGAGTTTCCGGACACTTTTGTTTTATTAAAAAGTGTCTGAAGCCTGAAAATGTAATTTGAAAAAAAAAAAACCCGCTATTGGACATTAGCAGGTACTTTTTGTAACGATTTGCTATTTCATGCTGGAAAACAAAGGAAACAGACCCAATGTTTGCTTTTAGGTGCGGTTCATTACATAATAGACATCTATTACTGAGGAGCTTGAATAAAATTTACACGAGCCAGGTAGAAGTCGAACCTACAATCTTATGATTCAAAATCAGATGCGTTATTTATTAAACTGCTGGTATTTCACATAACCGGAATTCCCCCCTAGTGTGCTCAGCGTCGCTACTAGTAATATACCGCCCCGTCTAAAATTTCAAAGTGAGAAACATGTGTTTTCCGATTTTTTATGATTTTTAAAATATTATTTCTTTAAATCAGACAAAGGGTTTATGTTTCGCACTGGAATTCCGATTGATTGAGAATTCAAAGAAAGACTGTTTTCTTCCACAACACCGTATAATTAACACATCCACCAGACTCTCCAACTTCTCCAGACCTTGCTGGGTGAGCATTTACTCCGATAAACTAGGTTACGTATCATGTTAAATCACCTCTTCTCAACACAACATTTCCTGGTGTACGTTTTCTCTATGAAACAAATACATTTTTTCCCTTGCACGATTTCTCGTTTTTTTATCAAAGCGTACAGAAATAAAAAAGAAGAAGAAATAGTGTTGCAAAAGAACTCTGTCGCCCTTGGGAGATGTCAAACGCATTGGACATGAAAAATGCCAGATAAAAGCCAGTTCTCTTCGTTTCTCAGTGTCGGGGCTGCTACTGTATGTAAAAGAGGCAATTTGCTCTGAGAGCAGGTTCAGCGCTTTCTGAACACAGATGTCTCAGAGCGGTGTGTCCAAGTGGGTGTAAAAGGTGATGGAAGTCATGTCACCGTAGCTTAGTTGGTTAAAGTGACTCTTTATTAAACAAAAGAACCGCGGTTCAAATCCCAGCCGTGTATTTCTTCTTATCTTGTAGTACAGAACGTACCATTTTGGGCACTCACAAAGAGCTTGATTTCGTTAAATGCATGTGTTCATTTCCCTTCTGGAAAACTTGTTTTTGATGAAATTCACACAGCTTGCGAAACATGAAATTCAGTTCTTGGTTATCAGTGCAGAAGAAATATTACCGGCTGGCAAAATAAACGGTAAGATATTTTTTTTTTGAGCTGAGGAAAGACTCTGTGGAACAATCGGTTATCGCGTTTGGCTATTAACTGAAAAGTTGGTGGTTCAAGTCCCCCCAGGGACGGCTTTCTTCTGCGATGTAAACATTGTTTTACATACTGTAGGTCGATTGGATTTCTCAGCTAAACCATAGCCATTTTAATATTTGTAGGAAATGCGACTGTTCAACACTTGTCAAAAATGTCCAATAATGCCCAACATCGCAACTCCCCAGAAAACCATATTCACCCAAGAAAAATGATCGTTGAATCGTCATTTATACTCCCGTCACATCCTCTGCTGAAATATTTTAAAAATACAATGCAGATTTGTTTGAGAACTTCACAAGCATTGTTTTGTTAGCACTGTGCAGTTGGATTTTGATATTTGGACATATTTACCTTAATTTTAAACTGTAAATACTGTACAATCTATTGTAATTGTGTTGTAATATTAAAATATGTTAGCTGAGGATGCAAAGGGGTGAAAGGGAAAGGTCAGAGGGTATAGTAACAACAAGGTTAGGATTGGTGGAGGTGGTAGGGGTGTTGATGGTTTTTCTCTGTAGAGGATGATTGAGTTTTTTATCCTTCTCTGAAGTGAGAAACTGGAAGAGTGCAGTTGAGAGATCTGATGAGGTTAGTTATAAAAGGAAGTTGATGTGGAGCTGTTAGCCGTAAGAATTCCTTAATGTCTTTGATGTTGTCATCAAAGATAAACTGCAGTAAGCAAAGATAAAAAGAAAATTATCTGTGCATACTGCCCTGTCTTTCTAACACCTGAAGAAGGCTCCACGGCCAACACGTCGTGTTTCCTTTCTTCTCTTTTCAGCATGGAATAACCCTTTACTTGTTCCTTTGCAGCCTACGCATGCTGACGCAGCTACTCACCTGATATTTAACATTCCTATAATCACAACTATGAATGTCCACTGTGGGTATTTTTTCCATGATTATTTATTCTATCATTGAAGCATATTTTATGTCATACCGAAGTGTCATAATCACCGAATTTTTTTTTCATTTAGAAAGTCAGAAAATGATAAATCACTATGAATTGCATTAAGCCTGTTCTGATCTAGAGTTTCTATATACTTTAACATGCCATGTTCACAATGTCACAACTCAGAAATGCAACAGTGAAGTGTTGTAATTACCAATGTACATAGTGTTGGAACATTGAGATGTTTTGGTAATGAGGAAGGAGGGACATGCCATGTTCACAGGGTCATATTTGAAAAAATGGCACTGTAAAATTTCCTAAAGTTCAGGATTTTGATAGTCTGTTCCATTGTCTCTCACACCTCAGTGTCAGAATTTTTAGATGTTTTTATAACCAGGGGGTAGGTTTATAGCAAGAAGCAGGAAGTGCCATCACCCGTTGCTCATCCTCGGTTAACCATATATTCTCATATGCCATGTTCTAAATGTCCCATTTATATTAAAAAGTTATTGTAAAATGCAAGATTTTAAGACTTTTTATGATCAGAAGGCAAGGTCGTGGTAAATATGCAGAAAGTGCCTGTGAACTTATGTTTTGCCTTTGTCTTATTTACTTATTGTGTTTGTGTTATTGTGAGTTTTGAAAATTGGTTTACAATTTTCTGAAATGTGTTTCACACAAAAATGTTATTTGGATAGTCACTACTTACATATTCCCATTTACTGAGGATAGATACAGTAATCCATCCTGATTAGTACTTTTAAAAATTACTGTAAAGAGCCATCTACAGGCGAAAGGCGGCATAACAACACAGCAGCAGCATTAAAGGCAGAAGAAGAAGCTGGCGAATAAGAAGCCAGCTTCAGCCTCGTTAATGCAATACCATTGGGTGAGGTGGAAAAATATTTCTTGTTCTGAATCCTAACATTTTTATAGGAGGTGTTCTAGTACTTCTTGCCTCAGATAAAATTGCCAATACACTTAATTTCTACTCCATCAATATCAGCAGCGTTATCGGTACTGAGTCCTAAATGTACGTCCTGTCATCATATAAAATCAAAAGTTTCGACTGCATTCAACTGATCAAATTTCTCTTCGATGACAGTTATAATTTTATCCAAAATACATCCGAAACAAATTTGCACTGTTTTTTTTTTTTAAATCCAGAAGAGCATCATCATGAGACTCAAAACATACCTGTTTTTTCTTCTTTCCAGGAGGAAGGATTGTTCAGATTCAAACATTGGTCCAAAATCAATGTACTCTCCTATCGCTGTTGCTTCTTTAAATCCTTCATTTGAACGTCGATATTGAGGGATGATATCGTACAAATTGTGGTTTTCTTTTAAAGCAAATTATATTAAAATATGAGCCTCTGTTATAGTTGTCTTGGAAGTTTCGGAAGGTATAATAGACCCCCTTGTGCCCTCAGCTAAAATATGATAAAATACAACAAAATGTATTTACATAGAACAGCATTTATGGTTACATGTATATTACAATTAAGATAAATATACAAAAGAATTAAAATACAAATGTACAGTCCTAGCATAATCATGCTGTCCAACTGTCTTTTTTGCTTGTCAAGTTCTCCAACAAATCTGTGTCGTAATTTTAAATATTCTAACTAAGGATGCATCGAGAGCATAAATGAATTCTTCTGCTAGCCGTTCGAAGATCAAAGTCCTTGGCTGAATATGATGTCCTTGAATGTTGGTCATTATTGGCCATTCCCAGTGATATTGACTTACATACTTAATTGTTTAACAAAAACATTCACATTTCTTGCAAATATCAAGTGGGTTAAGGTTTTGCTAAGAAATCCGAATAAGTAGAGATGAGGTTTACATTGCAATAATGAGAAGTGCATTTCTGGGTGGGCTCAAACCACTAACCTTTTAATTAACAGAGACTCACGTGTGTCCCTTTTCTCCATTTGCAAGCTTAAAAAAAAGAAAATAATGCTTTTTTCTTACCAGCCTGCGATATACAAGGCAAGATTTGTATTTCATCTTTAACAAGCTGTATGAATTTCATGAAAAGCAAGTTGTTCCAGAAAGAAAATGAAAACTTGCGTTAAACAAATCAAGCTGTACGTAATCATCCATAGTGATACATTTTGTAAGACAAGACAGGAAGAAAAGCACTGCTGGGATTTAAGCATCTCCTGTTTAAGAGGAAAGCATGTTAACCAAATCAGCCAAAGTGCCCTCAGTGTATCAACACCATGTCTGAGTCAGTGATTGCAGCTGACTGTCACTGGAGGACAGTTCATCGTGAACAAGTCAGCCTGCATAATGAGGGGGAAGAGACTGACTTCTGTGATGCAGTATCGACAGATACTAACCTTCTGTCCAACTGTTCTCTGCTGCATTCTGGAGTAGCAGGTAAATATTGGTTTCCATGCGTGTGTAGGGGTTTTGTGTATTTACTGGGACAATTATTAATTGTAGCAGTAAGTCACAAAATGATTCTTTGATGGCTATTAGAAAACCGACTTTGCGGGTTAACTCATTAACGCTCACACACAGATACTAATACACTTATTAATACATAAAATGTGCATATAAACATAACATATCTTAAGAGTGTGGGTTAGCAGAATACAAAAGGTATATATTAAATCATGAAGAGTTCCAAACCAAGAGGGACATACATTCAGTATACCATTCATTTAGACTGTTTCGTAAATGAACTGGGATTACAACTTCTACACTAGATACTCAAAAGCAAGTACATCACTCATAGGTATTAGATTGATATCAATTGTGGTTGAGGTAACAATTGAATTCTCGAGCTGTAATGCAGAATGTTGAATACTCATCCGATCTGTGTGGATTCAGATCTCCTGCAGACACAAAGAAGCAGTGGCAGGCTGTTGTTGTGTGCAATCGGCACTCTCTGGCTCGGTGCCAGGCAGTGGCCGGTGCGGCTGGTGAGAAGGAGAGGAGGGAGAGATTCCTGTTGCGATGCGCTGCTGATGCTCTTTGAAGACCGGCTAGTTAGTGTTGGCTGAAACTAGCAGAGCTTGTGCACATGGAAAGTGACTACGGGTCCAAGCCAGTCACACTCTTTAGATGGGAAGAAGACTTGTTCGTTCCCGATGTAGCGCTAGTCCTGAATCCTGAGATTCAGCTGTCGACAGTTCCAACCGTAGTTCACTCGTTGATCAGGTTAGCTTTGAAGGTGGAGTACCCGCGGTTCACGGGGCTTGCTGCTTGGCTAACCTCGGGCGGATCCTTTGGTTATGCGTGGGCAACCTCCGTTCTCGACTCTTAAAACAAAGTTAAGTCCTGGCACTCGGACACACTGGCCGTCACGTGATTGTCCGAGCTGAGTCTGAGAACGTCCTGGAGGGGCACCTTCTGGGCATCGTGCTGCCTGTTTTATCTGGAGGAACTACGGTAGTTCAGTGGCTTAAAGTTCCGCGGGCATTCGAGACCCACGTGGGGTTACCCTGCCCTACCAGTTCCTGATTGGCTGATTGAGGTGGAGGATGAGTAACAGTGACCTCTGACCTTAGGGTTGTAAACCTTGGGATGAACCTCTCCCATGGAATCTCCCAGACAGTAAGGCGCCAGAGATGACCACTTATTAGGGTGGCTGGTGAATCTCAGCCTTGGGAGCTGTTCCTTATCAGGAAACTCTATCAGCTAGAAAAACACCTTAAACGTGAACCAGATGGAATGGCCTCTCTGTATCCAGCTGCACTGAGATGAGGGAGAGAGGGACTGGCAAGGGAGCAGCAAACTTAATTCCTGTATTTTAAATACGCCTTGCCGCTACAGAAGTGTCCTTAGAAGAAAAACATCTTCTATGATAGTGGTACAGTCCATCACACCCCTCCTATAGCCTTTCAAAGAGAAAAAAAACTGACAACAAAGTATGTCTATGTGTGGGAATCAACCAGGTCTTACAAACATTATTAAACCCTTCCACCTCCTTTCATTGCAAATGATTTGTACATGTTAGAAGGTTAATTTTGGCTTCTGATGTTATGGTGGATTAAGAGTCCTGAAATCTTTGTAGAAGTACAAAGACGAAAGAAAGGGCAGTGTAATCATGGCCAAGAGAAGGCAAATGGTGGACTATCTGCTTGGATTGAATGGAGCAAAACGTAGGCAACTCCTTGAGCAGAACCTGCTTCATCCTTCAGACTGGGGTTTCTGAAGATCTGTACATTTGAACTTTCAAAGTGACTAAAGTAAAGGAGTTTTCCCTTTTTACCACATAATTCCCACAGATCAACACTAACAGAGAGCCTAATTCCAGACAGGATTCAATCACTGTCTCTCAGGCATCCCAGCAGTGGATTTCATGACTTCAGAAAGCCATCTTCACCAGTGGAGAACTCAATGCTCTGAGGTTTACTGGCAGAGTCTCACACTGGGTAATGTTAGATGTTGATAAATAATGTCCTATGGAATTCTACTATTGATAAATTCTACTATGGAACTGCGATGTGTCTTGAAAAAAATCTTCTATGATAGTGGTACAGTCCAGCACAGCCTTAAAAAGAGAAAAAAAAACAAGGTAAGTCTGTGGTGTAATCAACTAGGTCTTGCAAACATACTTAACCTCTTCCAGCTACCAACATTACAAATGCTGTTTACACATTAGATGGTTATTTTTGGCTTCTGATATTATGGTGGATAAAGAGCCCTGGAATCTTTGTAGAAGGACAAAAGAAGGAAAGAAAGGGCAGTGTAACCATGGCCAAGAGAAGAGAAATGTTGGGGAGAGCTTTTTTCACTTTTTATCATTGTTTTTCCAGCCCAACAAAGATCAACATATATGAGCAGGCGTCCTGTGCCAAATCCAATCTGCCTTCCTTCCAATCATACAGGAATGTGAGTGAATTAAATATTGACATATGAAAATACACAAAAATATGCAATCACACTGTAGTGTGCTTTCTGAAGGCACCAGTTCTGTAGGGTTTGGGCATTTACTGGGACAATTATTAATTGTAGCAGTAAATCACAAAATTGATTCTTTTGATGGCTTTAAAATCCAACCATGTGACATAACTCAAACAACGCACACACACAGGTACTAATACACGAGGATACATTTATTAATACATAGAATATGCATATAAACCTAACAGATCTTATCGAGAGGGTTATCAGAATACAAAAGGTATATATTCAATCAGTTACAAAGTGTTACACATATCAAAAGGACATACGTTCAATATATCATTCATTTAGACCGTTTCGTAAATGAACTTGGTTATAACTTCTACATTAGATACTCAAAACAAGTACATAACTCTTAGGAATTAAATTGATATCAACTGGTTGGGATAACAATTGAATTCTCGAGCAGTAATGCAGTGAAGTTGAATACTCATCCAATCTCTGGGGATTCAGATATCCTGCGGACTCAAAGAAACAGTTGCAGGCTGTTGCTGTCCAATCCGCGCTCTCTGGCTCGGTGCCAGGCTGTGCTGTGCGGCTTGCGACGGTGCGCTGCTGATGCTCACTGACCGGCTAGTTAGTGTTGGCTTTAACTAGCAAAGTTTGCGCACAGGAGAAAAGATGACTGTGGGTCCCAGCAAGTCAGGAAGAAGACCAGTTCGTTCCTGATGAAGCGCTAGTTCTGAATAGTGATTCAGCTGTCCACAGTTCCAACCTGTTCACGAGGCCTGCTACTGGTGCTAACCTCGGGTGGATCCTCTGGTTACTCTCTGGCAACCTCCGCTCTAGACTCTTAGAACAAAGGAAAGTTCTGGCACTCGGACACACTGGCCGTTCCGTGGTTGTCTGGGCTGAGTCTCAGGATGGTCAGGAGGCGCTCTGCGAGAATGTCCTGCCCTTGGGAGCCTTCTGCTCCTGGGCCGTCCTGCCCTGGAATTCTCCTTTGAATTCCCTTTAGAAAAGTCCACAGAATTCTCCTGAATCTTACTACAGGCTCTCTGTGTTTCTTGTTTTTACCTGGAGGAACTTCAGCTCGTTGATTGGTGAAAGTTCCATGGGCATCAGAGTCCCACGTGGGTTACTTGGCCCTACCAGTCCCTGATTGGTTGATCAAGGTGAGATATGAGTCATTTACTCCTGACACCTAGGAATGCAGTCCAGATGTCCATCTGGCACTCCCTAGACAGATAGGCACCAATGGATGACCATTGATCATGATAGCCAGGCTTAGCTAAGTGCATCCCCCTTTGGGAGCTGTCCCTTATCAAAGGAAACCTTAAATCAGCCTGCATGAATAGTTTCTCTGTGGCTGCACCACAGAGATGAACAGAGATGGGGCCTCATTTGGGAAGGCTCAGAACACTTAATTCTTTCTTATTAATAAGCCTCGCTGCTACAACACATATGCAGTTTGAGCAAACATAAGACAATAACCAAGTACCACAAACTACCAGGCATCTAGTATCATTAGCAGTTCAGGTGGGGAGCTGCATCACCATGTGTAGGCTGCAAAGGAACAAGTAATAGGTCTATTCCATGCTTAAAAGAAAAGAAAGAAAACACAACATTTCAGCCGTGGAGCCCTCACACCTGAAGAAGGCTCCACAGCTGAAACGTTGTGTTTTCTTTCTTCTCTTTTCATCTAGTGTCATTAGCCTTTTAACAGTTCCTGTCAAAATAAAATAGAAATGGATAACATTCTAGAGAGAGTTTGAAATACCAAGGTACAATTTAAAACATATCTCTTCCACTACAACCACAATATTTTGGAGAGATCGTTGAACCTCACTGTTCTGACATGTCCGTTAGCCTCCGTCCTGCTTCAGCAATGAATGTGGCGGGGCACATTCTGAGGGAGATGAGGTCAATCATGTGGCAGGAAAACCACGCTATGCTTTTTTTTTGAGATCCTGAAAAGGACAGAAGGGCCATGTATATGTGTGCAGCTGGATATGTAATTACAGGTGGCGTAGCAGATTCTGCTGAAGCCCCACTGCCTGGTGTGGACGGTAGCTGTGTATATTGCAGCAGAATTGTGCATGTGAGATCAAGGGGGCATGTCATGTGTTTCAGCACTTCACTCCCTTCAGTACCACATGATTCCCTGAGTTCGTTGGATGACCTGTGGACCGATCTTTCACGATGAAGAATTCCTTAAGAAGAATAGATCTCGGCCCACCATCCCAATGCCTCCGTCTCAAAACAGCAACCTCCCACTGCCCTTAGTCTGCAAGGCAGTCCTTTCAAATGCGATGACAACGCCTAGACCTTCGTTGCCTTTTGTACGAGCTGAACTTTTGTGCTCATCAATTCAACGCTCTTTCCATCAACTCATCTTGTCTTTTGACGCTTCGTGTTTTGCGCTCCTTTGACTATTGGCATATCGGGTGACTGCAAACACTGAAGTTCTTGCTTACGGAGTGTGGAACATTGTTTTCAAGTGATCGCTGTTCTGTCATGTTGACGCCGAGTGAATCTTTCTTTGGCAACATGGGCAGGCTGACAGCAGTGCGAGCGAAAGTAATGGCAAATTTCTTGACTTATTTCTGAATGTGAATGTTCTTTAGAAAAGGGATGCGGCGTTGCTTCTCGCCCGTGTAAAGGTCACGCATTCCAGACGTGGTTATGAGCGAACAGTTGCCGCAAGTGTTTGAAAAGAGCAAGAGAGGAAGCAGCCCTGCCCCGTGTGAGGATCAAACTCAGGCCCTTCAGATGACGAGACTGACGCACTACCAATTACGCCAACAAACCAGCTGCAGGACACACACCGGAAAGTTTGCCTCACATGGATTTCAGTCGCCCGTTCCCTAATCTTTAGACGCCCTCTGCTGAATGTTGCATTTGCCTTTTGATCTCACCCATACATTTTTGGTCTGTTTCTGTTGTGAGTCCGTCTTTCAGATCTCACCTAGCACAAGTCTCTCTGGCTGAAGTGGCCTCTCTGCTTCAGCATCGTGCCCTCACTCAGCCATTAAAATTGTCACTCGGACTTCTGACAAGCTGACATGAAATGTCAAGAGAGAGTGGCGGAGACGCTTAAGCCAGAGAGAAGATGAAAAGGGGGCGTGGCTGCGAAACGCTTGACAGCTGCACGATGCTCTCCATGCAAGGCGTGACCACAGGCTAAAGGACACCTTTTGGCACATCAAGCTCTAAGCACACACCTGGAGGATGCGGGAATTGATCCTGCTACCTCCCACATGCAAAGCAAGCGCTGTACCATACAAACCAACCCCCCTCGCTGGGGCTTATGCCTCGGCGTCACCTAGTGCCGCTTGTTCCCCTCTTACCGGGCACAGTTCACTGCCCTTCGTCTACAAGGCAGTCGTGTAATTGCGGCTTTCTTGACTTATTGATGAAGGTCTGACTGGACGAGCGAATGACGCCTCTCCCCCATCCTCAAGCTCGCGACAGATTGAAATGGAAAGTGCTGCTGTGGCTCGTTGGTCTAGTGGTATGATTCTCGCTTAGGGTGCGAGAGGTCCCGGGTTCAACTCCCGGACGAGCCCTCGTGTGCTCTTTTCCTCCTCTTCCACAAGACTGGGAACTGATATCCACATCACTTCGCAGCGTCTGCTTATGGCAAACGATGGAATGTGACTAATGACTGAACGAGCCTGGTGAATTCTCAGCACGTGGCACAATGAGAGCGTGCAGTCAGCTGTCCAAGGCGGCAACCTCATTGCTCGTTCAAAAGAACACGTACTGAAAACTCATCGCCACTGTGTCGTAGATGAGCACCGCGATCGCTTGTTGTCATGCGTCCTTACTTGGGAAATGCAGAAGCAAAAACTGCCCTCTCTCAGCCACCGAAACGTGTGCGGCTCGCCTTGCGCTCTCTGCGCCTCACATATTTGTCGAGCTGTCTGCTCTTCTTTCTGTTGAAGTAATCAAGTTACGGGGCGTCCTGCAGCCTATGATGTTCTCACTGAGAGCTTTCAAGATTTGAAGGAAAACTACGAGCTTGATGGCTCAAGTCGAACGAATGTGATTGTTAAGCAATCGATGATCAAAAGCACATCTTCTAACAATTCGTGAGAGTATTATCAGCACTGTTTTCACTCGGATATACTTTTCACTTGCTAAGCTGACAAATTGGACGAGAAAATGCCGGAGACGCACTCAGTGCAGACTGAGGTTGGGAAGGAGGTGTGGCCCTTCAACGCTTGACAACTGAAGGACATTCTCTCCGCAACGGAGGAGCACCTGTCAGAAGTCGCAGAAGCTAAACAAGAGCACTGGGCTTCCGGAGATCCAAACTCAGACCTGGAGGATGCGGGCATCGATCCCGCTACCTCTTGCATGCTAAGCGAGCGCTCTACCATTTGAGCTAATCCCCCTCGCTTCATGCGTCTCGGCATCATGTCTTACCGCCTCTGCCCCTCTTACCGGGCACCGCCCACTGCCCTTGGTCTGCAAGGCAGTCCTTTCAAGTGTGATGACGACGCTGAGACCTTCGTTGCCTATTGTACGAGCTGAACTTTTGTGCTCATCAATTCAACGCTCTTTCCATCCACTCATCTTGTCTTTTGACGCTTCGTGTTTTGCGCTCCTTTGACTATCGGCATATCGGGTGACTGCAAACACTGAAGTTCTTGCTTACGGAGTGTGGAACATTGTTTTCAAGTGATCGCTGTTCTGTCATGTTGACGCCGAGTGAATCTTTCTTTGGCAACATGGGCAGGCTGACAGCAGTGCGAGCGAAAGTAATGGCAAATTTCTTGACTTATTTCTGAATGTGAATGTTCTTTAGAAAAGGGATGCGGCGTTGCTTCTCGCCCGTGTAAAGGTCACGCATTCCAGACGTGGTTATGAGCGAAGAGTTGCCGCAAGTGTTTGAAAAGAGCAAGAGAGGAAGCAGCCCTGCCCCGTGTGAGGATCAAACTCAGGCCCTTCAGATGACGAGACTGACGCACTACCAATTACACCAACAATCCCAGCTGCAGTACACACACCGGAAAGTTTGCCTCACATGGATTTCAGTCGCCCGTTCCCTAATCTTTAGACGCCCTCTGCTGAATGTTGCATTTGCCTTTTGATCTCACCGATACATTTTTGGTCTGTTTCTGTTGCGAGTCCGTCTTTCAGATCTCATCTAGCACAAGTCTCTGTGGCTGAAGTGGCCTCTCTGCTTCAGCATCGTGCCCTCACTCAGCCATTAAAAATGTCACTCGGACTTCTGACATGCTGACATGAAATGTCAAGAGAGAGGGGCGGAGTGACGCTTAAGCCAGAGAGAAGATGAAAAGGGGGCGTGGCTGCGAAACGCTTGACAGCTGCACGATGCTCTTCATGTAAGGCGGGACCACAGGCTAAAGGACACCTTTCGGCACATCAAGCTCTAAGCACACACCTGGAGGATGCGGGAATTGATCCTGCTATCTCCCACATGCAAAGCAAGCGCTGTACCATACAAGCCAACCCCCCTCGCTGGGACTTATGCCTCGGCGTCACCTAGTGCCGCTTGTTCCCCTCTTACCGGGCACAGTTCACTGCCCTTCGTCTGCAAGGCAGTCGTGTAATTGCAGCTTTCTTGACTTATTGATGAAGGTCTGACTGGACGAGCGAATGGCGCCTCTCCCCATCCTCAAGCTCGCTGACAGATTGAAATGGAAAGTGCTGCTGTGGCTAGTTGGTCTAGTGGTATGATTCTCGCTTAGGGTGCGAGAGGTCCCGGGTTCAACTCCCGGACGAACCCTCGTGTGCTCTTTTCCTCCTCTTCCACAAGACTGGGAACTGATATCCACATCACTTCGCAGCGTCTGCTTATGGCAAACGATGGAATGTGACTAATGACTGAACGAGCCTGGTGAATTCTCATCACGTGGCACAATGAGAGCGTGCAGTCAGCTGTCCAAGGCGGCAACCTCATTGCTCGTTTAAAAGAACACGTACTGAAAACTCATCACCACTGTGTCGTAGATGAGCACCGCGATCGCTTGTTGTCATGCGTCCTTACTTGGGAAATGCAGAAGCAAAAACTGCCCTCTCTCAGCCACCGAAACGTGTGCGGCTCGCCTTGCGCTCTCTGCGCCTCGCATATTTGTGGAGCTGTCTGCTCTTCTTTCTGTTGAAGTAATCAAGTTACGGGGCGTCCTGCATCCTATGATGTTCTCACTGAGAGCTTTCAAGATTTGAAGGAAAACTACGAGCTTGATTGCTCAACTCGAACGAATGTGATTGTTAAGCAATCGATGATCAAAAGCACGTCTTCTAACAATTCGTGAGAGTATTATCAGCACTGTTTTCACTCGGATATACTTTTCACTTGCTAAGCTGACAAATTGGACGAGAAAATGCCGGAGACGCACTCAGTGCAGACTGAGGTTGGGAAGGAGGTGTGGCCCTTCAACGCTTGACAACTGAAGGACGTCCTCTCCGCAACGGAGGAGCACCTGTCAGAAGTCGCAGAAGCTAAACAAGAGCACCGGGCTTCTGGAGATCCAAACTCAGACCTGGAGGATGCGGGCATCGATCCCGCTACCTCTTGCATGCTAAGCGAGCGCTCTACCATTTGAGCTAATCCCCCTCGCTTCATGCGTCTCGGCATCATGTCTTACCGCCTCTGCCCCTCTTACCGGGCACCGCCCACTGCCCTTGGTCTGCAAGGCAGTCCTTTCAAATGCGATGATGACGCTGAGACCTTCGTTGCCTATTGTACGAGCTGAACTTTTGTGCTCATCAATTCAATGCTCTTTCCATCCACTCATCTTGTCTTTTGACGCTTCGTGTTTTGCGCTCCTTTGACTATCGGCATATCGGGTGACTGCAAACACTGAAGTTCTTGCTTACGGAGTGTGGAACATTGCTTTCAAGTGATCGCTGTTCTGTCATGTTGACGCCGAGTGAATCTTTCTTTGGCAACATGGGCAGGCTGACAGCAGTGCGAGCGAAAGTAATGGCAAATTTCTTGACTTATTTCTGAATGTGAATGTTCTTTAGAAAAGGGATGCGGCGTTGCTTCTCGCCCGTGTAAAGGTCACGCATTCCAGACGTGGTTATGAGCGAACAGTTGCCGCAAGTGTTTGAAAAGAGCAAGAGAGGAAGCAGCCCTGCCCCGTGTGAGGATCAAACTCAGGCCCTTCAGATGACGAGACTGACGCACTACCAATTACGCCAACAAGCCCAGCTGCAGTACACACACCGGAAAGTTTGCCTCACATGGATTTCAGTCGCCCGTTCCCTAATCTTTAGACGCCCTCTGCTGAATGTTGCATTTGCCTTTTGATCTCACCGATACATTTTTGGTCTGTTTCTGTTGCGAGTCCGTCTTTCAGATCTCATCTAGCACAAGTCTCTGTGGCTGAAGTGGCCTCTCTGCTTCAGCATCGTGCCCTCACTCAGCCATTAAAAATGTCACTCGGACTTCTGACATGCTGACATGAAATGTAAAGAGAGAGGGGCGGAGTGACGCTTAAGCCAGAGAGAAGATGAAAAGGGGGCGTGGCTGCGAAACGCTTGACAGCTGCACGATGCTCTTCATGTAAGGCGGGACCACAGGCTAAAGGACACCTTTCGGCACATCAAGCTCTAAGCACACACCTGGAGGATGCGGGAATTGATCCTGCTATCTCCCACATGCAAAGCAAGCGCTGTACCATACAAGCCAACCCCCCTCACTGGGACTTATGCCTCGGCGTCACCTAGTGCCGCTTGTTCCCCTCTTACCGGGCACAGTTCACTGCCCTTCGTCTGCAAGGCAGTCGTGTAATTGCAGCTTTCTTGACTTATTGATGAAGGTCTGACTGGACGAGCGAATGGCGCCTCTCCCCATCCTCAAGCTCGCTGACAGATTGAAATGGAAAGTGCTGCTGTGGCTCGTTGGTCTAGTGGTATGATTCTCGCTTAGGGTGCAAGAGGTCCCGGGTTCAACTCCCGGACGAGCCCTCGTGTGCTCTTTTCCTCATCTTCCACAAGACTGGGAACTGATATCCACATCACTTCGCAGCGTCTGCTTATGGCAAACGATGGAATGTGACTAATGACTGAACGAGCCTGGTGAATTCTCATCACGTGGCACAATGAGAGCGTGCAGTCAGCTGTCAAAGGCGGCAACCTCATTGCTCGTTCAAAAGAACACGTACTGAAAACTCATCACCACTGTGTCGTAGATGAGCACCGCGATCGCTTGTTGTCATGCGTCCTTACTTGGGAAATGCAGAAGCAAAAACTGCCCTCTCTCAGCCACCGAAACGTGTGCGGCTCGCCTTGCGCTCTCTGCGCCTCACATATTTGTCGAGCTGTCTGCTCTTCTTTCTGTTGAAGTAATCAAGTTACGGGGCGTCCTGCAGCCTATGATGTTCTCACTGAGAGCTTTCAAGATTTGAAGTAAAACTACGAGCTTGATGGCTCAAGTCGAACGAATGTGATTGTTAAGCAATCGATGATCAAAAGCACGTCTTCTAACAATTCGTGAGAGTATTATCAGCACTGTTTTCACTCGGATATACTTTTCACTTGCTAAGCTGACAAATTGGACGAGAAAATGCCGGAGACGCACTCAGTGCAGACTGAGGTTGGGAAGGAGGTGTGGCCCTTCAACGCTTGACAACTGAAGGACATTCTCTCCGCAACGGAGGAGCACCTGTCAGAAGTCGCAGAAGCTAAACAAGAGCACCGGGCTTCCGGAGATCCAAACTCAGACCTGGAGGATGCGGGCATCGATCCCGCTACCTCTTGCATGCTAAGCGAGCGCTCTACCAGTTGAGCTAATCCCCCTCGCTTCATGTGTCTCGGCATCATGTCTTACCGCCTCTGCCCCTCTTACCGGGCACCGCCCACTGCCCTTGGTCTGCAAGGCAGTCCTTTCAAGTGCGATGACGACGCTGAGACCTTCGTTGCCTATTGTACGAACTGAACTTTTGTGCTCATCAATTCAACGCTCTTTCCATCAACTCATCTTGTCTTTTGACGCTTCGTGTTTTGCGCTCCTTTGACTATCGGCATATCGGGTGACTGCAAACACTGAAGTTCTTGCTTACGGAGTGTGGAACATTGCTTTCAAGTGATCGCTGTTCTGTCATGTTGACGCCGAGTGAATCTTTCTTTGGCAACATGGGCAGGCTGACAGCAGTGCGAGCGAAAGTAATGGCAAATTTCTTGACTTATTTCTGAATGTGAATGTTCTTTAGAAAAGGGATGCGGCGTTGCTTCTCGCCCGTGTAAAGGTCACGCATTCCAGACGTGGTTATGAGCGAACAGTTGCCGCAAGTGTTTGAAAAGAGCAAGAGAGGAAGCAGCCCTGCCCCGTGTGAGGATCAAACTCAGGCCCTTCAGATGACGAGACTGACGCACTACCAATTACGCCAACAAGCCCAGCTGCAGTACACACACCGGAAAGTTTGCCTCACATGGATTTCAGTCGCCCGTTCCCTAATCTTTAGACGCCCTCTGCTGAATGTTGCATTTGCCTTTTGATCTCACCGATACATTTTTGGTCTGTTTCTGTTGCGAGTCCGTCTTTCAGATCTCACCTAGCACAAGTCTCTGTGGCTGAAGTGGCCTCTCTGCTTCAGCATCGTGCCCTCACTCAGCCATTAAAAATGTCACTCGGACTTCTGACATGCTGACATGAAATGTGAAGAGAGAGGGGCGGAGTGACGCTTAAGCCAGAGAGAAGATGAAAAGGGGGCGTGGCTGCGAAACGCTTGACAGCTGCACGATGCTCTCCATGTAAGGCGGGACCACAGGCTAAAGGACACCTTTCGGCACATCAAGCTCTAAGCACACACCTGGAGGATGCAGGAATTGATCCTGCTATCTCCCACATGCAAAGCAAGCGCTGTACCATACAAGCCAACCCCCCTCACTGGGACTTATGCCTCGGCGTCACCTAGTGCCGCTTGTTCCCCTCTTACCGGGCACAGTTCACTGCCCTTCGTCTGCAAGGCAGTCGTGTAATTGCAGCTTTCTTGACTTATTGATGAAGGTCTGACTGGACGAGCGAATGGCGCCTCTCCCCATCCTCAAGCTCGCTGACAGATTGAAATGGAAAGTGCTGCTGTGGCTAGTTGGTCTAGTGGTATGATTCTCGCTTAGGGTGCGAGAGGTCCCGGGTTCAACTCCCGGACGAGCCCTCGTGTGCTCTTTTCCTCCTCTTCCACAAGACTGGGAACTGATATCCACATCACTTCGCAGCGTCTGCTTATGGCAAACGATGGAATGTGACTAATGACTGAACGAGCCTTGTGAATTCTCATCACGTGGCACAATGAGAGCGTGCAGTCAGCTGTCCAAGGCGGCAACCTCATTGCTCGTTTAAAAGAACACGTACTGAAAACTCATCACCACTGTGTCGTAGATGAGCACCGCGATCGCTTGTTGTCATGCGTCCTTACTTGGGAAATGCAGAAGCAAAAACTGCCCTCTCTCAGCCACCGAAACGTGTGCGGCTCGCCTTGCGCTCTCTGCGCCTCACATATTTGTCGAGCTGTCTGCTCTTTTTTCTGTTGAAGTAATCAAGTTACGGGGCGTCCTGCAGCCTATGATGTTCTCACTGAGAGCTTTCAAGATTTGAAGGAAAACTACGAGCTTGATGGCTCAAGTCGAACGAATGTGATTGTTAAGCAATCGATGATCAAAAGCACGTCTTCTAACAATTCGTGAGAGTATTATCAGCACTGTTTTCACTCGGATATACATTTCACTTGCTAAGCTGACAAATTGGACGAGAAAATGCCGGAGACGCACTCAGTGCAGACTGAGGTTGGGAAGGAGGTGTGGCCCTTCAACGCTTGACAACTGAAGGACATTCTCTCCGCAACGGAGGAGCACCTGTCAGAAGTCGCAGAAGCTAAACAAGAGCACTGGGCTTCTGGAAATCCAAACTCAGACCTGGAGGATGCGGGCATCGATCCCGCTACCTCTTGCATGCTAAGCGAGCGCTCTACCATTTGAGCTAATCCCCCTCGCTTCATGCGTCTCGGCATCATGTCTTACCGCCTCTGCCCCTCTTACCGGGCACCGCCCACTGCCCTTGGTCTGCAAGGCAGTCCTTTCAAGTGCGATGACGACGCTGAGACCTTCGTTGCCTATTGTACGAGCAGAACTTTTGTGCTCATCAATTCAACGCTCTTTCCATCCACTCATCTTGTCTTTTGACGCTTCGTGTCTTGCGCTCCTTTGAATATCGGCATATCGGGTGACTGCAAACACTGAAGTTCTTGCTTACGGAGTGTGGAACATTGTTTTCAAGTGATCGCTGTTCTGTCATGTTGACGCCGAGTGAATCTTTCTTTGGCAACATGGGCAGGCTGACAGCAATGCGAGCGAAAGTAATGGCAAATTTCTTGACTTATTTCTGAATGTGAATGTTCTTTAGAAAAGGGATGCGGCGTTGCTTCTCACCCGTGTAAAGGTTCTGCATTCCAGACGTGGTTATGAGCGAACAGTTGCCGCAAGTGTTTGAAAAGAGCAAGAGAGGAAGCAGCCCTGCCCCGTGTGAGGATCAAACTCAGGCTCTTCAGATGACGAGACTGACGCACTACCAATTACGCCAACAAGCCCAGCTGCAGTACACACACCGGAAAGTTTGCCTCACATGGATTTCAGTCGCCCGTTCCCTAATCTTTAGACGCCCTCTGCTGAATGTTGCATTTGCCTTTTGATCTCACCGATACATTTTTGGTCTGTTTCTGTTGCGAGTCCGTCTTTCAGATCTCACCTAGCACAAGTCTCTGTGGCTGAAGTGGCCTCTCTGCTTCAGCATCGTGCCCTCACTCAGCCATTAAAAATGTCACTCGGACTTCTGACATGCTGACATGAAATGTGAAGAGAGAGGGGCGGAGTGACGCTTAAGCCAGAGAGAAGATGAAAAGGGGGCGTGGCTGCGAAACGCTTGACAGCTGCACGATGCTCTCCATGTAAGGCGGGACCACAGGCTAAAGGACACCTTTCGGCACATCAAGCTCTAAGCACACACCTGGAGGATGCGGGAATTGATCCTGCTATCTCCCACATACAAAGCAAGCGCTGTACCATACAAGCCAACCCCCCTCACTGGGACTTATGCCTCGGCGTCACCTAGTGCCGCTTGTTCCCCTCTTACCGGGCACAGTTCACTGCCCTTCGTCTGCAAGGCAGTCGTGTAATTGCAGCTTTCTTGACTTATTGATGAAGGTCTGACTGGACGAGCGAATGGCGCCTCTCCCCATCCTCAAGCTCGCTGACAGATTGCAATGGAAAGTGCTGCTGTGGCTCGTTGGTCTAGTGGTATGATTCTCGCTTAGGGTGCGAGAGGTCCCGGGTTCAACTCCCGGACGAGCCCTCGTGTGCTCTTTTCCTCCTCTTCCACAAGACTGGGAACTGATATCCACATCACTTCGCAGCGTCTGCTTATGGCAAACGATGGAATGTGACTAATGACTGAACGAGCCTGGTGAATTCTCATCACGTGGCACAATGAGAGCGTGCAGTCAGCTGTCCAAGGCGGCAACCTCATTGCTCGTTCAAAAGAACACGTACTGAAAACTCATCACCACTGTGTCGTAGATGAGCACCGCGATCGCTTGTTGTCATGCGTCCTTACTTGGGAAATGCAGAAGCAAAAACTTCCCTCTCTCAGCCACCGAAACGTGTGCGGCTCGCCTTGCGCTCTCTGCGCCTCACATATTTGTCGAGCTGTCTGCTCTTTTTTCTGTTGAAGTAATCAAGTTACGGGGCGTCCTGCAGCCTATGATGTTCTCACTGAGAGCTTTCAAGATTTGAAGGAAAACTACGAGCTTGATGGCTCAAGTCGAACGAATGTGATTGTTAAGCAATCGATGATCAAAAGCACGTCTTCTAACAATTCGTGAGAGTATTATCAGCACTGTTTTCACTCGGATATACATTTCACTTGCTAAGCTGACAAATTGGACGAGAAAATGCCGGAGACGCACTCAGTGCAGACTGAGGTTGGGAAGGAGGTGTGGCCCTTCAACGCTTGACAACTGAAGGACATTCTCTCCGCAACGGAGGAGCACCTGTCAGAAGTCGCAGAAGCTAAACAAGAGCACTGGGCTTCTGGAAATCCAAACTCAGACCTGGAGGATGCGGGCATCGATCCCGCTACCTCTTGCATGCTAAGCGAGCGCTCTACCATTTGAGCTAATCCCCCTCGCTTCATGCGTCTCGGCATCATGTCTTACCGCCTCTGCCCCTCTTACCGGGCACCGCCCACTGCCCTTGGTCTGCAAGGCAGTCCTTTCAAGTGCGATGACGACGCTGAGACCTTCGTTGCCTATTGTACGAGCAGAACTTTTGTGCTCATCAATTCAACGCTCTTTCCATCCACTCATCTTGTCTTTTGACGCTTCGTGTCTTGCGCTCCTTTGAATATCGGCATATCGGGTGACTGCAAACACTGAAGTTCTTGCTTACGGAGTGTGGAACATTGTTTTCAAGTGATCGCTGTTCTGTCATGTTGACGCCGAGTGAATCTTTCTTTGGCAACATGGGCAGGCTGACAGCAATGCGAGCGAAAGTAATGGCAAATTTCTTGACTTATTTCTGAATGTGAATGTTCTTTAGAAAAGGGATGCGGCGTTGCTTCTCACCCGTGTAAAGGTTCTGCATTCCAGACGTGGTTATGAGCGAACAGTTGCCGCAAGTGTTTGAAAAGAGCAAGAGAGGAAGCAGCCCTGCCCCGTGTGAGGATCAAACTCAGGCTCTTCAGATGACGAGACTGACGCACTACCAATTACGCCAACAAGCCCAGCTGCAGTACACACACCGGAAAGTTTGCCTCACATGGATTTCAGTCGCCCGTTCCCTAATCTTTAGACGCCCTCTGCTGAATGTTGCATTTGCCTTTTGATCTCACCGATACATTTTTGGTCTGTTTCTGTTGCGAGTCCGTCTTTCAGATCTCACCTAGCACAAGTCTCTGTGGCTGAAGTGGCCTCTCTGCTTCAGCATCGTGCCCTCACTCAGCCATTAAAAATGTCACTCGGACTTCTGACATGCTGACATGAAATGTGAAGAGAGAGGGGCGGAGTGACGCTTAAGCCAGAGAGAAGATGAAAAGGGGGCGTGGCTGCGAAACGCTTGACAGCTGCACGATGCTCTCCATGTAAGGCGGGACCACAGGCTAAAGGACACCTTTCGGCACATCAAGCTCTAAGCACACACCTGGAGGATGCGGGAATTGATCCTGCTATCTCCCACATACAAAGCAAGCACTGTACCATACAAGCCAACCCCCCTCACTGGGACTTATGCCTCGGCGTCACCTAGTGCCGCTTGTTCCCCTCTTACCGGGCACAGTTCACTGCCCTTCGTCTGCAAGGCAGTCGTGTAATTGCAGCTTTCTTGACTTATTCATGAAGGTCTGACTGGACGAGCGAATGGCGCCTCTCCCCATCCTCAAGCTCACTGACAGATTGCAATGGAAAGTGCTGCTGTGGCTCGTTGGTCTAGTGGTATGATTCTCGCTTAGGGTGCGAGAGGTCCCGGGTTCAACTCCCGGACGAGCCCTCGTGTGCTCTTTTCCTCCTCTTCCACAAGACTGGGAACTGATATCCACATCACTTCGCAGCGTCTGCTTATGGCAAACGATGGAATGTGACTAATGACTGAACGAGCCTGGTGAATTCTCATCACGTGGCACAATGAGAGCGTGCAGTCAGCTGTCCAAGGCGGCAACCTCATTGCTCGTTCAAAAGAACACGTACTGAAAACTCATCACCACTGTGTCGTAGATGAGCACCGCGATCGCTTGTTGTCATGCGTCCTTACTTGGGAAATGCAGAAGCAAAAACTGCCCTCTCTCAGCCACCGAAACGTGTGCGGCTCGCCTTGCGCTCTCTGCGCCTCACATATTTGTCGAGCTGTCTGCTCTTCTTTCTGTTGAAGTAATCAAGTTACGGGGCGTCCTGCAGCCTATGATGTTCTCACTGAGAGCTTTCAAGATTTGAAGGAAAACTACGAGCTTGATGGCTCAAGTCGAACGAATGTGATTGTTAAGCAATCGATGATCAAAAGCACGTCTTCTAACAATTCGTGAGAGTATTATCAGCACTGTTTTCACTCGGATATACTTTTCACTTGCTAAGCTGACAAATTGGACGAGAAAATGCCGGAGACGCACTCAGTGCAGACTGAGGTTGGGAAGGAGGTGTGGCCCTTCAACGCTTGACAACTGAAGGACATTCTCTCCGCAACGGAGGAGCACCTGTCAGAAGTCGCAGAAGCTAAACAAGAGCACCGGGCTTCAGGAGATCCAAACTCAGACCTGGAGGATGCGGGCATCGATCCCGCTACCTCTTGCATGCGAAGCGAGCGCTCTACCATTTGAGCTAATCCCCCTCGCTTCATGCGTCTCGGCATCATGTCTTACCGCCTCTGCCCCTCTTACCGGGCACCGCCCACTGCCCTTGGTCTGCAAGGCAGTCCTTTCAAATGCGATGACGACGCTGAGACCTTCGTTGCCTATTGTACGAGCTGAACTTTTGTGCTCATCAATTCAACGCTCTTTCCATCAACTCATCTTGTCTTTTGACGCTTCGTGTTTTGCGCTCCTTTGACTATCGGCATATCGGGTGACTGCAAACACTGAAGTTCTTGCTTACGGAGTGTGGAACATTGTTTTCAAGTGATCGCTGTTCTGTCATGTTGACGCCGAGTGAATCTTTCTTTGGCAACATGGGCAGGCTGACAGCAGTGCGAGCGAAAGTAATGGCAAATTTCTTGACTTATTTCTGAATGTGAATGTTCTTTAGAAAAGGGATGCGGCGTTGCTTCTCGCCCGTGTAAAGGTCACGCATTCCAGACGTGGTTATGAGCGAACAGTTGCCGCAAGTGTTTGAAAAGAGCAAGAGAGGAAGCAGCCCTGCCCCGTGTGAGGATCAAACTCAGGCCCTTCAGATGACGAGACTGACGCACTACCAATTACGCCAACAAGCCCAGCTGCAGTACACACACCGGAAAGTTTGCCTCACATGGATTTCAGTCGCCCGTTCCCTAATCTTTAGACGCCCTCTGCTGAATGTTGCATTTGCCTTTTGATCTCACCGATACATTTTTGGTCTGTTTCTGTTGCGAGTCCGTCTTTCAGATCTCACCTAGCACAAGTCTCTGTGGCTGAAGTGGCCTCTCTGCTTCAGCATCGTGCCCTCACTCAGCCATTAAAAATGTCACTCGGACTTCTGACATGCTGACATGAAATGTGAAGAGAGAGGGGCGGAGTGACGCTTAAGCCAGAGAGAAGATGAAAAGGGGGCGTGGCTGCGAAACGCTTGACAGCTGCACGATGCTCTCCATGTAAGGCGGGACCACAGGCTAAAGGACACCTTTCGGCACATCAAGCTCTAAGCACACACCTGGAGGATGCGGGAATTGATCCTGCTATCTCCCACATACAAAGCAAGCGCTGTACCATACAAGCCAACCCCCCTCACTGGGACTTATGCCTCGGCGTCACCTAGTGCCGCTTGTTCCCCTCTTACCGGGCACAGTTCACTGCCCTTCGTCTGCAAGGCAGTCGTGTAATTGCAGCTTTCTTGACTTATTGATGAAGGTCTGACTGGACGAGCGAATGGCGCCTCTCCCCATCCTCAAGCTCGCTGACAGATTGAAATGGAAAGTGCTGCTGTGGCTCGTTGGTCTAGTGGTATGATTCTCGCTTAGGGTGCGAGAGGTCCCGGGTTCAACTCCCGGACGAGCCCTCGTGTGCTCTTTTCCTCCTCTTCCACAAGACTGGGAACTGATATCCACATCACTTCGCAGCGTCTGCTTATGGCAAACGATGGAATGTGACTAATGACTGAACGAGCCTGGTGAATTCTCATCACGTGGCACAATGAGAGCGTGCAGTCAGCTGTCCAAGGCGGCAACCTCATTGCTCGTTCAAAAGAACACGTACTGAAAACTCATCACCACTGTGTCGTAGATGAGCACCGCGATCGCTTGTTGTCATGCGTCCTTACTTGGGAAATGCAGAAGCAAAAACTGCCCTCTCTCAGCCACCGAAACGTGTGCGGCTCGCCTTGCGCTCTCTGCGCCTCACATATTTGTCGAGCTGTCTGCTCTTCTTTCTGTTGAAGTAATCAAGTTACGGGGCGTCCTGCAGCCTATGATGTTCTCACTGAGAGCTTTCAAGATTTGAAGGAAAACTACGAGCTTGATAAAAGAATCAATTTAAATGTTTCTTGAAAAACGGATCCTTCTAAATATCGGAAGTCCAACGTCTCATGGAAACTGTCTGTGTAACGGTCTAACGTGATAACGTGATAACCACTACACTCTGGAAACGGTGGGAAATTGTGCCCAGTGGCCCAGTGCTGAGCTACGCCAATGCTATTCAGGGGCTATTCAGGGGCCAATGCTATTCGATGTGAATTGAATGCTATTCAACTCGCCAATGCTATTCAGGGGTGGAAAAGGGTGGAGCCGTGTGTGTCTTTTGTTCAAAGACACCCCCATCTCAGAGCCGGAAGTACAGGCCTTCCTCCCGCAGGTCCACAAAGATGTTATTTTTTAAGAAGATCCTGCGAAAGTCGGCCATCCGCCTCTCAGCCCTGCAGTAGGCCAGGCTGAGAGAGAAGCAGTCCTTCACCCTGGCAATGCACAGCCTGACAAGGTCTGGCTTCAGGCCATTGTACATCATGAGGTTCCTCCTCTCCCAGACAGCTGTCCTCGTTAGGCTGAGGAGGAGGTTCACTAAAATGGCGTTAACCCCCCTCTCAGACCCGCGGTACCCAAAGAGGAACAGCTCTTTCCAGGGCACCCCGTCAAGAACAGCTCCTCGAACAGAGCGAAACAGGCCATCCAGCAGATCCGTCAAGTACGCCCTGGCTCGAGCTGGGGGAAGATCTTACCCCAGAACACCTCTGAGACCGGCACTCTGAAAAGTTTCGCCACCATCAGCCTGTAGAACATGCTGGTGGTGAACCCCAGGAGGTCCACCCCACGGTCCCCCCACTTCACCCTCAGCTCCGGCCAGGCCGGGCTTGCTGCCCCGTCTTGTAGATGGAGCTTCTCCAGCCAACTGTCCGGGAGACCGAGTTTGAGCTGCTCGTAATCCTGACGGATCTTACTGACAGGCAGCTCGTCGTCGACCTCTCGCACAGCGTCGACAATAGCCTGGGTGGGCAGAAATCCGTCCTTTACTTCATAAAGAAGATCCTTGACCTTGGATATGCCAGCCTCGTAGAGCTGCCTGTTCCATCGAGACACCAGCAGGGGGTCGAGGAACAGAGGCTGTTCCAGAATCTGGGCCCGGGTCTCCGGCGTGTAGGAGACATGCTGGGACATGAACTACCCCCTCGCCAGCAGGACCTCCCTGTAAAAGGAGGGCAGATGTTTTATCAACCCCGGAGTCAGCCTCACCAGGAGAGTCTCCTGCCCCAAGCCCCCGCAAGTCTCGAGGTAGCTTCCCATACCAATCTTCCAAATGCTGACATTATCCAGGTCAAGGAACTTCTTCACTACTTTCAGCCTAAAGCTTTTCAGCTTCAGGCCTACATCACACAGCTTCAGCCCACCCCTGGAGATTTTCCCAATGAGGGTGTCATGAGTGACCCGCGGAGGCTTCCCCTCCCACACGAATCCCACCACCAGTTGCCTAATCTCATTCTCTACCCGTTCAGGAAGAGGCATCACAGACAGTGGGTACCACAAGAGGGACAGGCACAGTGTGTTAACGAGCAGGACCCTTCCCTTTAGGGTCAGGGACCTGTGTCTCCACCGATTTAATTTGCCCTCATCTTAATGAGCTTCTCCTTCCACAGGAGAAGCCCAGTGGCCTGCTCATCAGCGTTAATGTAGATGCCAAGGACCTTCAGGTGACCCGTCTCAACCCTGAAAGGGTAACCGAAGAGCGGGGCAAGGTCTGCCCTCCCCACCGGCATGACCTCAGACTTCTCCAAGTTTACCTTGGCGCCCGAGGCAGCGCAGTAGGCCTGCACCACCTCTAAAATGGCCGAGATCTCCGCCACCTCTGCCAACGTCAGTCTGGTGTCGTCAGCATATTGGTAGATCAACGAGGTGGCGGTGCCCCCAGGCAAGGTCACTGGAAAGAAGCTCGTGAGGGAACCATTCACCTTGACACAGCTCACGATCCCCTTGTACACGAGCCTCACCCAGGAGATGAAGGCCTCGCCGAAGCCAAAGCTCTTCAAGACCTCAAACAGGAAGGAATGCTCCACCCTGTCGAAGGCCTTCTCCTGGTCCAGTTTCAGGACGTATCCACCCCTCGGCTGCTCCCGCATAAGGTCCACAACATCTCTGATGGAGCACACCGTGTCCGCGATGTCTCTCCACTTGACGCAGTAGGTCTGTGAAGGCGACAGGATCCTGGGCAGAACCTTCCCGAGCCTGAGGGAGAGAACACGAGTTAGTATCTTATAGTCTGTGTTCAACAGACTGATCGGGCGAAAGTTTTTCAAAAGGGAGGGATCCCCCTGCTTTTTGTAGACAAGAGAGATCACCCCCCTTCTCATAGATGGGGTCAGAGCGCCGGTCCTGGCAATCTCCTGGAACACCTCCAGAAGGAGGGGCCCCAGGGACTGCTGAAAGTGTCTGTAGAGCTTGGAGGAGAGCCCGTCCCACCCAGGGCTCTTGTTAGGAGACGAGCCCCGAAGTGCTTCAAGCACTTCCTCCAAGCTCAGCGCACTGTCACAGAGCTCACGATCGCTCTGTGACAGGCGGGTACTCACCCAAGCCAGCATGGCCCGGGTCTGCTGCTCATCCACCACTTCGGCCAGAACAAGGCGCTATAAAAAGAAAACACCTCATTCCTAACGGCCTCGGGGGCAGAGAGCCGCACACCGTCCTCTCCCACCAGCTCCTCGATGAAGGAGCTGCGCTGCCTCTCCTGCTCCAGGCCGAAAAAGAACCTCGTGCTCTTCTCGCCCTTGGCAAGATACTGGGCTCTGCTGCGCACCCTGGCTCCTCTCCACTTCTCCTCCTCCAGGGCTTGCAGCTCACCCCTCAGCTCCAGCA
Source organism: Lepisosteus oculatus (assembly GCF_040954835.1). Lineage (NCBI taxonomy): Eukaryota > Metazoa > Chordata > Actinopteri > Semionotiformes > Lepisosteidae > Lepisosteus > Lepisosteus oculatus. Next base: position 51,894,995 of record NC_090709.1, on the reverse strand, counting down.
AGAGCTCGCAGCCCCCGCCGTGATCTGCCAGGAGCCCGAGCTCTGAGGTGATCCGAGCCCGAAGCTGTCTCTCCCGCCTGGCCTTCTCCCGCCCCCGGGACAGGCCATACTAGATACTGAACTCTTTGATGGCGTACTTGAGATTATCCCACCAGACCAGCTTTTCTGACCTATACAGGGGACACTGCAGCTGCTGCCGGATAAGATCTTCTATGCCCTGACAGAATGAAGCCTCCCCAGGAGCGCCTTATTAAAGCACCAGAGGCCGGGGCACCGGTCCTCCTGTGCCCCTGCTAGAGAAAAGTGAAGCACAGCATGGTCGCTCAGGGTCATGAACACATAGCGCATCTGGCTCAGGCACGGGAAGAGACTCATGTGCCCCTGCAACAGGTCGATCCGGCTCTGTCTCAAGACACCTTCGACGACCTGCCGCCGAGAAAAGTCCCTCCGCGCACACTAAGCCTGACGCCACGCATCCACGAACCAGTGAGCTTCCGCACTGCGCTCCAGGAAGCTGCGAGCAGCACTGCTCTTAAAGGTCATCCCAACCGCGACATCGAGCGCACTCAGTGCACAGTTAAAATCTCCGACGACCAGCCCTGGCTGCTGAAAGCAGCTCGCCTCCAGCTGCTTGAAGAAGGCGAGCCGCTCAGCTTCCCCATTGGGGGCGTAGATGTTACTCAGCAGCACGGACTGTCCAGGAAACCCAAGACAGACCTGCAGGAGCTGGCCCTACGTGTCGCGGTGCAGGAGCCTTACGCTCTCGTACACTCCCCTCCTCACCAGCACAGCCACCCCCCTCCTGCACAGGCTGGAGGTGTTGCTGTAAAACAGCTCCCCGTCCCACTGTGCTCGCACCTTCCGGACACACTCCTCGTCCCAGAAGGTCTCCTGGAGGCAGACAACATCCGTCCGCCCCAGCAGAGCTAACACTGCCCCCAGCTTTGCTCAGTCCCTCAGCCCGTTGGCGTTTAAAGAGGCGAAAGTTGCCATCACGCATATGGCCATAAGAGTGAAATTAATTCTCCGGCCCGCGCGACAGTTCCCCCGCCCTTTCTGCCACATTCTCATTGCCAACACTTGCCGCTTCCTCCCCACCTCCTGTCTCCGCCACCGCCCAGAAGAAGGCCCTGCTGGCTCACCGGTAAGCTGGGGAACCGCTGACGGTGATGGTGGTGGTGGTGCTGGTGCCGTCGCCTCCTCCCTCTGCCTCTCTCCCTGCACAGGCTTGGGTGTCAAAAGCCCACTGGTACGCTGAGTGGCAGCCTCTGGTGGTGGTGGTGCCCGTAGGATCTCAGCTGCACCACGCTGCACCGCCGCATGTTGTGGAGCAACCTCCCTCTGCTTCTCTTGCGGCACAGAGTGGGATGCAGCAGGATTGTTAGGGCAACGGGGCGCCTCTGCTGGTGGAGATGCAGGCTGGTCCCCGGCTCCTTTCTGCTGCGCTGTACCCAGGATTGGAGGGGCCTCCTCTGCCTCTCTCCCATCACCGGCTGGGGCGTTGCTGGCTCACTGGGGTCCTGGGGCGCCGCTGCTAGCAACTCTCCATGCTCAGCTGCAGTGGCCACTCGTAGTCCATCTTCAACCCCCTCAGCGTTGCGGGCAGCTGCTCCTGCGGCGGTTGGATCTTCCGGCTCTGGCTCGCAGTTGCAGCTCATGAGCGCATGGAGGCAGTCCGGGCACTTGGCAGCGGTGCATTTCCTGGCGCGATGGCCGGGCTGTCTGCACTCATAGAAGAGGAACTCAGGGCAGTCCTTGGCGATGTGCCCCAAGTCCAGGCAGACATGACACACCCTTTGTTGCTGGTCGTGGAGGACCCTGAAGTACTGCCCCCCCCTCTGCCGTGGCGAAGCGGGTGCTGTATGGCAACGAGGCTACATGATCGGGAAAGCGAATCTGAACAAACCTCGTGTCATCAGCAATGGTGGTCCCGGGGTAGTGGCGCATCCTGATGTCCGAAATGACTCTCACCCCCCAGCTACTCAGCTTCTCCTTGATAGTCTAATCTGAGATATATGCCAGGAGGTGGAGGAAGGACACCACTACCTCCTTCCGCTCCAGCCAGCGGCAGTAGCAGGGTGTGCCCTGCACATCCAGCCCCACAGCCACCGCGTCCGCATGTTCTTTTGAGTCCAGAGTCAGTTCAAACTCTTTTGGCGTCTGGGGGCGGCAGGCAAAAAGAGAGCCCTCCCCACAGACGCCGTACACAGCTGCGATAATAGCACCCGCAGACGGTTTCTCCACGCCGCTCACATCCACCACAACAGTATGCGCCCTTGCAAAAACCCGCCAGGGGGGTCGGTCCAAATTCCTCATCCTTCTCTTACCTACACTACAATAACATTCTCTGCCTCCATGTTTTTTCCTTCCATTAAAACACAAACAGGACTCAGAAAGCAACAAAAAAGCAACAAAAAAACCCCAAAAGTCTCTCCCCTCCCCAAACAGAGCTAGGCTGAAGGGGAGGGCTTCAAAAATCAACCAAAAACACCAAAAAAACACAAAAAAACAAAGTCTAACTTAAGACAAACAAATCCTCTGTTCCTCTTCTTCTTCTCCTTCTTATAGAGAGAACAGCTCCGTCACCTCTTTTACGACGCTGCTTTTTTGAGAGCTGCTGCGGTGCTTTGACATCTGAGCTCTGTGGAAAACGATCTCAATACAATTCTGAAAAACGCGACTCCCCGAACGCCAGCCGAACAAGTCTCCACAGCGGAAGCGCTGTGTCTCTTTTCAGCTGGCGATAAACCTTTCCTCGATCCTTTGCGGACTTGTAAAACTGTTCATGATCAGAATAAAAAAAACGCTCACGCTAATACACAAGCACCCGTGTCTCGCCAGAGCTGACAAATAAACAGACGGACAAGCCGCACTGCACTTGTGAACAGGGGAATGAGCGAGCGAGCGGGGATAGGGCGCCTCCTGCGCTTAAAAGCACCTGGTATTCCCAGGCTGTCTCCCATCCAAGTACTAACCAGGCCCATCCCTGTTCAGCTTCCAAGATCAGGCATGCTCAAGGGGGTGTGGCCGTAAGCTAGAGCAAAGCTCGCTGGCACCCCACTTATAGAGAGGACAGCTCTGTCACCTCTTTTACGACGCTGCTTTTTTTCCCCTGCGTTTTTCTCTTCTTCCCACGTTCTCTCTCTTCACTGCCTTCGTCCCCGCTCTATTTCACTTCAGCCTTTCACTCTTGCTTCCTTCCAATGAGGACGGAGCTGCGGGAGAAAGGGCGCTATAGAGGATCGCTGTGGAGAGCTGCTGCTGTGCTTTGACATCTGAGCTCTGTGGGAAACGATTTCAATACAATTCTGATAAACGCGACTCCCAGAACGCCAGCCGAACAAGTCTTGAAGTGGAAATCTAATAAGTAAATTGATTCTTAAAATGTAGAGAGCTTTGCAAGAAATATATTGGTGCTTTAAGATGTAGCGGTGAGGCTTAAATAATAAGGCAGAATTAAGTGTTTCTGAGCTTCCCAAATGAGGCCCCATTTCTCTGTTCATCTCTGTGGTGCAGCCACAGAGAAACTATTCATGCAAGATGTTTTCTTTTGATAAGGACAGCTCCCACAGGGGGATGCACTTAGCTAAGCCTGGCTATCATGATCAATGGTCATCCATTGGCGCCTATCTGTTTAGGGAGTGCCAGTTGGACATCTGGACTGCATTACTAAGTGTCAGGACTAAGTGACTCATATCTCACCTTGATCAACCAATCAGGGACTGGTAGGGCCGAGTAACCCACGTGGGACTCTGATGCCCATGGAACTTTCAGCCAATCAATGAGCTGAAGTTCCTCCAGGTAAAACAGGCAACACAGAGAGCCTGGGAGATTGAGATTCAGATTCAGATTCAGACAAGATTCAGATTCAGATTCAACAATTCTAAAGGGAATTCAAAGGAGAATCCCAAGGGCAGGACATTCTCACAGCGCGCCTCCTGACCATCCTGAGACTCAGCCCGGACAACCACGGAACGGCCAGTGTGTCCGAGTGCCAGAACTTTCCTTTGTTCTAAGAGTCTAGAGTGGAGGTTGCCAGAGAGTAACCAGCAGCAGGCCTCGTGAACAGGTCGGAACTGTGGACAGCTGAATCACTATTCAGAACTAGCTCTTCATCAGGAACGAACCAGTCCTCTTCCTGACTTGCTGGGACCCACAGTCATCTTTTCTCCTGTGCACAAACTTTGCTAGTTAAGCCAACAGTGAGCATCAGCAGCGCACCGTCGCAAGCCGCACAGCACAGCCAGGCACGGAGCCAGAGAGCGCGGATTGGACAGCAACAGCCTGCAACTGTTTCTTTGTGCCCGCAGGAGATCTGAATCCCCAAAGATTGGATGAGTATTCAACTTCAATGCATTACAGCTCGAGAATTCAATTGTTATCCAAATCAGTTGATATCAATTTAATTCCTAAGAGTTATGTACTTGTTTGAGTATCTAATGTAGAAGTTGTAACCAAGTTCACTTTACGAAACGGTCTTAATGAATGATATACTGAATGTATGTCCTCTTGATATGTGTAACACTTTGTAACTGATTGAATATATACCTTTTGTATTCTGATAACCCTCTCGATAAGATCTGTTAGGTTTACATGCATATTCTATGTATTAATAAATGTATCCTCGTGTGTTAGTACCTGTGTGTGTGCGTTGTTTGATTATGTCGCATGGTTGGACTCTAAAGCCACCAAAAGAATCAACTTTGTGATTTACTGCTACAATTAATAATTGTCTCAGTAAATGCCCAAACCCTACAGAACTGGTGCCTTCAGAGAGCCACTATGATTACATATTTGGCGTCCCTGAACCGGTTTTCTCTACATTTATTATTTCCTGAAGAAGGGGAAACTTAGAAGAGAAGGAGAAGAAAGGAAAGAAAGCGAATTGGAAAGCTTATGTAATGGAAAGAGAAATCACAGAAATAATGGGAAGCTTCAAAAAAGACTAGTCTTGAAACTAAAGAACAGCAAGCTGCAGCTAAAGTCATGACCATGCCTTCTAAAAAGAAAAAGTCTCCACCAAAACTAGAAAGCGGTCCGGAGCCAAAGCCTTTTCACTTGTTCGTGAAATGCCAATGTGCACTTTAACAGGTCCAGAAGGAAATCCAGCATATGTACATTGACATTGGTCTCCTAGTGAATTATTTGCATTAGTTAAGTCTTTTCCTAAATTGCCTGATGACCGTAAAGAATTTCGAAGAAAGGCAAGCCTTGTTCTTGATTGTCTTAAGCCTAATTACAGTGACATAACCTTGTTGCTAGATTATATTGTTCCTAAAGGTTTACAACGTCCTCTAAAAAGGAGGAGGCAGATTGGCGGATATGTAACCCAAATGATGAAGAAGTATCCATCTAAATTAAACCACACGGACATGGAGAGGAAAAGTTAGGCGACCGCTTCTAAAAAGAGGTAAGGACTCCTCTTTTCTAAAAAGTCCCTTGTCCTCTCCATGTTGCTGTGGTGCTGAAGCAAGTACAACAGAAAAATGAGTTAATGGTGTATGTGTTTTTAGATGCCTGTATTGTGAAGGTGGGGTAGAAAAAAAGGGATTGCTGAAGGAATAGCGTCTCGCCCTGCCCGTGCGAAACAATCCAGGTGTTGCATCCTGGTACACGACTGCAGTATGGCTGAAGGTAGTAACTAGAACTGTACTCGCAGAAGAGCCGAAAATAGTAACTCGATTCAACTGTGTGTTTAAAGCCAGGATTTGGAACCTGGTCCGTGTTCCTGAATTGTGATAGTTCGTCAGTTTGTCTCGACTGGGGGGTTCCGCGGGGCGCGTGGGAGAAGTGAAAATGGTTTGGTGTGAAGAAAAAAAAAAGTTTGATTAATCCAAAGTGAAACAAAGAAATATGTCGGACGGAATTTAGGCTGAACAGGAATGTAGAAAAGTGTATGAACATTTGGATAAAAATAAACAATATTTAGAGGAATATTTGAGAATTCAACAGAATATCATAGATGAGACACAAAAATCTCTGATGGAAAAGCTAAAAGCAATGGCTGAACGAAACGAAGTTATATATGCAGAAAAAGAAACAACAAAAGAAGAAATAGAACGCCTTAAGAGAGAATCTAGGAGAAGGGTGGGAATTAGTGTGGAGATTTTTGAAAGAGCATTACCCACCGAAAACTGATTAGACAGCATGTCAGCAGAAGGAAGTGAGGATGTTTCAGATTTTACAGAAAGGTTTATAGCTTTATGGATATTATACTCGGGGTTAGCCGATGAGAAGGAAGTGAATGAAGATACTTCCACAGTAATAAAACAAATTTACTTGAGTGGGTTGATGTTGCTGATGATAAAACCTGATGTTGCCAAGAATGTACAACTATGCTTTCCTGATATTACGGACAGCGGAGACAGATTTGATTTAATAACTCGTGAAGCATGCATGCAGAAGTGCGAGCGCTGCAAATGGGGTAAAAAGACTCCCAAGGAGGAGAAAAGGGAGCCGCCAGTTTGTTGAAATTATTGTGCGACTTTAATGTTATACCGAGATATAAAACCCCAAAGACAAAACTACTAATAAGCTGGTGTACAGTTACTAAAAAAAAGGTGTTTTTTGGAGAAATTGTAAGAAAGAGGCTTGATTTCACAATTAAAGAACATGTCAGAAGCTGAAACGAGAGCCGTGCGTGAACTAACAGTTTTAATCTAGTAAACCCCTCTGTAGCCTTCCTAAATTTATCTCAGGATTTAAATAAAAGTGAAATAATCTTACAGTGTGCAGTAACTGGGGGACACAGGAGCACAGCTGTCCTGTTTTTAGACTAAAACAGCATAAAGATGTGATATAAAGTTTTCTAACGGGTAACAGGAGGCTACAGGAGAAGGGGTGCAAGGGTTGTGTTTAAAGCAAATATAAGCTGTCACAGTCTGCTTGGGAAAAGATGTACAGTTTCAACTACTGATGTGGGTGGGGGACACCCCAGACCTATTTTAGGCCCAGACCGCAGCATTTTATAAGGAATTACTGCATGAAATAGCATTTATGTAAACTAACTCAATAGAGTTATGTGATATTGTGATTGTTTTACCTAATTACGGAATCCATAAGGCCGGGCTACTCCAAGTATTGGATCTAAAGAGGAAAAAAAGGAGTATAAAACCAACTACATGATAAAGCCAGGGTGAATGCCTTCTCAGAACGAGCTTGTCCAGTGACGTATTGGTTTAAGGGGGGTAGTGCAGTCTAAAGACAAAATTGCCTTGACCCCTGCAGCACAAACTGTTTTTGATGTTTTGAAACAAGCTTTCTTGCAGACACTGGCCCTGGACTGTATTCCCTCAGACTGATCATCTGCATGTAATCTGTCTGTAAGTGAAAGAAATGGGTTGTGAGCCGTTGTGCTGGTGCAGGAGCATGGAGATAGGCATCGTCTGGTGGGTTATTATTATTCAGGACCCCTTGATGCGGTGGCCAAGGGGCCGTGTTTATGTGTTGTGCAGGCTACCTGCCTGGCTGTATAAACTGTGAATAATCTGGTGTAGAACTAGCAGACCGAATGAAAATATTTAATTGAAACTTGTAAATATGCTAAATGGAAAATTGTAGCAATTTATATAGACTGTATATATACATTTGGTGTATGCCACAATTTTGGATGGCAGTGAAGGAATAGGGATTTCCCCAACATGGAAGGGACTCCAATCAAGAATGCTGGGTTTGTCTCTGAACTGTTAGAAGCTTTGCAGCTACTGACTGAAGTAGCTGTGGTAAAGTATAAATCACATAATAAAGAAATGTTTCCAGTACCTCGAGGGAACAACTTTGCAGATGTAGCTGTCAGGTGCACAGTCCTGGTAGAACAGGAGTCTGAGACCCCTGTGAGACCTCTGTTGGTGAAAAGGGGACAGCTACAGGATATTCAGGCTGAGGCCTCTAAAGCAGAGAAAAGGACATGGTTAGAAAAGAGTGTGGTGCTGCCAGCACACTGGACGCTCTGCATGCCCTCACAGCCTAATGCCCTTTGTAGCTCGACTAATGCACTGTGTCAGACACCTGGGTGTGAGTCAAATGGTGTGCTGGTTACCCAAACCTGGGTGGGGACCGTGTTTGAAGCAGTAGCCACTTATGTGGCATCTCAATGTGATGCTTATCAAAGGAACTCAACTACAGTTCAGGTGCAGGTGCTACAGCTCAAAAGGCCTGCTCCTGAGAAACCTTTCATGCAGTACCAAATGTTTACAACCTTGGCTCTTATAATCTGTTTTCCCAGTGGGTTGCTGTCACTGCCTCTGTGTCTACCAAACACTTGATGATGGAGATAAGCCCTTGGTGGGCACTGCCCTACCGCATGTATTATGATCAAGGGACAGGCTGTGGCTGGATTATTCGGGGTGAGATGGACTGAGATCACCCTCAGTCTGCTAGAACAGTGGAATGAAGGAACAGAAAAGATTGACTAGACATCAGACTGAAGGAACACCATGGGATGCGGGCTGGATCAAACAGAACTGTGTAATAGAGCCTGTTTGATATCATCACAGGCCAATCAACGAAACTTCCTAGAGGGATGAATTTGGCTAATGGATTGTTGAATTTGCTAATTCTCTATTGTAGTATTGTAGGTTGTTAATTGAAGTGGTGCACGGGGCTGGTGAACAGGTGCTGGACACTTGGAGACCTCCAGTAGAGGGAAGACACGACCTGATACCTGGCGAGTGGGTGTGGGTGAGGAAGATATACCCTGCCAGATGTTGCAACCCTGCTGGGAAGGACCATATCAAGTGCAACTGACTACCGACTCTGCCATCTGAGTGACAGAATGAGATCACTGGATCTACGCATTGCGCTGACACCGAACCACTGCACCAGAGACTGAGTGAACATTAATTATTATATTGTAACTGTTTCTGAGTTTGTTGAGCTTCCTGAGGGGGGATGACAGTGTACCTGTTAAGTGTAATGAGTTTTACTTTGATAAAATGGGGATATGGAATCAATACTTTATCAGTCAGCCACAAATAATAATCAGAGCTGTTATTGAGCATGTTGGGATTGTATTGCTATAAAAGATGCTCATGGGAGTAATCCCCTTTGATAGAGGTGATTATTTAGGTTTACTGGCATGGGAAAATAGCCCTGCTTTTAGTCTGAGTGTAACTCAGATGTATTAAAATGGAAATAACTGTATGCTCCTCGCTATAATCACAGTTTTAGGCCATTCTCTATTAGGGTGATAGACAGCTGTTTAGGTGAGGAAAGACTAAACAGTACTTGTATTCTAGACAATTATTAGCAAATTAATGACTTAGCAAAGCACATCTATGATGAAGAAAAATATATATCATAATTATAATCCAGATGATTGGGGCATTGGTGCATGGCTACAGTCTGTGCTAGGAACCTGGAGAGGGTCTCTGGTTCAATACATATTTGTGTGTCTGGTATTATTCGTTATGATCATACTGTTAATATCCTGCTTGAAAAACATGTGGACTAAAGCTGCTGCTTCTGTGCTAATTGTACGCCCTGAAGGGGTTCATGAAGGTCAAAAAATGATTTCATGGGAAAGGTTCTCCTATCTAGTGGCAGAACCTGATGGGTAGAACAATATAGTTTTAAGGGGGGGTTACCCTTGGGACTGATTCCCCTAGATGCACATTATTATGATTTGTTTGTTCATAATAAGATGTTTTGCAGGAACGGGACAATGAGAAATTTTACAATTTCAGCTAGAATTGTTCTGCAAAATGGCACAGCTGAGGCAGTGGAACAATGTGTAGATTTTTCTAAGAGTTATTACTCTTCTGGTGAAATACTTCAGGAAAAAGTATGTCTTCACTCAGGTGGAGGGTGCCGTACCAAGGCTGCTGACCACTGCGACTGCTGTGAAAGTCACGGAAAGGGTGTCCTGAATTCATGCTTCCCACTGTAAAAAGGTCACAAACGAACTGAGCAAAGCGCAGGAGTGATGTCTCCACAGGGATAGATGGGGATCACATGCTTGGGACTGATCTGCACAGCCTTTTTCCTTTTTATGTCGAAGCCTGTCACCACCCAGAAAGAGGAAGAATCTAAATGTGAAGCCTCTTTGTATACAAACTGGCTGAATGCAACTGATAATGAGGGGGATATGAGTAATTTGTGGTATAAACTTATAAATCATACTGTAAAGTTAAAGAAATTTAATGCATCTTGTTATGTATGTGCTTTAATGCCTCATTCTACAGCCTCACCCATTTCTCTCCTGGTTAGAATCACTGTTTGGGCCAGGGGGAATGTTTTTCTTTAAGTTACTAACACCGATTATAGTAGCTGTGATACTTGTCTTCCTGTTTTTGTGTTGCTGTACGACATATATTATTCCAATGCTTTGAAATATGGTAATGAATATGTTTGCGCATCAGTATGTTCTGATAAGAACGCAAGAATCCGAAGTATGGGAGCCTCCTGGGAGTCCATATTGTAACGCCCTAACCTGGTGGTGAGGAGGAAGCGCCCCTAGGCGCTCGTAGTACCGCTGGGTATGCTGGGAGTGGTAGCCGGGGAGAGTCTGAGGGTCAGCACGATGACCAGCGGCTGACCCTACCTGTGTAAATAATGTCCTAGTAATTCTAGTGCCCTGTGTTGTCCTGTAAAAGTATAGTGTGTTGTTAGGTAATTACCACCCTAAACATGTGTATGTGTTCCGTCAGTCTCCTCATGTGTGTGTACTCCTGTGTTTGGTTTTGTGTGGTTGTAAACGATTAAAGCTAATGCTTGTTTGTTAATCGCGTCTCCACTCGTCCTTGTTCTGAAAAGAACCTGCAAACACTAAATTGGGCAGAATGGACAACTCGTGGTAGACACTACCCGATTCTGTTAAGCGCCGGCTGACGCTGGAAGAAACAGAACCCATCGGCAGCGCACATAGGGAGCCTGAGCAACTCCTGGGTGCTTACCAGGGCTATTCAATAGTGGTTCTGCCGGTAGAATTGGGGCGACTGGCCGCTACTCCTGGTCAGCGGGCACCCCAGATAGAGGATACTTTCCCTGCCGGAGCCGATCAGCGATTCCCATACCCATCAGCGCGGGTGCGACCAGATCGCTACAATGGGGAAGCGCCGTGGGAAATCTACGAGGCGCAGTTCCAGCTCGCGGCCCGGACGAATGGCTGGAGCCGGGCGGAGATGGAAGGAGTGGCCTGCCAGGTGCTCCTGGACATCCCGGAGGAGGACAGAGGTTAATACACGGCGCTGGAGGCGGCTCTCCAGCTGCGTTTCGGTGTAGAGGAGGCGCCGGACTTGATGCGGGAAAGGCTGGCCCTGCGGCGGCGCCGACCAGGAGAGCGACTGGGCCCGGTTGCCGCTGATGTCGCGTTCCTCGCCCGCCGAGGATACCCAACTTTCCCCCGGGAGGCGCAGCGGGAGATGGCTCTCCAGGCCTTTCTCAAGGCCCTCTCACCCGAGGAGCTGCAGTTCCACGTGCAGCTGGCCGCGCCAACATCGCTGGAGCAGGCCTTGGCCCTTGCTACACGGGCTGAGGCCGTGTTTGGGGTGACTGGAAGTGCCAGCAGACGCAGTGCGCCCTGCCGGCTGACCGAGACGGCGACGGAGGAATCCAGCGAAGGGGAAGAGGAGCCAGCCCGGGCAGCGACCCCTGCGGATCAGCCCCGCACGCTGATTTGCAACCGCTGCGGGAAGAGGGGACACCGAGCCCGGTTCTGCCGGGCACCCGAACCTCGCACTCCCCGATCGGCGTCGGGAAACGGGAATGGGGCGGCTCAGCGTGGGGAAGGCCGCCCCTCGAACACCTCAACCCCCGCTCCGGAGAGCGCTGTTAAGACAGGCGCCCCTCACGCCACCGTGGGGCGAGTCGGCTGTAGCCGGGGCCTGTACCTCCACTGCAAAATCGAGGACCAACCCTGCCTGGCCCTACTCGACACCGGTTCATCGGTAACCCTACTCCGGCCGGGCGTCCTCCCCGACACTGAGGGCACCAACCCCTCAGGATGGGAGGCCTCCAGCCTGCGGCTAAGGACCGTAACGGGACAGCTCGCTGCAGTCAGGGGGAAACAGGTGCTTGCCTTCCGTCTAGGTGCAGCAATGGTGCGCCACCCCTGCTACCTCGCACCCATCCAGGAGGACTGCATTCTGGGGCTGGACCTGGAGTGGGGGCCAGTTTGGACTTGGGCCGGCAGGAGTTGGTGTGGCAGGGAGAGTGACTTCACCTGGTGGAGGGCAGGCCCGTCGAAGGCCGAGGGACGCAGGCTTGCCAGAGTCGGGGGAAAAAGAGGCAGTGGCAGCGGCGGAGGCAGTGTCCCGACCCAGCGTGCTGGAAGCCGACGCGTGCTGTGATTCCTTTACGGAGCAGAAATTACAACCGAGGAGCCGAGAGATCATTTCAGCATTTTGCGTCTGAATGGAAAACACAAACGACCATGACTTGGTCGGAATGACTTGCCTTTGACGCTTTTCAAATCGTTCTTTGTGCATGACGGCTGTGCCGCCTAGCAGATACAAATGGGTTGTACAACTTTGAACTAGCAAATGGAAGAGGGCTAAGCCCCCTCTCTTTTAGCCCAGGTTCGATCTGTCTCCCAGAATCACCAGGGCGCACACACACACACACACACACACACCCACCCACCCACCAGTACCGTTGAAGTGCTCTGCTTCATTTCTAAGGGCAACTCAACATTCACTCCTACCCCGAGAAAAGAATAGACCCTGTCCGCACAGCTGAAATAGCTCAGTTGGGAGAATGTTAGACTGAAGATCTAAAGGTCCCTGGTTTAATCCTGGGTTTTAGCATTTTGTTTCATCGCACCCTTTGCTCCTCTCTCCAGCGCCCCCTGCCTAAAGTGACGCTTCCCTTTCTCAGCCCAAAACGCAAGCGAGACACCAGCAGCAGACCCTGCAGGTTTCCATAGTGTAGCAGTTCCGTTACACCCTGCTACACTACGATGCCTGGATGTTTGCGAATTTGCTCCCTTGTGTTGGCTTGTCCCGCACTGGACAAACATGTATCAGCTTGTTCCCTTCTCCCACCCCTCTCTGTGTACAGTACAGCCTCCTGTCCTAACTGGAGAACCTCATCCAGCAGTGTTTGTAGACTCCTGTCCTGAGTGGAGGAGCTCACCCAGCTGTGTCTGGAGAGACGCCAGGGTATCAACTTGTTCCCCTCCCCCACCCCCTTCTGTGTAAAGTAGCGCCTCCTGTCCTGACTGGAGGAGCTCACCCAGCTGTGTTTGGAGAGACGCCAGGGTATCAACTTGTTCCCCTCCCCCACCACCCTCTGTGTACAGTAGAGCCTCCTGTCCTGACTGGAGGAGCTCATCCAGCTGTGTCTGGAGAGGAGCCAGAGTATCAGCTTGTTCCACACCCCCACCGCTCTCTGTGTATAATAGTGCCTCCTGCCCTGACTGGAGGAGCTCACCCAGCTGTGTCTGGAGAGAAGCCAGGGTATTGGCTTAATCCACACCCCCACCTCCACCCTTCTCGGTGTACAGTAGAGCCTACTGTCCTGACTGGAGGAACTCATCCAACTGTGTCTGGAGAGAAGCCAGGGTATCAGCTTGCTCCCCCCTCTGTGTACAGTAGAGCCACCTGTCCTAATTGGAGGAGCTTGTAGGCAGGGTATCGACTTTAACAACAAGGCTGGGCAGTTTGTTCCCTTGTCCCAACCCTCTCTGTATACAGTAGAGCCACCTGTGTTAACTGGAGCTGCTCATCCAGCTGTGTCGGGAGAGATGCCAGGGTATCGGCTTGTTCCACACCTCCACCCCTCTCTGTGTACAATAGAGCCTACTGTCCTCACTGGAGGAGCTCATCCAGCTGTGTCTGGAGAGAAGCCAGGGTATCAGCTTGTTCCGCACCCCACCTCTCTCTGTGTACAGTAGTGCCTTCTGTCCTGACTGGAGGAGCTCATCCAACTGTGTCTGGAGAGAAGCCAGGGTATCGGCTTAATCCACGCCCCCACCCCTCTCTGTGTACAGTAGAGCCTACTGTCCTTACTGGAGGAGCTTGTAGGCATCCTCTCACGAGGCACCAATACATGTAGGTGTCTTGTGCATTTACCGGGACAACTATTAATTGTAGCAGTATGTCACAAAATGATTCTTTGATGGTTATTAGAAGACCGACCCAGCGGGATAACTCAGCAAGGCACACACACATGGATACTAATACACGGAAATACATTTATTATTACATAAAATGTGCATATCAACATAACAGATCTTATAGTGAGGGTTAGCAGAATACAAAAGGTATATATTCAATCACGAAGACTTACAAACCAAGAGGGACATACTTTCCGTATATCATTCATTTAGATCATTTTGTAAATGAACTTTGTTACAACTTGTACAATAGATACTCAAAAGCAAGTACATGATTCATAGGAATTCAATTGATATCAACTCAGAGTGAGGTAACAATTGAATTCTTGAGCTGTAATGCATAATGTTGAATACTAGTCCGCTCTGTGGGGATTCAGATGTCCTGCGGAGGCAAAGAAGCAGAGGCAGGCTGTTGCTGCGTCCAATCGGCGCTCTTTGGCCCAGTGCCAGGCAGTGCTGTTTCGACGTGAGAGAAGGAGAAGGAGGAGAGAGATTTCTGTTGCGGTGCGCTGCTGATGCTCTCTGAAGACTGGTTAGTTAGTGTTGGCTTAAACTAACGAGAGTTTGCACACAGAAAAGTGACTGCAGATCCGAGAAAGTCACAATCTTTAGACAGGAAGAAGACTGGTTCGTTCCCAATGTAGCGCGAGTCCTGAATACTGATATTCAGCTGTCCACAGCTCTGACTGTAGTTCACTCGTTGATCAGGTGAGCGTTCGCGGTGGGTTCACGAGGCTTGCTGCTGGGCTAACCTCGGGTGGATCCTTTGGTTACGCGCGGGCAACATCCGTTCTCAACTCTTAGAACAAGGAAAAGTCCTGGCACTCAGACACATTGGCCGTTATGTGACTGTCTGAGCTGAGTCTGAGGATGTCCAGGAGGAGCTGGAGTTTTACCTGGAGGAACTACGGTTGCTCATTGGTTGAAAGTTCCATGGGCATTCGAGAATCATTTTGTGACTTACTGCTACAATTAACAATTGGCCCAGTAAATGCACAAACCCCTACATTTATTGGTGCCTCGTGAGAGGATGCCTACATTTATTGGTGCCCAGTGTGAGTAACCATGCACTCTGACCTTGGGGTTGTAAACCACTTGGGATGAGACTCTCCCTTGGAATCTCCCAGACAGTGAGATTACCGTGGTTCAACAACGACATTCGCAATAAAATAAAAGATAGATCCATCGCATTCAAATCGGGGGACAAAGAGCTGTACAAGAAATCACGGTATGCATTACAGGAAGCCATAAAACGCGCCAAACGGAGCTACAGAGTGCGGCTTGAAACGCAGTGCGCTGACACCCGGAGGCTGTGGCAGGGATTACAGTCAATCACAGGCTACAAGGGCTGCAGCCAGGAGATTGACACGAACAACGCATCCCTGCCTGACGAGCTGAACCACTTCTATGCCCGCTTTGACGCTCTGAACACGGGCAATGCTGAGAAGACCCCAAGTGTGCAGGGCGAGTTTGTTCTGAAACTCTCAGAGCAGGACATGCAGAAGACTCTGAGCAGGGTGAAAATCCGTAAGGCTGCAGGGCCTGATGGGATACCACCTCGAGTCCTAAGGACATGTGCAGCCCAGCTGACCACAGTGTTTACGGACATCTTTAACTCCTCCCTGTCACAGTCCATGGTCCCCACCTGCTTTAAAAAAAACACTATTGTTCCAACCCCCAAAAAGACAAAAGTGACATGCCTGAATGATTACCGCCCAGTAGCATTAACATCTGTGGTGATGAAATGCCTGGAGAAGCTGGTGTTGTCACACATCAACTCCTCCATCACATAGTCCCTGGACCCCTTGCAGTTCGCCTACCAGAACAACAGATCAGTGGATGATGCTGTCTTCCTGGCTCTGCATAAAGCCTTGGAACACCTGGACACTAAGAACTCGTATGTGAGAATGCTGTTTGTGGACTACAGTTCAGCATTCAATTCCATCATACCCAGTCAACTGGTGACAAAGCTCAGGGGATTAGGTCTGTGCAACTCTGTCTGCAACTGGCTGCTGGACTTTCTTATCGAGAAACCACAGGTGGTGCGGATAGGCAATAAAACATCAACACCACTCACCCTGAGCACTGGAACCCCACAAGGCTGCTGTCTGAGTCCAAGGTTGTACTCCCTATTTACTCACGACTGCACAGCAAGACACAGCAACAACCGCATCATTAAGTTTGCCGATGACACCACTATAATAGGACTGATTAGTGATGATGATGAGTCCACTTACAGGGATGAAGATGTACAGCTGCTTAGGTGGTGTCATAGCAATAACCTGGACTTGAACATAAAGAAAACGAAAGAGCTAATAGTGGACTTTCGGAGACACAGGCCATACACTCACAGCCCACTCAGTATTGATGGAACGGAAGTGGAAACAGTCACCAGCTTTAGGTTTTTGGGAATTCACATCTCTAAAGATCTAACCTGGACTGTGAACACTGACTCTATCATGAAAAAGGCTCAGCAGCGCCTTTATTTCTTGAGGTGCCTCAAGTGATGGGGGATGCCAATACATGTGTTTGTGAACTTCTACTGCTGCACCATCGAGAGCATCCTCACCAACGGGATCACTGTGTGGTATGGCAACACCTCTTCGCGAGAAAAAAAGGCACTGCAGAGAATGGTCAAGATGGCCCAGAAGATCATCGGCTGCAGTCTCACCGAGATTAAACAGCTCTATGAGGACCGCTGCCGTGGTAGAATTCTGGCCATCACAGAGGACAGTCACCACCCCGGGCATGAGCTCTTCACCCCACTGCCCTCAGGCAAGAGATATAAGAGCATACGGACACTTACCACTAGATTCTTCAATAGCTTCTATCCACAAGCAGTGAGACTGGCGAACACATTTAGCCATCCCCCTCGGACCACACCTACACCATCACCATCTACCTCATTGTAATTTATTTATTATACGTCTCCAGTCATTGTTTACACGTCTGTATTGTTTACATTCAAACTGTCTGCATGTTTACTTGCACATTGTCTATTGTTTGTTTGTACATTGTCTTGATGCACTGTTTGCACTTTGTTTTGTTTTTTACACTTGTTTTACAAACGAGAGACTTTCTGTAAGTAAGAATTCCATTGTACCATTACCGGTTACATATGGCAATAAAGTTCAAGTTCAAGTTCCAGTCCATCACGGAGGATCTACAGCAGCTGGTGGGTGAGGGGGAAGAGGAGACTGGTGCATCGGCTGCACCCCTTTCCCCTCAGTGCTCCCAGGAGCTGGACTTGAGGAAAAGGAAAAATGACTCTGTTTTCTCCCCGAGTGAGGAGGAAGGAGAGCATGGTGATGGGAACAGCTGGAACCCCTCCAACCCTCCCTCTACCCCCTTCCTTGAAATGGACTCCGTGAACACTTTTACTGCTGCCACCCTGATGAAGGCTCATTCAGAGGATGGCTGGCAGGAAATTGGTAAGAAGAAAAAGAAGAAGGTAACAGGTGAGACAGAAGAGAAATGTGTTTTGTAAAGACTGGTTCCACTTTCTTATGTAATATGGCTCTAAACATAATTTCTCTTAACACCAGAGGTATCAATGACAGAGTTAAATGCCAGTCTGTCTTTGATCACCTCCAGCAGAGAGAGGGAGATGTGTTGATGTTGCAGGAGTGTGCTTTAGCCTATCAAGAGAGGTATAAAAGCTTTGAAGATAGGTGGGATAAAGGGCCTTCTGATTGGTCAGGGGACAATAACAACAGAACCTCTGGCGTGGCCATTCTTTTCAAAGGATGGGCATTCAAATTGAAAAGTATTCAGAGGGTCATAGATGGCAGGTTGCTGTGTGTGGATGTCGAATGGGGGACCGTTAACCTGCGTCTAATCAATGTGTATTGTCCTACTGACGTGGGAGGAAGGGTGGAGCTACTCAAAGCACTCTCTTCCCTATTGTTATGTAGCACTGACGTGATAGTGGGAGGGGATTTTAATTGTATCTTAGAGCACACAGACAGGCAGTCTAGCTCTCCGATAAAATTGGATTCCAGCTCACTGGCCCTGCAAAACTTAGTTCAAGACTTTAAACTCTCAGACACATATAGATGTATATATCCCACAACAGCAGGATATACACGGTCAGGGAGGAATAGCAGCTCCAGAATTGACTATTGCTTTGTCTCAGAGAGAGTGAAAGTTGTTGGGGTCACTCTTCAGCCTGTCTTCTTCTCAGATCATCAGGCTTTAGGGTGTAGAGTGGAACTCCAGGGCGGGACTGTCTTTGGCCCAGGCCTCTGGAAACTCAACACAAAGCTGCTAGAGAACGAGGGGGTAGTATCCTGCTACAAGGAGAAACTATCACAGTGGCTGTCCTTGCAGTGTCTGTACGGGTCAGTAGGAGAGTGGTGGGAGGAGGTGAAGGTGAGGACAAAGGTCTTTTTCATGGCTGAGGGAAGGAAGGCTGCTGCCAGACGGAGAGCAGTGCTAGCCAGGAAACAGAGGCAGCTGCAGCGTCTCTACACGATGCTGCACAGTGGCTTCGATGTGCTCGAGGATATCACCCTTTTAAAAAAGGACATCCGGAGCATAGCCGAAGAAAGCAGTCGAGGAGTGCTGTTAAGAAGCAGAGTGCAGTTCTTGGAAGAAAATGAGAAGTGTACTCGCTTCTTTTTCAGGAAAGTGGTAGGCTCCAAGTCTGTCATGGAAAGTGTAGTTGATGAGGAGGGAAGAGAGAGTACAGAGCTGAGTGCTATCCTCTCCTGCATCGAGGCCTTCTTGTCACGGACGTCCAAGGGGACTAACCGTGGGGAGCAGGAGGGCGGAAAAAGACCCATATGCGTAGCGGCGAGACGGGAAAAAGGCCCGGGCTCATTAGTGCAAAGAGTTCAGGAATGCCGTATAGAAACCTGTGCCCTCAGGGAGCGGACGTGGGGCACCCTGGTGCTAGGCGGGTCTCAGGACATCCGAACGTCAGTGCTGAGCGAGGACAGAGCGCAAGACCCCGAAATATATAGCCTAAGGGAAAGAGAGGGACAGGAAGGACAGCAGACCAGAAACTAGGGACAGGACAGAGAATACCGCCCACTGGCTGCAGAGGGCGTGACACTTCTACTCAAGACTGTACAGCTCTACAGAGGTAAAGGATGAAGAAATTCATTTTTTTACCTCAAAGCTAGAAAACCTTTTGAGTGAAGAAGATAGGGAAGTACTTGAGGGGGATTTGACAGTAGAAGAGCTGAGAGGCTATGGAGAGCTTACAGAAGGGGAAAACTCCGGGTGCTGACGGGCTCCCTAAAGGGGCGTCTGCTTTTACTACTTGCACGAATGAAGGCAAAAAAAAGCCAATCGATGTGAACGAACGGCACTTTACACAGGAGTACTGCCTGACTGGATCATTGATGAACAACAGAGGCCACTCCGACCTCTTCTCGGTTTTCTTCAATGACTTACTAAGGATCTTCTTCACAATCGCCCATGCAGGGGAAGCCAGTTACACCAAAGCAAACGCAGGAAAGTGCAATTCAAGCAGAGACCAGGAGGGACTTGTTTACACCGAGAGTGGTTGGAAAATGGAACAATGCGCCCAGCCCTGTTGCTTTAGCCGATTTTTGATGAGATCTTGGGCTCACTAAGAAGCCCCCGCTGGATGCTAATCTTTCTGTTGTTCTTGCAGGTCCTGCGCTGCTTTTGAGCCGACAGAGCTCGTCCTGGTCTGTCTGCACAGCTCAATTGCAAATGATCGGCTCCGCGTACAGAAGGAACGTGCGTTTGGTACAAGAGTGCACGAAGGCACCGGAAATACATTGGGAACAAATGACCGGTCGCTCAATACCTCTGTGATGTACGGGAGCGTGCAAAACGAGGCGGTTTCCGCCCGGTCTCGAACCGGGGACCTTTCGCGTGTTAGGTGAACGTGATAGCCTCTACACTAAGGAGACCTGCAGGGACCGCTGCTGGTGTCTCGCTTGCGTTTCGGGCTGAGAAAGGGACGCGTCACTTTAGGCAGGGGGCGCTGGAGAGAGGAACAAAGGGCGCGATGAAACAAAATGCCAAAACCTGGGATCAAACCAGGGACCTTTAGATCTTCAGTCTAACGCTCTCCCAGCTGAGCTATTTCGGCGGTGCGCAAATCCCACAGCCACCTGCTCCAGCCTTCCTGTGTTGCGGCATGAGCGCACCAAGAGTAGCGGGAGAGTGTTGCAGGAACGTCACTCAGAAGGAAAGGAACATGTGACCGGTCGCTCAAGACCTCTATGAAGTACAGGAGCGTACAAAAAGAGGCTGTTCCCGTCCGGTTTCGAACCGGGGATTTTTCGCGTGTGAGGCAAACGTGATAACCGCTACACTACGGAAACGGTGAGAAGAGGGCCCCACCGGCAGTGAGTATTCAACCTTATTGCATTACTGCTCCCAACCAGTTGATATCAATTTAATTCCTAAGGGTTATGTTCTTGTTTTGAGTATCTCATGTAGACGTTGTAAACAAGTTCAATTACGAAACGGTCTAAATGAATGATATACTTATGTCCTCTTGATATGTGTAACTCTTTGAATTTATATCTTTTGTATTCTGTTAAGCCTTACGATAAGATCTGTTAGGTTTGCATGCATATTCTATATATTAACAAATGTATCCTCGTGTATTAGTACCTGTGTGTGCGTTGTTTGAGTTATGTCGCATGGTTGGATTCTAAGACCATTAAAATAATCAATTTTGTGATTTACTGCCACAAAAATAATTGTCCCAGTAAATGCCCAAACCCCTACAGAACTGGTGCCTCGTGAGAGAACACTACAACAGTGTGTGATATCCTGTCCCAGCCTGAGGAGCAGACAGCGAGCCTGTCTCTTAATAATACTAATAATACAGTGTGTGATTCCCTGCCCCAGCCAGAGGAACAGACAGTGAGCCTGTCTCTCAATAATAATACAGTGTATGATCTCCTGTCCCAGCCTGGGAAACAGTGAGTCAGCCTCTCAATAATTATAATACAGTGTGATCTACTGTCCCAGCCAGAGGAACACACAGTGAGCCTGTATCTAAATAATAATAATACAGTGCGTGATCTCCTGTACTAGCCTGAGGAACAGACAGCGAGCCTGTCTCTCAATAATGATAACCTAGTGTGGAATGTCCTGTCCCAGTCTGAAGGACAAACAGTGAGCATGTCCCTCAGTAATAATAGAACAGTGTGTGATCTCCAGTCCCAGCAGGAGGAACAGACAGTGAGTCTGTATCTCAATACTAATAATACAGTGTGTGATCTCCTGTCCAAGCCTGGGGAACACTGACGCTGTCTCTCAATACTAATAATACAGTGTGTGATATCCTGCCCCAGCCTGAGGAACAGACAGTGAGCCTGTCTCTCAATAATAATAATACAGTGTGTGATTTCCTGTCCCAGCCTGGGGAACAGTGAACCAGATACTCAATAATAATAATACAGTGTGTGATCTCCTGTCTCAGCCTGGGGAACACTGAGCCTGTCTCTCAATACTAATTATACAGTGTGTCATTTCCTGCCCCAGTCAGAGGAACAGACAGTGAGCCCGTCTCTCAATAATAATAATACAGTGTGTGATCTCCTTTCCCAACCTGAGGAACAGACAGGAGTGAGCCAGTCTCTCAATAATAATAATAGAGTGTGTGATTTCCTGTCCCAGCCTGAGGAACAGACTGTGAGCCTGTCTCTCAATAATAATAGTGTGTGATTTCCTGTCTCAGCCTGAGGAACAGACAGTGAGCCTGCCTCTCAATAACAAGCCAATGTGTGATCTCCTGCCCCAGTCAGAGGAACAGACAGTGAGCCCGTCTCTCAATAATAATAATACAGTGTGTGATCTCCTTTCCCAACCTGAGGAACAGACAGGAGTGAGCCAGTCTCTCAATAATAATAATAGAGTGTGTGATTTCCTGTCCCAGCCTGAGGAACAGACTGTGAGCCTGTCTCTCAATAATAATAGTGTGTGATTTCCTGTCTCAGCCTGAGGAACAGACAGTGAGCCTGCCTCTCAATAACAAGCCAATGTGTGATCTCCTGCCCCAGTCAGAGGAACAGACAGTGAGCCCGTCTCTCAATAATAATAATACAGTGTGTGATCTCCTTTCCCAACCTGAGGAACAGACAGGAGTGAGCCAGTCTCTCAATACTAATAATACAGTGTGTGATCTCCTGTCCCAGCCTGAGGAACAGACAGTGAGCCTGCCTCTCAATAACAAGCCAATGTGTGATCTCCTGTCCCAGCCTGAGGAACAGAGAGTGAGCCTGTCTCTCAATAATAATACAGTGTGTGATCCTCTGTCCCAGCCTGAGGAACAGACAGTGTTATCTCCTGTCCCAGCCTGGGGAACAGACAGTGAGCCTGTCTCTCAATAATAATAATACAGTGTGTGATCTCCTGTCCCAGACTGAGGAACAGACAGTGAGACTGTCTCTCAATAATTATAATAATACTGTGTGAGCTCCTGACCCAGCCTGGAGAACATACAGTGAGCCAGTCTCTCTATAATAATAATTCAGTGTGGGATCTCCTGTCCAACTCTGAGGAACAGACAGTGAGCCTGTCTCTAAATAATAATAATACAGTGTGTGATCCTCTGTCCCAGCCTGAGGAACAGACAGTGAGCTTGTCTCTCAATAATAATAATACAGTGTGTGATCTCCTGTCCCAGCCTGAGGAACAGTGAGCCTGTCAATCAATAATAATACAGTATGTGATGTCCTGTCTCAGCTTGAGGAACAGAGAGTAAGCCTGTCTCTCAATAATAATAATACAGTGTGGGATCTCCTGTCCCAGCCTGGGGAACAGTGAGCCAGACTCTCAATAATCTTAATAATAATAATACAGTGTGATCTACTGTCCCAGTCTGAGGTACAGTGAGCCTGTCTCTCAATAATAATATAGTGTGTGACCACCTTCTGTGGTCTGTTTCAAATCCGCCCGCGATGAGACACCGAGGAGAAATGAAGAGCCCCAGTCGCGCTAGAAAATCACCCGGGAAAGAGACTTTCAATGTAGGAAAAAAAAGTCGTTAGTAACAGACATAATGTTTGTTTTGTTTTTTTAATCGCTGCAATGTGTGACTAAGCTCATATGACTAAGAGTTGCCCCCTTTGTCTAGATCTGGTAACCTGCTCGTCGCTGGTGGGCCAGATCGTGTCCCCCGTCACTACACTGGGGCATTAAGACCCACACAGACCGCAGGATGAGTGCCCCCTGCTGGCCCCACTGAGAGGTCGTATCCCACCTCCTCCACTCTCTGCGAAAAGCAGTATCTTCAGGCCCTGACATCCCACCCCTGCCACTCTCTGCGTAAATAAGTATCGTCAGGCCCTGACATCCCACCCCTGCCACTCCCTGCGTAAAGAAGTGTCGTATGGCCCTGACATCACACCCCCACCACTCTCTGCTGAAAGCACTGTCGTATAGCCCGGGCACCCAACCCTCCACTCTCTGCATTAAGCACTGTCATATAGCCCTGACACCCACCCCTCCACTCTTTGAATAAAGCAGTGTTGTCAGGCCCTGACATCCCACCCCCGCCACTGTCTACGTAAAGTAGTATCGTCAGGGCCTGACATCCCACTCCTGCCTCTCTCTGCATAAAGCAGTGTCTTATGGCCCTGAAACCCTCCCCTCCACTCTCTACATAAAGCAGTGTTGTCAAGCCCTGACATCCCTCCCCTGCCACTCTCTGTGTAAAGCACTGTCGTATGGCCCTGACATCACACCCCCACCACTCTCTGCGTAAAGCACTGCCGTATAACCCTGACACCCACCCCTCCACACTCTGCGTTAAGCTGTGTTGTCAGGCCCTGATATCCCACCCCCACCATTCTCTGTGTAAAGCACTGATGTATGGCCCTGACATCACACCCCCACCACTCTCTGCGGAAAGCACTGTCATAAAGCCCTGACACCCACCCCTCCATTTTTTGCATAAAGCAGTGTCGTCAAGCCCTGCCACTCTCTGCGTAAAGAAGTGTCGTATGGCCCTGACATCCCACCCCCACCACTAACTGTGTAAAGTAGTATCGTCAGGCCCTGACATCCCACCCCTGCCACTCCCTGCTTAAAGAAGTGTCGTATGGCCCTGACATCCCACCCCTCCACTCTCTGCATAAAGCAGTGTCGTCAAGCCCTGACATCCCACCCCCACCACTCTCTGTGTAAAGCAGTGTCATATGGCCCTGACATCCTAGCCCCGCCACTCTCTGTGTAAAGCAGTGTCATATGGCCCTGACATCCCACCCCCACCACTCTCTGTGTAAAGCAGACATGTTACAGACATTTACAACAAAGACATATTATAAAATATTGACAGCATTATTGGGAGACAGACTCACTGTTCCTCAGGCTGTGACAGGAGATCACATACTGGGCTGCCAGATCAACTGAGTTCCCTCCTCCCTCTCCCAGTAGGATTGGGACCCGTTGTGATTCTGGCAGGTGTGGGAACTCTGGGATTAGATTTCTGAATTTCGGGAAGAATGTTTCTCTAATCCCAGAGTATCTGTCAAAGTGCAGTAGGAAGTGCACCTCTGTCTCTATTTCTCCCCGCTGGCAGTGGGAGCACAGCCTGTCCTCTCTGGGCAGCCAGGTCTGCCTGTGTCGCCCAGTTTCTATGGCCAGGTTGTGGTCACTGAGCCTGTACTTCGTCAGGGTCTGTTTCTGTTTGTTATTTTTTATTTTGGTCAAATATTCAGCTAGTGTGTATTGTCTGTTTAAGGTTCTGTAGCATTCCAGTTTATGTTGTGTTTGTGTGTGTGTGTCCCAGTGTGTGAGATATTGCTGTTTGATCTGTGCTGTGATGTGGTTGAGTCTGGGTTGTGGTGCTCTAGCAGTGCTGTCCTGAGGCTGGTTAGTGTCGGTGTCACTCACTGCGAGTGTGATCTCAGCAGAGTCTCTGTGCTCTTGGGACACTTGACTCACCTGTCTCTCTCTTTCTCTCCCTGTGCTGTCCCTCTCCTGCCCCCTCTCTCCCTCCTCGGACTCCAGCTGGAGGAGGTCCAATCACCACCTCCTGTGAGACAGAAGAAAAAGAAGGTGGGTAATGCTCTGATCCTCTCTTTACTCCTGTCCAGTGTCCAGTCAGTGTGTCTGTATGAACCCCTCTCTCTCTCAGTGCAGTGTTCATGTACTGCAGTGTCCAGTCAGTGTGTCTGTATGAACCCCTCTCTCTCTCAGTGCAGTGTTCATGTACTGGAGTGTCCAGTCATGTGTCTGTATGAACCCCTCTCTCTCTCAGTGCAGTGTTCATGTCCTGGAGTGTCCAGTCCGACTCTTAACGTGACTCTCCTGTCTCTGCTTCAGAAGCGCTGGTGCGTCTTTTTAAACTCCCTGAGCTGCGTGTCGGTGGAGACAGATGATCAGGACGAGCCGATGGAGAAGGCGGAGACCGTGGGTCAGGAGAGGAAGAGCGAGGGAGAGGAGGAGCAGGCTGCCGGGAAGGACAAGAAGAGGAAGAGGAGGTGCAAGTGAGCAGACAGGGGGGCGCCGCCCGGTCGTGTCTGTGATTCAAGGAGGAGTCTCCTCTTGCTGTTTGATGTCATGGTGACGTCTGTGTCTGTGTCCCTCACACCTGCAATAACTATATTCTTTCCAGGTTCCTTTCCTGGTTCTGTGCCTGCTAAGATCTGGACTGGACTGGACTGGACTGGACTGGAGCTGAGGGACGCCAGACTGGACTGCACTGAAGCTGAGGGGCCCCAGACTGGACTGGACAGGAGCTGAGGGACACCAGACTGGACTGGACTGGAGCCTAGGGACACCAGACTGGACTGGACCGGAGCTGAGAGACACCAGACTGGACTGCACCGGAGCTGAGAGACACCAGACTGGACTGGACTGGAGCTGAGGGGCCCCAGACTGGACTGGACCGGAGCTGAGAGACACCAGACTGGACTGGACTGGAGCTGAGGGACCCCAGACTGTGCTGGACCGAAGCTGAGGGCCCCAGTCTGGACTGAAGCTGAGGGACCCCAGTCTGTGCTGGGCCGAAGCTGAGGGACACCAGACTGTGCTGGACTGAAGCTGAGGGAACCCAGTCTGTGCTGCACAGAAGCTGAGGGACCCCAGTCTGTGCTGGACCGAAGCTGAGGGACCCCAGTCTGGACTGCACTGGAGCTGAGGGGCCCCAGACTGGACTGGACTGAAGCTGAGGGGCCCCAAACTGGACTGGACTGAAGCTGAGGGACCCCAGACCCCAGTCTGGACTGAAGCTTGTAATTTTTGTTCTTTTGTTAAGCATCAATAAAATTTTTTTAAAAAAAATCTGTTTAGCTTTTGGTTCCCCCCCCCCCCCAAAGTTGCTGCTGGGAGAAGTGTGAGTGGGGCCAGCAGGGGGCGCTCTCACCCTGCGGTCTGTGTGGGTCCTGATGCCCCAGTATAGTGAGGGGGGACACTGGACTGTAAACGGGCTCCGTCCTTCGGATGAGACGTCAAACCGAGGTCCTGACTCTCTGTGCTCATTAACAATCCCAGGGTGTCTCTGGAGAAGAGTAGGGGTGTTACCCCACTATCCTGGCCTGATTCCCCCCCTGGTCTTGACCCATCATGGCCTCCTTATCACCCCCCTCTCTGAACTGGCTCCATCCCTCTGCTCTCCTCCCCACTGAGAGCTGCTGTGTGCTGAGCGGACTGGAGCATCATCCAGGTGGGGGCTGCACACTGGGGGGGCTGGAGGGGATCCCCCTGACCTGGGAAGAGCTCTGAGTGGAGAGTCCAGACTTATTAATTATTATTATTATTCGTGCTGCACTGGGCTCCTGTCCTGGCAGTGAGAGGGGGACTCTGTGATCAGGACAGATACTTATGACTGTATAATAATACACGATAGAAATGGAAAACAGGGTAGCGCTGTAGTCTCTTCGAAACGTTTTGAACTGTCAGAAGAAGTTTTCACAACCCGGACTCGTGAAGGTACAGGTCTTCTCCCATCGTCCGGAGCAAGGTTTATCGTGTCCTGGTGATTTCTCCCGTTTCGAATGGAGTTTAATGTCGCATTTCTACTTTATTAGAGAGAGGCACTGAACTTTGGGGAACGTGACATCCACCCAGTATTACTAGTAGGTTGATAAATATAAATGTTCTTTTTCAAGTCCCGCTGGGAATCGCACCGACGCTGCGGAGTTCGTGAACGTCCCAGACACCAAGAAAACGAGAGAGAGAAAAAAGGTCGTTTTCGGGGTTCAAGAAGCAACCCCGAGATTCAGGGAGTTTCCCCGCTGAGCTTACTCTGCCGAAAACACGCAGGTTTTATTTTATTCCCGTGCCCCCCCTCACACAGGCCGTTTCTGTAGCGTGAAGTTGTGTTTTTTTGCGCAGCGGTCGGTGAGGGGCGAAATTGTATTTATTTTTTTCCCACGGTTTGAAACAGAAACAGCCGGGTGGTGTTGTAGAGAGGTCGACGTGCCTGGTTTTCCTCGCCTGCGAAGCCCGGTTTTTTTTTTTTGGGGGGGGGGGGGTCGTGAGGTCCCACGCAGCGCTCGGAAAAGAAAATGGCGTTTCTTTTCCCCGCAGGACAGGGGGGGAACCTGTGTTTTTTGGACGTGGCGTGGCCCGAAATTTCCGCCCTTGGCCGCTAGAGGGGGGTGGAGGTTGGTCTTTCTTTGACTTGGGGGTAGGGGGGGTGCTAATTTCACTGAACCAAACCCCACGGAAACCCGTGTTGGACGTGGGGGTGCTGAATGCGCCCTCGACGTGATTTTGTCTTTAAATTCAAGTGCAGCTTTTGTAACCCTTGGGCCGGAAACACCTGGACCCGTTTCCCCTGCCTGTCTAGACTACCGGGGTCGTACAGGGACACCCGGCTGGCCGCCGAGAGTTGGAAACATAAAATGTCCACCCAAAAAAAAACAACAACCGTGAAAAATGTCGGCCATTTTTGTTTCGCGGCCGAGCCGTGAGCGCGTCGGGGGCGACGTCACGGAGGCGTCACAATGAGCCGCCTGACGTCACAGAGCGGCGGATTCTAGCGGGTGGCGGCGCCGGAGCCCCGTGAGCTCAGAGGAGTGAAGAGAGAAGAGGAGGAAAGCGCTATATAGTCTTTTCTGAACACGTGTTTCTTCCAATAAAGTTACTTCGACTTAGATCGTTAGTTTCAGCTTCAAAATCGCTCTTCAGTATCCCCGTGAAATCGGTAAGTCAGTCAAAAGTGCTGCTGGCGAGAAATAACAAAATAAGTGGAGAAATACGTTGTTTTTTTTACCGTTACTCAACTCTTATGGGTGTGATCGTGCTGTAAAAAGATATTGAGAGGAGGTGCACCTCTACACAGAGAGTGGTGGGGGTGGGGAACAAGCTGCCCAGCCCTGTGGTTGAAGCCGATACCCTGGCTTCTCTCCAGACACAGCTGGGTGAGCTCCTCCAGTCAGGACAGGAGGCTCTACTGTACACAGAGGGTGGTGGGGGTGGGGAACAAGCCGCCCAGCCCTGTGGTTGAAGCCGATACCCTGGCTTCTCTCCAGACACAGCTGGGTGAGCTCCTCCAGTCAGGACAGGAGGCTCTACTGTACACAGAGGGTGGTGGGGGTGGGGAACAAACCGCCCAGCCCTGTGGTTGAAGCCGATACCCTGGCTTCTCTCCAGCCACAGCTGGGTGAGCTCCTCCAGTCAGGACAGGAGGCTCTACTGTACACAGAGGGTGGTGGGGGTGGGGAACAAGCCGCCCAGCTGTGTGGCTCCGCCCCCTCCCCTCCCCTCTGTGACTTTGCTTGTCTCGGCAGGACGATGGACCGACAGAGATGCCGCACGGCCGTGCGCGGTCGCAGCAGGACCTGGGCCCAGCGAGGCGTCGTAAGTCCACCCCTCCCGCCCGCCGTCCAGCGTCCAGTGTCCAGCGTCCAGCCCTCCTCCGACTGGCCTCTCCGCCCCCAGCAGCGCTCGCTGTATTATAATAATAATAATAATAAACTTCACTGATAGAGCACCTTTCACACACATAGCAGCGCAAAGCGCTTGACAGACCAGGTCTCACGGTAACACCTCCAGACGAGGAGAGACACTTCCAGTGGTGATCTTGACTGAGGACACGCCTCGGCTCAAGAGACAGGGTCGCGGGTCCATTATGGCCTTCTGAGAGCACAGATTGCCTCTGGATGTCCCAGACTCTTCCTGGACACACTGTAGAGACTCACCTGTCCAGACTCTCACTGGACACACTGTACACACTCACCTGTCCACACTCTCACTGGACACACTGTAGAGACTGCCCAAGGCCCCTAGTCTCGACACGACTGGGCTGGGCTATGTGGTCAGAGCTGGCTCGGAGATGGGCTGTTTGGCGTTTTCACAGGTCACACCGGTCAGGCCGAACCCGGACTGGCAGCGGGAGAGGTCCCGGCCCAAGTCCCGGTGCTTTTCCGTAAGTCTGACCCAGTCGCCTTCCGCGAAACTGGACCGGCCGCCCTCTGGTGGGCCTGGTGCCCCACATCTACCCTACAGCTCCCCCCACTGACCCCTAAACTCCCGATACCCTACAGCTCCCCACTCTGACCCCTAAACTCCCGATACCTTACAGCTCCCCACTCTGACCCCTAAACTCCCGATACCCTACAGCTCCCCACACTGACCACTAAACTCCCGATACCCTACAGCTCCCCACACTGACCCCTAAACTCCCGATACCCTACAGCTCCCCACACTGACCCCTAAACTCCCGATACCCTACAGCTCCCCACACTGACCCCTAAACTCCCGATACCCTACAGCTCCCCACACTGACCCCTAAACTCCCGATACCCTACAGCTCCCCACACTGACCCCTAAACTCCCGATACCCTACAGCTCCCCACACTGACCACTAAACTCCCGATACCCTACAGCTCCCCACACTGATCCCTAAACTCCCGATACCCTACAGCTCCCCACACTGATCCCTAAACTCCCGATACCCTACAGCTCCCCACACTGACCCCTAAACTCCCGATACCCTACAGCTCCCCACTCTGACCCCCACAGTCCTGATGGCCGAGAGGTCTCTGCTTGCTGTAGTGATTGAGTGAGCTCTGTGGACCTGACCTCTGTCTTGTGTCCTCGTTTCCAGCGTCTCCTAGTGGTCCGGCATTTCAGCAGGCCTGAAGGTGAGATCTGGGGAGGAGACAGAGCACCCCCTAACACCCCTGAGCTAGGTTACAGGGTAAGACAGCTTCTTACTGTTGGACACACCTGTCCACACTCTTTCTGGACACACTGGACACACTGGACACACTCGCCTGTCCGGACTCTTACTGGACACACTGTACAGACTCACCTGTCCACACTCTCACTGGACACACTGTACACACTCACCTGTCCACACTCTCACTGGGCACACTGTACACACCCACCTGTCCAGACTCTTACTGGACACACTGTCCACACTCACCTGTCCGGGCTCTTATTGGACACACTGGACACACTCGCCTGTCCAGACTCTTACTGGACGCACTGGACACACTCACCTGTCCAGACTCTTACTGTCCACACTCACCTGTCCAGACTCTCACTGGACACACTGTCCACACTCACCTGTCCACACTCACTGGACACACTGTCCACTCTCACCTGTCAACACTCTCACTGGACACACTGTACACACTCACCTGTCCACACTCACTGGACACACTGTCCACTCTCACCTGTCCACACTCTCAGTGGACACACTGTACACACTCACCTATCCAGACTCTTACTGGACACACTGTACACACTCACCTGTCCAAACTCTCAGTGGACACACTGTACACACTCACCTGTCTAGACTCTTACTGGACACACTGGACATACTCACCTGTCCAGGCGTAGTCTCTGCTCCTCATCCCCCCTGCGTTGTGTCTCCCCCTCTCCCCGCTGGACAGAATCCTGTGGTGTCTTCGTGCTTCCCCGAGCTCGTCCAGAAGCTGGAGAGGGCAGCCGAGCTGCAGCTGGAGCTCCTGGGGTCGCCCTGCTCGTCCCGCTCGGGCTCGCCCGGCTCGTTCCGCTCGGTGTCCCCCCCCTCCTCGCCCGAGAGCCCCCTCCGCTCCCCGCCCCCGGCCCCCCCCTCCGGCCCCCTCAGGCCCCTGCCCGCCCCGCCCCGCCGCCCCCCCTTCCTCCCCGACATGCCCCTCGAGCCCCCCCTGCTGCCCGGGGCGGTGCCCCTGCCCCTGCCCCCGCCCGTCCTGCCCCCCATCGCCCGCCCGGCCCCGCCAGGCCCCGCCTGGGGCTCCCCGGTGCGGAGGGCAAGGAGAGAGGCTGAGATGTCTGACGAGGAAAGTGGGGCAGAGTCTGTCCGTCTATCCGTCCATCTGTCTGTCCGTCCATCTGTCCTTCTGTCCGTCTATCCTTCAGTCCATCTGTCCATCTGTCCTTCTGGCCATCTGTCTTTCTGTCCTTTTCTGTCTTTCTGTCCATCAGTCCATATGTCCTTTTCTCTGTCTCTGTCATCTGTCCATCTGCACTTCTCTCTTTCTGTCTTTCTGTCCTTCTGTCTGAGTCTCTGTGTCTGTCCCTCTCTCCCTGTCTCTCTCCCTGTGTCTTTCCATGTCTCCCTGCTCTCTGTCTGTCCTGCGTTGTCCCAGCTGGGTCTGTCTCCCTGTGTCTCTCCGTGTGTCTCCCTGCTCTCTATCTGTCCTGCGTTGTCCCAGCTGGGCCTGTCTCCCTGTGTCTCTCCGTGTGTCTCCCTGCTCTCTGTCTGTCCTGCATTGTCCCAGCTGGGTCTCTCTCCCTGTGTCTCTTCGTGTGTCTCCCTGGCTGCCTCTCTGTCTGTCCTGCGTTGTCCCAGCTGGGCCTGTCTCCCCGGCTCTCTGCCTTCAGCTCTGTTCGCCGATTTCCCGCCAGCCCGTCTCTCTCTCAGCCTGTCTCTTGACTTGCAGGAGGAAGAGGAGGTGGAGACAGCTCCTCCGGCAGGAGAGAGGAAGGAGGTCAGTGCTGGTCCCACCCTGCCTCCTGTCCTGTCTGTGGTGGAGTTTCGCCGTCTCGTCTGTCCCTGGGTCTCAGTGTCTCTCTCTCTTTCAGCCCTGTCTGTCAGTGTCTCTCTCGGCCTGCTGTCTGTCTGTCCCTGCCTCTCTGTCTCTCTCTCTTTCAGCCCTGTCTGTCAGTCTGTCTGTCCCTCGATCTCAGTGTCTCTCTCTCGGCCTGCTGTCTGTCTGTCCCTGCCTCTCTGTCTCTCTCTCTTTCAGCCCTGTCTGTCAGTGTCTCTCTCCTCCTCCTCTCCGTCCTCAGTGTGTCTCTCTCCTCCTCCTCTCTGTCCTATGGTGTCCAGTGGGTCAGTATTAGTGGGCTACACCCAGGCTCACTCACTGCGAGTGTGATCTCAGCAGAGTCTCTGTGCTCTTGGGACACTTGACTCACCTGTCTCTCTCTTTCTCTCCCTGTGCTGTCCCTCTCCTGCCCCCTCTCTCCCTCCTCGGACTCCAGCTGGAGGAGGTCCAATCACCACCTCCTGTGAGACAGAAGAAAAATAAGGTGGGTAATGCTCTGATCCTCTCTTTACTCCTGTCCAGTGTCCAGTCAGTGTCCAGTCAGTGTGTCTGTATGAACCCCTCTCTCTCTCAGTGCAGTGTTCATGTACTGGAGTGTCCAGTCAGTGTGTCTGTATGAACTCCTCTCTCTCTCAGTGCAGTGTTCATGTACTGGAGTGTCCAGTCAGTGTGTTTGTATGAACCCCTCTCTCTCTCAGTGCAGTGTTCATGTCCTGGAGTGTCCAGTCAGTGTGTCTGTATGAACCCCTCTCTCTCTCAGTGCAGTGTTCATGTCCTGGAGTGTCCAGTCAGTGTGTCTGTATGAACCCCTCTCTCTCTCAGTGCAGTGTTCATGTCCTGGAGTGTCTAGTCAGTGTGTCTGTATGAACCCCTCTCTCTCTCAGTGCAGTGTTCATGTACTGGAGTGTCCAGTCCGACTCTTAACGTGACTCTCCTGTCTCTGCTTCAGAAGCGCCGATGCGCCTTTTTAAAGTCCCTGAGCTGCGTGTCGGTGGAGACAGAAGATCAGGACGAGCCGATGGAGGCGGCGGAGACCGTAGCTCAGGAGAGGAAGAGCGAGGGAGAGGAGGAGGAGGCTGCCGGGAAGGACAAGAAGAGGAAGAGGAGGTGCAGGTGAGCAGACAGGGGGGCGCCGCCCGGTCGTGTCTGTGATTCAAGGAGGAGTCTCCTCTTGCTGTTTGATGTCATGGTGACGTCTGTGTCTATGTCCCTCACACCTGCAATAACAATATTCTTTCCAGATTCCTTTCCTGGTTCTGTGCCTGATAAGATCTGGACTGGACTGGACCGGAGTGGACTGGACCAGAGCTGAGGGACACCAGACGACTGGACTGGAGCCTAGGGACAATAGGCTGGACTGGACCGGAGCTGAGAGACACCAGACTGGACTGGACTGGAGCTGAG
Source organism: Lepisosteus oculatus (assembly GCF_040954835.1). NCBI lineage: Eukaryota > Metazoa > Chordata > Actinopteri > Semionotiformes > Lepisosteidae > Lepisosteus > Lepisosteus oculatus. The sequence continues at coordinate 51,861,647 of NC_090709.1, read as the reverse complement.
GGACCCCAGACTGTGCTGGACCGAAGCTGAGGGACCCCAGTCTGGACTGAAGCTGAGGGACCCCAGACTGTGCTGGACCGAAGCTGAGGGACCCCAGTCTGTGCTGGACCGAAGCTGAGGAACCCCAGTCTGTGCTGGGCCGAAGCTGAGGGACACCAGACTGTGCTGGATCGAAGCTGAGGGACCCCAGTCTGTGCTGGACCGAAGCTGAGGGACCCCAGACTGTGCTGGACTGAATCTGAGGGACCCCAGACTGGACTGGACTGAAGCTGAGGGACCCCAGTCTGTGCTGGGCCGAAGCTGAGGGACACCAGTCTGTGCTGGACCGAAGCTGAGGGACCCCAGACTGTGCTGGACCGAAGCTGAGCGACCCCAGTCTGTGCTGGGCCGAAGCTGAGGGACACCAGACTGTGCTGGACCGAAGCTGAGGGACCCCAGACTGTGCTGGACTGAAGCTGAGGGACCCCAGTCTGGACCGAAGCTGAGGGACCCCAGTCTGGACTGGACTGAAGCTGAGGGACCCCAGTCTGTGCTGGGCCGAAGCTGAGGGACACCAGACTGTGCTGGACCGAAGCTGAGGGACCCCAGTCTGTGCTGGACCGAAGCTGAGGGACCCCAGAATGTGCTGGACTGAAGCTGAGGGACCCCAGACTGGACTGGACCGAAGCTGAGGGACCCCAGTCTGGACTGCACTGGAGCAGAGGGACACCAGACTGGACTGGAGCTGAGGGGCCCCAGACTGGACTGGACTGGATCTGAGGGACACCAGACTGGATTGGACTGGAGCTGAGGGACACCAGACTGGACTGGACTTTTGTAAAGCATCAATAAAATGTTTTTTAAAAAAATCTGCTTAGCTTTTGGTTTTTTCCCTCCCCCCCCCCCCCCCAAGGTTGCTGCTGGGAGAGGTGTGAGTGGAGCCAGCAGGGGGCGCTCTCACCCTGTGGTCTGTGTGAGTCCTGATGCCCCAGTATAGTGACGGGGGACACTGGACTGTAAACAGGCGCTGTCCTTCGGATGAGACGTCAAACTGAGGTCCTGACTCTCTGTGCTCATTAACAATCCCGGGGTGTCTCTGGAGAAGAGTAGGGGTGTTACCCCAGTGTCCTGGCCTGATTCCCCCCCTGGTCTTGACCCATCATGGCCTCCTTATCACCCCCTCTCTGAACTGGCTCCATCCCTCTGCTCTCCTCCCCACTGATAGCTGCTGTGTGCTGAGCGGACTGGAGCATCATCCAGGTGGGGGCTGCACACTGGGGGGGCTGGAGGGGATCACCCTGACCTGGGAAGAGCTCTGAGGGGAGGGTCCAGACTTATTAATTATTATTATTATTATTCGTGCTGCACTGGGCTTCAGTCCTGGTAGTGAGAGGGGGACTCTGTGATCAGTACAGATACTTATGACTGTATAATAATACACGATAGAAATGGAAAACAGGGTAGCGCTGTAGTCTCTTCGAAACGTTTTGAACTGCCAGAAGAAGTTTTCACAACCCGGACTCGTGAAGGTACAGGTCTTCTCCCATCGTCCGGAGCAAGGTGAG